>NC_134570.1:77683986-78000236 GCF_050947875.1 Dermacentor variabilis | reverse complement strand
ATTCTTCTCATCCCTCCCCACCACTCGGTTACGCGGTAGCTCGCGCACGACGGACCTTCGCTGTAGAATACCAAGACTTATTCTCATTTCGCAGTGACTGTTTTGACCGGCTTATGTCATGCGATGACGTGAGGTGCAGCGGGTGTAGCGCTTAAATTGAACTTGGTACACGAGGGGTAATGCGTGCACGCCAAGCTTCGAGGGACACGAAAAGGTGCCCTGCAGCGCTTCGTCAACGCGGTAAATAAACCTGCTTAGCGCTGGACAATGCCCATATGGATATGTGTGCCAAACACATTCAGAAGTGAGTCTCCAGCATCGCGCGAAGTACTTTCTCCTTTCTTCAACTTGCCCAAATACCTGCCATATTAGGCATGCTATATTGCTACGCAGTTGTAAACACGACCGCATTAGCCGCATTTTGTTAAACACGTTTCGACCAAGCTGCGCACCTCCTCATCTGATGATGCTGATGTTTTATTGGCAGCCTTGAAACGGCACGATGACAAATAATCACCTGCGTGAGCTAGTCACGTATGCTATGCATGCTTTTTTAAATTCTTTTTCTCTCGCTTATTGCACCCTTCGTCCCTCCTCCAGTACAGTGTAGCCAACACTGCGCTGGTGCTACGATGTCCAAGATCTAACGGCGCGGCCGAACTCTGCCGATCTCGAAGGCCATGCCAATAAATCGTAGTTTGACACAGGTCGACCTCCTAGTCTATCCCATCTCATTTCTCTCTTTCTTTCTTGCTTCGGGAGGAGCATGGTGGGCACCATTCTGCGTGGGCATGGCGACACAGCTTCGAGCGTAGCTTCGTGGGCGCTACTACAGTGATCTAGACTAACTAGAGCGAGCTAGCCCACCGTCTCCGTCAAAGGACAGAATAAAGAGCGCGACGCATTCGCTCGTGTATTGTCGACAGAGCGGTGGAAAATAAATTTTATTCCAGGTTCGAGTGCAGTGCTGTAATGTCTTCGTTATTAGTGGTTCTCTACCACTGTGTATATTATAAACTGCACGTAAAGCGCCACCGTCTTGTCTCAGTAACGGCAGCAATCCTTTAATGCGCTTTCGGCATTCTCTCTCGTACAAAAAAAGTACGTGCCCATAAAAGTAATGCTTTTAACATTTTATAGACATAATCTATCGCTTTAGTATAATATGTTCGGCTTTAACGTCCCTTCAAGCTGCAGTGTCGTTACGAATCAATGATATGCGCTTTCCTTGGCGCATTGGGCTGCGTATTAATAACCTGGGTGGTTTTGGCTCAGTTGTGGTGGTCATCTAAGTATATTTATTACAAACTGTCCAATGACTCACGGGGAACTCGGACGTAGATTGCGATACATAAATTACTAGTGTGCTCGTAAATATTTCACCTCTCACCAGTTATCAACTGCGTTTCGTATATGTTTTCTTTTTCGCACCGCAGGGGTTGTACTTTGTGGTTCAAAGGCTAATTTTCCATTTTCATTTATCGAACGCTCCGCCTTCTAGTTGTATGCTTAGCATCCTGTTCTTTTCAATGACGCGAAAAAAAAAAAGATTCCACTCCACAACCATCCTCTAGATTTCCTATTGGTTGCTTTACTCTGCAGCGGGAAGGCGATGCATGCATCTATACTATCTCGCAGAAATGCGCTGTGACGTAAATGGGACGTCTGAAATAGCAGCAGTTGAAGTTGGATATGGCTGTAGTGTGGCGAATTAGATTTACTTCTTTAAACATGCTCTATCTAGACTTGTTATGCGATGCGTGGTATGCAAAAATGATAACCATCTATGTAGGCAGGACCGAGAGAAAAAGATAGTAAGGACTGTGGGGCCTGTTTCTGGCTGAAATGATTTGTGTCTCTCTTTTTGTGCGCAAAGCAGCGAGCTTTAAAGTATAGTTATGCATTGCCTTTAGTTGTCACTGTCTCCTGTAGTTTCTCCACCAGGCCATCAACTTTTGCATTGTTTGAATCATTTCACAGATACGTAACAAATAAAACGAGCCCGAGTCGTCTCACACGCAGCGGGAGTGGTTAACTCTTTATTGATAACCCAAAACTCATGTGTCGCTGTGATCACCCATGCAAGATGGCGGGCGCCTTTCTAAAGCCTTGACGAGTAGGCCAGCTGTATTTACCTGCGCCCTCAGGCAAGACCAGCTCGGCAAACACGGTGGAAGACCTAGCGGTCGCCCTCGCAATCAAATCCACAAAGAAACCATGAGGCAGGGATCTTGTACTCTCACGGACTCTCATATAGCGTTTACCGCCGCGCCGTCTGCTACGTCTAAAGGGAGCGTATCAGTGGCGCCACCTGCAGACAAATGCAGATCAATGCAGATGCCACCGCCCAGCCGCACCTACAATTAAAGTATGCCGCCCACCCCCGCATGCGTGTGCGCTTACTTGCCCGTGGTGTGGAGGCCAGCCAACCCTCGCCCACATTACTCGGGAATGCGAGCTCAGGCCACCCAAAATTAATACGCCTCACATTTCGGCGTAAAAATTCTAACCTGAGCATTGGGAGACCTCCCAGGCTCGCCAGCGAAGAAAAGAAGGCCCATGTTGCACTCCTCATGCAAGTGCGGCGAGCTGCTGAGGCCAGTGGAGCCCTGCACTAGAGTGCCCCACCCACCTGCTTCCTCAATCTCTTCCTTTCACAATAGACGTTTTTCAATCCAATTCAATTGACAAGTGTGCGATGACAAGTGCCGGTAACCTGTTTTGACTTGCGAGCGCTTGTCGTGCCGCACATTTTCGAGTGGCTCGCATAGATGGATGTGTGGGACGCTTGCCTGGTTTACGTAAACCTTTGCGCTATAGAACACGGCGTTCTTGCGAAAAACTTTTGCGGTGGTTTACGTTTTCATGCACGTGGCTGGAAACCCCTTTCGCAACATAGACAAGCTCAACGCTTTTGCCTCGAATGTCTGGCGCGGGGGCGTCGTTACTAAATAATTTTAGCTCGAAGAGGCGGCGCATTTATCGTGCCCGAAACATTCTCGACTTGATCGCTCGCAACGTCTGTTGAGTAATTTCCTCCGTGAACTTGTACTGCGTGTCGCATTTCCACCATACCGTCGTTCTTTCGTAAATTTTTGATGACAAAGCGCCGCGATACATTTGGCTTGATTTATTAGTTACGGTGAACCTTCGCGTGGAAATGCCTGTCGTAACGGCATTTGTGCATCATTAACGTCGATACCGCCGATCTATTCCACGGTGCTTGCGTGAAACACTCCGTATGAATATCTTATGGGCTCGGCAACAGATATGCATATGTAGAAAAAGTTAAGCGTGATTCCTTACGAGACCTTGTCCAGTGCACCGTGGCTAACCATAGTTACGTGCCCCAGAGTTTACTGAAGTTATAGTAAAAGTTACTTCCAGGGACAAAAGTGGGAAAGGTCGCGCTGATCAGCAGTGAGACACCGTACTATGGAACTGCAAGGAAATGAGACAGAACATTGAATTCAATGGTCACATTGTATATGCATGATATGAAAGGATAAAGACGGCACTAAGCAACTGGATCCATGGGACAGCGCAGTAAGTCAGATAGAGACGTCCTAACGTCGAACTTCGGCCGACGTTAAGATTTTACTGTCTAATCGGCTTACCCATCCGCCTCAAAACGATTTTGCTTATTTATTCTTTTTCTTTTCTCTTTCTTTTATTTTAATGGGCAGCTGGAGATTTTTCTATGCAGAGTCCGATGGTGCGTAATGTTGCTGGTTGCGGAGTGTAGACTGGATATGAGAAAGATTGTGCAATGGCGCCTCTAACGCGGAAGAGCTCATCAAGGATATATCATGCTACATGCGTTAAGAAAAAGAGAGAGAGCAAGGACAGGAAAGGCAGGGAGGTCAACCAGTCGAGCACCCGGTTTGCTACCCTACACTGGGGGTGGTGTAAAGGGGAATAGAAAGAGGAAAAGAAAGGGAGAGAGTTAGCACTGAGTGCTTGTGGGAGGATGCATAGGGACACTTAAGCTTTCTAGATAAAGCTTGCTCCTAGTCAAGCGTGCACAGTTTAACTCACCGCGAGTTACTACGGTGGGTGGGAGTAACGCATACGAACGCGGACGTAGATGCTCCTGCCAAATAATTAAAAATGGTAGCTGCACCTTGTACTATTTTCATGAAAATGTTGCTGTTTGACTGCTTTAAGTAATGGTGACATCGGCATGGATTGATTAATTCATTGATTTGATGATATTGGAAATCTTGGCAACCCTTGTCGCCGGTCTTCCGCCACAGTTGATTGTCTAATGAATATACATGAATGACATGAAGATATGAGCGAACAAGAAAAGAGAGAGAGAGAGAGAGGGAGTGAGTGAGAGAAAGAGGGGAAATGCAGGGAGGTTAACCAGAGGCGAGTTTCCGGTTTGCTACCCTGAACTGGGGGCGAGGGCATATAGGGGTCGTAAAGATGACAGAGAGCGAGAGGAGAAAAAAAAAGAACCAATAACTAAGGGAAAAAGAGGAAGCAGGCAACAGAGAAGGCGTTCCAGTCACAGGCGTTCGCACAGGTCAGTCGATCTCAAGAAGTGCAGTAGCGCTTGCACGGCTTTCCGATGCGATGTTGAAGTCGCATGCAAGAAAATTCGCGCACTCATAGGCATATTGACTAGGGCTTAACGGCAGCGCACTTGATTTGATTGGCAATGCAGTGGGGCGCCACAAGACATTTCGTTCGAAGTGCACATTAGTGTTCAAGCAAATGAGACAAGCAGAAAAATAGATTCTGCGGTTCTACGTGCCAAAATCACGGTGTGTTTATGAGGGACGCCGTAGTGGGGGATTCGGGATTAATTTTGACCAGTTTGGGTTCCCTAACGTGCACCCAAATCATGGTACCACGGGCGTTTCTGCATTTCGCCTCGACCGAAATTGGACCGTCGTGGCCGGGATTTGATCCCGCGACCTCGTGCTTAGCAGTGTAGTACGCCGTAGCCACTAAGCGACCATGCCGGGTACCTAAGCAAATCATTGAAGACACCAATGGAATATACAAAGTAATGATCAATCGAATATGTAGAGACACTTGCAAAATTAATACAGAAATGGTGAGCAAAGGCAAATTATACCTACTCAACAATACCGGGTGTCCCGCGTAACTTGAGCCGAATTAAAAATGGGCAATTGCCACGTAGCTGGGCAAAACAAAGGTAATGTTGTTTGCCGTCGCTTCGAGATACTCGCACTAATTTTATTGCGTTCCGGCTAATTACATAATCAGTCTTAATTAACGAATCAACTTCTCAAATATTATAATCAGGTGAGAAGTGTCAATGTGGAAATTGTAGAGCAACCTGAAAAGCTCTCGATACGGCTTTCTGTTGCTCAATATGGGCTGCATAAACGTGTTTTTTTCAAGCATGAGAGAGCCAGCGAATACGCGCAAGTTGCGTCGAGTGGCGACAGTCGCGCGGCAATTTTTTCGTCATCGCCCGTACTCGCACAGAACAGCATACGTTTCAAATGAAAACATGCTCAAAACGTCCATCCGAACCATCAATAAAGCATTGCATACCCCCCTCCCCCCCCCTCAGGAAATGTAGTGGTGGTCTTGCAACAACTTCACTAAATCAACAATAATTCACCTTAACTGACACCAAAGGTCGTGGGTCCGAGTCCCGCCGAAGGTCAGGGGTTAGTGGTTTCATTACCTCTATCCTGATTAATTGTGGCTAATTAAGTTCACCTGAATCAACACAAATGATCGTGGGTTTGAGTGCTGTTATTAACCGCGTCTTAAATAAACCTGCCTTATCATGTTTGTTATCGAACATGATAAGCAAACGACCGAAGAGGGTTCATAAGGGTTTATGCTGGCCGGATCGAGTTCATAACATTTATAACGACACCGGACTGCGTAGAGGTGAGCAAGCGGCACAATGCTTACGCATACTGAGACAACTACCAGAGGAGTTTATGCGTCAATTTTTTTGTGACATCGCTTTGTGTTCGTCACACACTGTGCGTGGGATGATAAGAAAGTTGTGACCTGGATAAACAAAAATGTTGCATGAGACTACATGCTTCATTGGGTGATAACGAGCAAAATTCTACTCATCGCCGTTAGTTCAAAACATTTGATTAAACGCTTTATTAAAGATTCGCTGTACATGGAATCCAACATGTCCGTTATATCTGCGTAATTTGTTTGTTATATCGAATTGCTGTGCTAATAGTATGCAAGTTCGCAGGGCGTACACGCATTTAAGTTAAGCCCCAGGCGTGGTATCGCGCGCAATGTAACATGACAGCTGACAAAGTGGCAAAATGACAATTTCAACTTTATTAGCTCTCGTTATAGTCAACCTATGGACGCGAAGTTAACGAAAGTTGATTTTTGAAACAAGGATTTATCAAACCAATTGGATTTAATGTTTTTCCTTGGTGGCAATTAATGGCATGTAACGCAGCCGTTGCCATTTTGAAAGTAGGCTGTTAACATTCACTGGACATTATCAGATTATCTTCATTGCTTCTCTCACAATATGTGACTTGCTTATAGAAGCTAGTAATGTCGAGAATTCATACACGACATGCGGTAAAGCATTTAGTCTGCGCTTAGCGTAGGAAATGTGAAATACTATAGCGTAAGAAAAACATTTTTAGCAGTTCCTTCGGCGAGAATCACGGTGGGAATTTGTCAAGCAACCGTGCTCCTCGGAGAGAGAAAAAAATAATGTATGTTAAAGGCAATAGATTTCATTCGCTCTTTCGTAGATTTTTGTGGCTGGCACATGCCGGTGCTGGCCGATGGTCGGTGGTCTTACTTGCACTAGAGTGACGCCGAAATGACGCTCAAGGAGATGAGGTGGGACGAAGGAGAGGGACAGGGGGCGGGACTCTGATCTCGTTGGCTGGGTCGTCCGTCCGTCCGTCCGTCCGTTCGTTCGTTAGTTAGTTCGTTCGTTCGTTCGTTCGTTCGTTCGTTCGTTCGTTCGTTCGTTCTTTCTTTCTTTCTTTCTTTCTTTCTTTCTTTCTTTCTTTCTTTCTTTCTTTCTTTCTTTCTTTCTTTCCTTCTTTCTTTTCTTAATTTCCTTCTTTCTTTTCTTACTTTCTTTCTTTCTTTCGTTCGTTCGTTCGTTCGTTCGCTCGTTCTTCGTTCGTTCGTTCGTTCGTTCGTTCGTTCGCTCGCCTGGACGTTAGCACTGTACATTTATGTCTAGCTTTAGAAATAAACCATGTTTCGAATGAGCGACTCGGGAAAGTTAGCTGCCGAACAATAAATGTATAATCCAATGTCAACACCGCATTGCTCAACAGAAAAGTGCGTGCCCAAAGACGCAGTGGCTATAAAGCTAGCTTCCATTTGTAACAACCACGTGAATCATTTCTCTTCCAGCCGGTATGCTCTGTGTAGATTCATTGCATAACCTGGTATGACGGGCTGTTAATCATATGCGGGCTTATGTTAATCAACGTAGTCGGCGTGTTTTTTCCGGGACAGTGAAAAATCATGCTCGCGCAGCAATGTTTGTTGTCGGTAACAGTTGTTTGGAGTTTCACCCAGACAAAAGCAATGAAGCACGCTTAAAATCAATAATCAACTTTTTTTTTTCCTTCTACGATTGCACATGCCTCACTGGTGGCGCCAGTGGTTCGACGTGCCGAAACACCTGTGATTGCATTGGGAGGCATACTATGCCCGTGAAACTGATGCGCTGCGTTACGCTTGCGCTGAATGACACGTCGCTTTTGATTGTCCCTCGAAGTCAGTTTTACGTGTCGGTATGGCTACAGAGCTTTGGCTCAATTAATTAGTGTATTGAATTTCGCGCCACTTAGTCCAGTTGAAGAATGCATGTGTCAGCTTTGAACGGATTTTTTTTTTCGCCGTTTCTTAATTTTATTTCTCTGGGTGATAGTGGTAAATCGATGTTGCTTGATTATGACCGATCTTGTGCCCACAATGCAGCGTATATATTTTGCCTTGCTGTTCCTCGAGCGAGAGAGAGAGAGCGAGCGAGAGAGAGAGAGAGAGAGAGAGAGAGAGAGAGAGAGAGAGAGAGAGAGAGAGAGAGAGAGTCATGGGACGTTAATTAAAGGAAAACGCCCGGTTGTTTGCACGCGTGCAAACAGCGCCATGGCGTCAATCGCGTTTGCGCAGCACGGTCGTTTTCAAAAAATTAAACGTATATCCCCATTTGTGGTCCGTGCTCTAACGGTTCGAGTCGAAAGCGCCCGCCGATTCCTTCGACAGTGCATCTGCTCACTCTTTTCTTGAGCGCCGGAGTATCGATCGCGCTACTCGTGGCATTTCAATGAGGCACAGGCAGGACCAGGGAAAAGTTTGCACACGGCCCCCTTATGCACAATTGATGGCACAATACGGGCGCGTCAAATTAATTCCGAGCTGCCGTCGCAAAGAGATCGCCGATCGCGGGCGCCTATACAGAACTTATAGGCCTTGTATGCACGCGCAGCTCGATGTGCAAAGTAAACGCCGCGAGATGGTTGGCGATCGCGTTCTGCCTCGTCGGAGGCTAATGCATAAACATTATGCCCTCGGGCGAGATTAGCGTTGACAAACACGCGGGTTGAGCAGACGCATTAATTGCATGGTGCGGGCACTGCGTGGTGTCGCGCAGCGCAGGCGCTTCGACCCTGCGCAACATAGCCCAGGTGTATGGTCGCGTCACGAGTAGGGTCTATATGGTGCGCACACTGAATCACCTTTTTCACGAGGTCCGCAACCAGACGGCGGTATGGAGAAGAAGGTCGAGGTGTCGGCAGCTAGTGCGTTCGTGACGGGTCTTGCCAGAAGGACTCCTTGTCTGCTCTTTATAGTGCGTTGGAAGGCTATGCAATCTTTCCTCTTGTTTGTCGTGTCGAAATGTCTTCGTTTTGCGTCACCGAACATGGAATGCATGGGAGATCCGAGCACTGCCGAAAGAGCTTCGCCGAGAAGGAGCGAGGATAAGAAGCTGGAGTAGTGCTTGGTTTCTGGATTAGCCTTTCTACACGCAGACACTCTACGTGCCCGAAAAGCGTTTTCAAGACATTTCGAGTTGATTCGAGTGCGCGAATCGATATCAAAGTGTTGCGTGACCTGTGGCATACAGATGCCAGGGGCCAAGTATGCTGTTCATATGGATTCTGATAGGGAGGGAGTGGGAGACGTATGTCTGTGTTAAAGTTTTCGAGCTAGCATGCATGTGTACGAACATCGCGAAATTTGCGTATGGTACATCGTTTCTCTATCGGTACTATGTTGCCTAGCGCGCTTCCATAAATAAGGGACGTGTCCTTTATTTAGAGGAGAACGAAGAGAGATTCTTTGGCGTTGGCATGCCCTAGACTTCGAAATTCTAGCCCCCCCCCCCCCCCCCCTGAAAGTCAGCTTAGAACTCCTCTCGTGTTTAGACAATTTTTCTTGCTTCAGCTGTGCTTTATGTTGAGATTCAATTGAATACGAAGCTCGAATTTTAAAAGGATGCGCAATGAGGAAGCGAAGCTTCAGGACTTGGACTTGTGAGGGATAGCGATGGGGATAGGTAGAATACGTATGCATGTTTAAAGCTCACGACGCAGCCAGTGTCCCAAAGCTACGTTTGCAGTCCCTTACACTACGAAAATTCTAGGGCAACTCTAGCTAGCTGTCTTGGGGCGTTAGGCCTTGCGCGCGAAATAACGCGTATCTAAATGAAGGCGTATCAATTTCGCGCCTGTTCTGCCCTCTTCTTCGTCGTGTTTGTCTCTGGGCAAACGTAATGTGTAAGCATGTTATGACGTTCAAGGAGCCTTTGACGCCATGTTTCCGTGGTGCAAGGGGCCTCGCAGCGCCTAAAGCACGTGGTCTTCCGAAAGACTCTGTGACACTGCTGATACCAGTGCTAGCTAGCCACGCCAGATGAATTTTGTAGAAAGGAAACATGTTTGTTCTCTTGCGGTCCAGTGCGAGAAGGTGCGCATTGTGTGGCGCGATAACTGTTGTCTCCTGAAACAATGGGCCCGGGTGCTTGTCTGCGCACTCCCACTTCACGAGTCAAGCTCTGCATCAGGCCCATTTAACTGCGGTACATATACTTCGCTATCATGGCCCAGAACAAGATCGCCGGCGTGTGAGCGGATTACGCGCTGATTGCCTGCTCACTGCTGACACCTGACGTACCTGATAAAAGCTAACTTTAAGCCCGCCCGTGCGTACTCTAAGTGCAACCGTTGCGTGGCTACACATGCAGTTTTGTTCAGCGTGCAGTAAGTTTTCGTGGACATTAAGTTGCTGAGAAATGTTCTTTCTTTTTTTTTTCCCTGGACCAACGGGCGCTGCTATCGCTTGCCACGAGGTGAATACTAGCGCGCCCTGGCATAATAACGCCAGTGACGGCCGCCAACGATTGAAGGGTTTAGTTATAGTTTACTAAAAGGCGGCTTGTGTGAGACGTCTCCTTTAAGGGCCGTTCTGTCTCTTGCTGGCGAACTAAAACCTTTATTTGCGTGGCTGGTATCCTCATCGCTTGTGGATGCTTCAGCCGAGCGAGCCTGTGGGGATTCATGTACTGGTGCGTGGTTTGTAAGGAGTGAAGGCGTATTTGTTGTGTCGACTCGGTCTAGCGGTGATGGTAGAATAGTTGAGTTCTGGTAGTGGAATAAAGCGTAATCGAACATTAGTCGCTTGTAGCTCCGCTTCGTACCTTTTACGCAGTCCGCTGTTCCTTAGCGTAGGGTGCGTGGCAGTGAAGGATGTGATAGGCACTGTTCATCTCAAGAAGCTGGGACCATCTGTAGCAATTCTTGTTTTTTTTTTTCTCTTCTTCACACGATGACACGCAGCAGTTACTCACTGCTGTTATTTTCAGCGTCTTAAACCCTGTGGATGCTGTTTATCCAATGAAGTGCGGTCATTACGTGGTTGTTCACCCGTGTCGGCTCCGCGCATTGCTGTTAAGAGCACGCTGGTCCAGCGCTACATAATGAGTATTGACAAATTCGGATCATATTCTCGATTGGTTACTTTCGGTGATATCGCTTTGTCACCTCTGTCGATGACTGTAAAATATTAAAAAACTAATAAAAAGTAAACTTTACCGAGCATACTGTCTTCTGAATCATCGTGAACAGTCGCAAGCGCACGCACTCTCAAGGTATATGCTTAAGATCGGCCAATCAAAAGGTGAGCTGGCGAGTTGCATCTCAGTAGATCATAGCGAGTAAGCCAGCGTGATGATTCAGAAAATCAGCAACTATGAATGCTTGCTTTTACATGCCGTAATTTGTCCGGATCTGGCCCGTGTTGTAAGTTATGTGCCTTGTGTTGTATTTATGTGCATTCGGAAGGTATGCTCTGTAAAAGGCGCTTTCATTAAGTCTTACCATTTTAAATATTACAGTGGCTATTTTTCTGCTAATAATGTTTTCTATTGTTAAAATGCAATTTTTATTGAAAAATGGAGCGGAGTGCCTTCTGTAGGGCGCATATTCAATTACACGAATCGTGCGTTTCTGCAAGGTTAGTAAACTATGGATGTCGGTTTTCATAGTGGTACACCAGACAGATAAACAATATTGGAGGTGCGAATACACTAGGCTATAGTATCATTGTTTTTTTTTCATTTAGAAGCTAACAGATGCTTTAATTTATTATTATCACCGATGAATCTTGCAATACTGCTTTCAATGCTACCGACATGACTGGACCACTTTAAATTTTCTTCAAATGTAACACCAAAGAACCTGTGGAATGACTTCATCACGAAATTGTAATACTAAGCTGTCATGAATTATGTATTTTGTCTTTTTAGTGTTCAATTCCTACTTATTTGCTCTAAGGCAGACTGAAAGATTACTGAGCCAAATATTTGTTTCGTGCTCGAGAGTAATCAAGTTTCCACCAGAAAAAAGAATGTTATTATCATCAGCATACATGGCTATGTCAGGCGTTAGAGGCATGTTTGTGATGTCATTAACGTATACCAAAAAAGAAGTTGCCCAAGGTGGACCCCTGCGGAACACCTTATTATATTTCACTCATTGCTGAATTTTAATGACAAATTTCTGTGTACTGTAGTCGGTTTGCTAAATAATTATTAATCATGTTAGGAACAGTTCTCCTAATGCCGTACTCATTTAAATTTTGTAACGAGATGTCGTGTTTAATGGAATCGAATGCCTTTCCTATTCGTATTCCTATTGTGTACAGTTTGTCCTGAAAGTTACCTATTATTTTTTCTTTAATGCGTAGCAACGCCATTTCAGTACATTGCTGTTTTGGGAAACTGTATTGCTTTTCTGTTATATTATAATTTTGGGTACAGAAATTTAAAATTTTTTCGTTAATGACTGCTCTACTATGTTTAAATAGGTTGGGGGAACTGAAATTGGTCTGTAGTTGTTCACGTCATTCCTGTCTCCCCCTTTAAAATCTACGAATACCCGTGCAATCTTTAGTTCACCGGGGAATGCGCCTATACACAAAATTAAGTTGCATATGTTTGACATTGCTTTACAAATCTGCAACGCCACAGCTTTTATTGGCTCTGCCTTTACGCCATCCACACCACACGCTGTGGAATTCTTGAAATTCAGAAATAAGCCACTTATTTCAGCCTCAAGTATTGGTGCACGGAATCGACCTGCTCATACTACATAAAACATAATACCTATAAGCTGGGCTATCAGCGTCAAGCACCTCAGACGCTCCACATTGAAAGAAATGCTGATTAAACTTATTCTCCAGGGCTGTCCCTGTGAAAGATACGCCTTTGTCTGTAACCTCAAAACAGAACTTTGTTCACTGTTCGAAAGGAGATCATTCAATGTTTTGCTAACTTTTCTTTGGATCATTAAGAATATGTGTGAACTTGTTCTTGTAATACATCTTCCTTGCCGGCTTTATGTCACGGCCTAATGTAATCCTGACCTTCTTGTATTTCATTAGGCACTATGTTTCATCATCATCATCATCATCATCATCATCATCATCATCATCATCATCATCATCATCATCATTTATGTCCACTGCAGGACGAAGGCCTCTCCCTGCGATCTCCAATTACACCTGTCCTGCGTCAACCGATGCCAACTGGCACCCACAAATTTCCTCATTTCATCGCACCACCTAGTCTTGCGCCGCCCTCTACTTCGCTTCCCTTCTCTTGGTAGCCATTCTGTCACTCTAAAGGGCCAACGGTTATCTAATCCGCGCATTACATGACCTGCCCAGCGCCATTTCCTTCTCATAAAGTCAATTAGAATATCGTCTATACCCGTTTGCTCTCTGATCCAAACTGCTCTCTTTCTGTCGCTTAAAGTTCTGCCTAGCATTTTTCTTTCCATTGCTCTTTGCACGGTTCTTAACTTTGTCTCAAGCTTCTTCGTCAGTCTCCAAGTCTCTGCCGCACATGTCAGCACCGGTAAAATGCACTGATTGTACGCCTTCCTTTTCAATGATAACGGTAAGCTTCCAGTCAGGAGCTGACAGTGTCTGCCGTATGCGATCCAACCCATTTTTATTCTTTCATGAATTTCTTTCTCATGATGAGGCTTCCCTGTGATTAATTCACCTAGGTAAATGTACTCTTTCACATACCCTATAGGCTGACTGGCGATCCTGAACTCTTGTTCTCTTGCCCGGTTATTCACAATTATCTTTGTCTTCTGCCATATTAATCGTCAACCCCACTCTTACTCTTTCTCTGTTAAGGTCCTCAATCATTTGCTGTAGCTCGTCTGCAGTGTTGCTGAATAGAACAATGCCGTCGGCAAAGCGAAGGTTGCTGAGGTATTGGCCGTCGATCCTTACTCCTAAGCCTTCCCAGTTTAATACCGTGAATACTTCTTCCAAGTACTCTGTTTTGATTGTCTTTATAAAGCTTGCGAAAAATGCATCTCGTTCCTTTTACGTTTTAGTTGCGCGGTGACAACCCACGGTTTCCAGCATTTGTTGCTTCTTCTGGCTTCTCTTAGAGGGAAAGCTTTGTAATAAAGGTCTTTGATTACGCCGAGTATAGGAGTGAATGCCTTGACAGGATCCGTCAAAGCGTATATTTTGGACCATTCCGCTTTGCTGACTGACGCTTGAAAATCAGGAATCGTGTTCGTATTTATCAATCTGTATTGTAAGCGCGTGTCACTTTTGCACTGTCGGCATACTTTCGTCTCACGTGTGAAGAACAAGAAAATAGGCGTGTGATCGCTTACGTCAGATGTGAGGACACCCTACTCTAATGCGTTGCAAAACACAAGTAGGCTTTCAGAATCATTCGTCATTCTGGTTGGAACATTAATAACATTGTCGTGGCCAAAGGAAAAGAAAACATCCAGAAACGCTTGTTTGGACCAGTCTATTGAAAGCATCGTAATATTAAAATCGCCCGTAACAATGAGTGGACTGCCAAGCTGTGTACAAAAATCATTTGTGCAACGCATGTTTATCCAGCGTTTATTTGCCTTCTCACGTCAGCTTTTCCCTATCCCCCCACCCACCTTTTATTTGTATGGGAACTACTAGCGAAGAGTGGCAAGGCTCGTTATTTACTCCTCTCCCGACGGCGTCGGTTGGACCCACTCTCTGCCTTCTCTCTCCCCTCCTCTCTTCCATTCTACTAGCTCCCCTCTGGATTTGCGCGTGGGTAGAATGGTAAGTGCTTGCGGGGGTCACGGATAATTACAGCTGTCAAGAGGCTAAAGTGGCGATGACCCGGGAGCTCCAGAGTGCACTGTGCACATTCGACGCCGTGCGGTCCAAACAAGTTGCTCGCGTCTGTTCTCTGCCACGCTCCTTCCATGTATATACACGCTCTGAACAACCCTCCGACGCGTTGTGCGATCAGCAGCAGCAACAGCAGCAGTGGGAAAGTCGTAGGAAAAGGCAAAGAAAGCATTGCTTTAATAATTGTTCGCTTTCTTAAGTGCTATCAGTCCAGCTTGGCCAAGCCAACGGTGTAGGAAATGGCATCGTTATTCATTCTAACCATTACAAGCCTGTCATGCACGCTTAGAACGGCAAATATGTTGCCGAAACATTGAAACATTGGCTTAAGTAGGTAAGCACATTAAAATTCGTTTTCACGTGTGTTATCGAACAGTCCAAATCAGTATCGCTATACCACCACTTCTGTAGGCACGCTTATTCAACCATTCCGGCACTTCGTCGCGTGTGTTACTGCATTCGTATATTGGTAGATTTAGATATGGGAGATTTTAATTACAGGAAACGAAGCGAGGTCGGCCTGCGCTGTTGGGCTATAGCGTGCTGTAATCTCGCCTTCGGAAGAGAGGAGGAAAGTGAAAGCATAGGGGTGAATCATGAGGAGCAGCAGGGAAGGAGTGAATGCGTATACGTAATTTGCGGGGCGGTCGTAGCTACTAAAGCCGCTCGTCCAGTCCCGTGGCATGCGGGATATTGATATGAAATAATAATATTACCTATTGTCAAGATTGTTCGAAATATTCGTTCGGGGGCATTACTCGGGTCGCTAGTTCATGTGAAGTGCATGGTATATTACAGTGGATACGCATAGCTGCAGTCATTGAATCGGGGCTGCCGAGTTGGTGTCATTTTATTTCTTGTTCTTTAGCTCGTGCATTTGGAAAGCTTTAGCTTGTCCATATACGTATAACTCTTTGCGGAAATACCAGGTTGCCGTAAACGTAGGCGGCAGCAACAGAGCTGGTAGCGACATCTTGAGGTGCTTTGTCCAAAACAGCGCTCGAAATTTTTTGGGCTGCATGGGTGTTCTTAATAATACTAATATATGGGGTTTTACGTGCCAAAACCACTTTCTGATTATGAGGCACGCCGTAGTGGAGGACTCCGGAAGTTTAGACCACCTGGGGTTCTTTAACGTGCACCTAAATCTAAGTACACGGGTGTTTTCGCATTTGGCCCCCATCGAAATGCGGCCGCCGTGGTCGGGATTCGATCCCGCGACCTCGTGCTCAGCAGCCTAACACCATAGCCACTGAGCAACCACGGCGGGTTGCATGGGTGTTCTTGTCAAGCGACATAATACCAAAAAAAAAAAAAAATACTGCACGTTCACGATAGGATCGCTGGCGACATTTTAGAGGGCTCCTGAACCACCCCTCGGGATTGGTGAAATAACATTCCGCGGATAGCACACGCTGCTGTGAACATTTTAGCCAAGTTTTGCAGTCGTGGGCGGCGCGTGGAGCTCGCAAGCGGAGCGTGAAGTCACCTTTTTCTCAAACGCTTTCTTTCAACAGAAGCCTACTCGTCACTCTTTTCCGGAGGCATTTTATTTCGTAACACAGTAGGTTCTCATACGTGGCTGCTGTTGGCCAATAGCTGACATCAATCAAGAAGGGTGTTTCGATCATTGTACTTCTTCCTACTGTTAGTGTGTATATTTATTGACGCACTTTAATAAACAGCCTGAAGTAAGCGGAAAATCTGCCTTCAAATTTCAGTAAGAATTACTCACTTTCGGACGAAAGCTGGCTATCGTCTGCTCAAGCTCGGCCACGGCCGCCCGCGTAGGAAATAAACTTCGGCCACACCATGCGTACCGGTGTCGTAGCCGTCGGGTCTCGCTACTTTTGACTAGATTTGAAGACTCAACTATCCTCCAACCACGCGAAGCCAAAGGTCAGACTGCAAGCACGCTTTCCTGCGCGCGCTCACCCCTGGCCGCTCCTCGTTAGACGCCTTGGCAGACTTCGCCACGTATTGAGCTATTGATGGCGCTTCAAAATGCGGAAGTCTGATGTGGCTACTATCCGTCGGTCCAAGCTGGTGCTGGACAAAGCCAGTCCGCACCACGTAGCACGGCCAGTTTGGAGCACATGAGCCCGAGCGGGTACTCAGGTCCTGCACAGTGCACAAAGCAAACGCTCCGCATAGGCACTGAAGTTGCACGTAGCTGCGGTCGGCCACGTAGCGTAGATACCGCGGCCGCGATGAATCCGTTGGCTGAGCGAAATGCCGCTCGCTGAGGGCAATCGCGTTTGCCACGTCGTAAGCGCCAAAATCCGTCTACGGGAACATGCGAAATAAAATTTGAACTGCGCGCCGCTGTGACGTTCAGTCGGCGGAGCGTTGTGGGCACGCGCCGCTGCGCCTTAGCTATCGCAGTGCGAGTCGCCGAAGAAGTAATCGAAGCAACGCTAACGCGGTGTTTAATTGCCAATTACTCAGCTTCTCCCGAACGTATTGAAGTATACTTTCTCCGGCAAAGTATTTCTGAAAGTCTAATTTAACTTGAAATGCATTTCTCGACTTTTATAAAAAGCGATTCAAGGCCCCTTTATGTAAGCCCATAAGTAGAGCATGCCTTGAGGGGAATAACGTGTACGGACGATCTAAAGCCCTCTATTTCATGGTATTCTGTTCTACAAGAGTATTACGCTGCAATAAATTTGACTTCAGCTCTGCCGTTCGAAGAGACTCCGGAGAAGGAGTCCCGTAGCAGAGGCGTCTTATTAAGCGCTACGGCTTCGCGGAAACCGTAGCAAAACATTCGGCCACTCCTTTTATCTCCCCGTCTTCCGTTAAAAAACAAAGAAGAAAAACATCGCCTTCACTAAGAAGCTCACGAGTGCAGGTTATGTGCGGAGGCGCCCATCGCGACTGCATTGGCAGTCTTCGGAGGTCACTGCAAAGAACTGTGAGAGTTTTCGCGCAAGTCGCGTTTCCCCATTGCCTTGATATTTTTATTGCGAAAGCAATACTGCTCGAGGTTTCCGCTCTTGGCCGTTGTCCTGGAGAAGCCATCATTGACCTTTAGCGTGACCTATGTGTGACGTCATACCAGCTGTGGAAAAGCGGGGCGCCAGCTCGGCTCGTCGCGATCGTCCCAGCGAATCCTCCATGCTTCAGCTGCGCGCCGCTGCCGCGAGGGGCGCTCGCTGTACGTGACGTCACGCCAGCTGTGGAAAAGCGCCCGCCTCCCCGCCCCCTTAACTCGGCTCGTTGCGATCGTCCCAGCGAATCGTGCACGGTATGTGGGATGATGTGTATAAGGTGAAGGTGCAACGATGTAGTGCAGCTAAGAAGCGGCGGCGTGCGGAAGAAGCGGATGAAGAGCGGGAACAACGTTTAGCTAAACGGCCTGCATATTATGCAGCCAGGCGAATGCGTTCAAAATCTCTTGATCTGGGTGCACCTACAAGTATCATGCATGCTCTCAATGCTGACGCGACTTTGGCGACACCTGATTGTTCGACATCAAGCCTTATGGATGCTTTAAATGGCGACGAGACTGCATCTACACGTTCGATGAGCAGTATGGAACTCCGCAACCTGAACAGAAGATTGCTTTCGCAATCCACAAGGCTTAGCCAAGCTAAGCCTCTGCCAATTTCTTTTTCTTTCTTTGCGCGCATGTATAGTCGTTGTCTGGCAGCACTTCACTCCCCAGAATCTCCACATAGATCTTCGGCAGTCAGGCATAGAAGGTGTCAAAACTGTTCGCCGGCCACATGCCAGCCGAGCGCGCAACGTTTCGCGTGCTTGAAACGACGCCAACGGCCTCTTTCCCTCGCAAGCCAAATACTGATGACGAATGCCGAAAAGGAAACTGCATATGTAGGCATATTGCGCGCAGCGTTTACAGTTTCGCTTATCTTTCCTCTCTTGGCTCTTATCGAAAGATTCAGACGAAGTGATGACAGGCGTCTCTGCCAGTCCTGATAGTGCGGGGACGCCAGTGTCTCTTTTCGCTGCTGTCTGTGAAATCGTAGTCCTTCATACACTGCGTTTCTTGCAAAGGAGGCGACGCTACGAAGCCAGAGAGGCTCCCCCCACTGCTCGGATTCGCTAACAAGAAAAAGTGCGTCGCGCAGAAAATAAATGTGTGCGGGTATAACGCCCGATGTAGTTCAATGAAACTTTGTCTCATGTTGTTAAGTCGGAAAAGCATGTCGCAATTGTTACGTTGAAGGAGTCACAGATAAGAACCTATTTACTGCTTAGCGAGTAAAGTTAAACGTTTCTGGAACAAGGGGGAACAGCCTGACACTCGGGGTCAAAACATAATACGTCGCCTATCTGGAAGTGCAAAGGCACACAATGATGCATTCTGCGGCGTGCGTTTCTGTGTGTGTTCATTAATTTCATGTTATTGTGCTGTCAGCCCCATTTGGGCAACTACAGGGTCCTTGTTTGGTCGCGCTTCTGTTTCAGCATAGTTCCAAAAATTAACGAACTAGCCCTCGCCAAGATGTGGCTATTGACGTAAGATTATGTCAACATGCTACAGATGCGAGATATGAAGTAGTTATTCCGTAGCAAGCGTCGACGATCATACTTTAACTGCGAAAACCGCTGAACAAGGCTTCTTTGGCCGTACTACTGACATATCTTCGGCGACATTGTCTCCTAAGCATGAAACAGAGTTTACAGGATTGCACAATAACTTCCGTTAAAGCAAGCCTGTTGAAGGAAACTCACTGTTTTATTTACTTATTTATATATATATATATATATATATATTTATTTATTTACATTATTCGAAATCTGTATAACTGCTTTAAGTATGACACGTTCCGTCGCTAAAAGTTATTTGGATGTTTGGAAAACTCAACGAAGAAAAGGATAAAACGTTCGGGTGAAATAAAGGTTTTGCTGTGGGCAAGGTGTCCGAACCAAATGTTTTTCATTTCACTTCATTTTTTTGCCCTAAAGACCCCATTCGGAGATTACATAAGGGGTGGTTAACATGTGTACCGAAGAAAAGGCAGATGTTTCGGTGAAATGCAAGTTTGAACGGTTTCTAGAAATTGTGAATGACATGTGATGGCAGCGACATTGAATGGTACGTAGGTCGTTCCAGTCTTTGAAAACTTGAGGAAAAAAATGGAGCTTGAAAAGTGACAGTTCGTGTCCGAGGAAGAGAAACTTAGAGTTGACGGCTGGTGCCCTGTGACGTGCGTGAAGGTGATGGCGTGATATAAGGTGGGCGGCTTAATGAGCTGTAAAAAATTTCCGATAAAGAGAGAGGGTCGCGATACGACGACTAAAAGCAAGAGGTGTCAAGCTAGACTCTGCCTTCAAGAGTGAAATGCTGATGTTATGTGAATACGAAGAATGGATGAATCTAGTCTCACGATTCTGATCTGACTCGAGTGCATTGATGAGATGTGTTTCATGGGGGTTCCAGATGGCGGCGGCGTACTTAAGTTGTGGTCTGACAAATGATTTGTATGTGAGTAGTTTGACGTGCTGTGGAGCATGACGAAGGTGACGCCTCATGAACCCAAGGGTCTTGTTCGCTGACGAAATTACGTTAGTCGCATGCGTATTCCAGGAAAGGTCGTGGGACTGGTTATACCTAAGTACTTATAGGCTAGAACTGATTCCACTGGGACGTTTGCAGTTGTGTAAGGGGAGAGATAAAGATTACGACGGCGGGAAATCGAAATAAATTTGCACTTGTTAGGGATCAGGGCCATTTGCCGGCGGTTGCACCAGTTCTGCACGTTATTAAAATAATTCTGGAGGGATGTTTGGTCAGAGTTGTTAGTCACAGTACGTTAAATCGCACAGTCGTCAGCGAACATTCGAATAGGACAAGATACATGCAACGGAAGAGCGTTAATATAAGTTAGGAAAAGAAGCGGTCCTATGACTGAGCCTTGAGGGACGCCTGAAGTGACAGGGAGGGATTCGGAGTTGTTGACAAGGACGAACTGGGAATGATTAGTAAGGAATTATTTTATCCATTGTACTACGTGACGATCCAAGTTCAATCTGGGCAATTTTATTAGCAAGCGGTTATGAGGTACTGTGTCAAAAGCTTTAGAGTAGTCTAAAAAGATGGCATTGGTTTGAACGTTGTTATCAAGATTAACGTGTAGATCATTAAGGAAGATAGCTAGTTGTGTTTCACATGAAAGCCCTTTATGAAAACCGCGTTAAGAAGGATGAAAAAGTTTACCGAGTCTAAAAAGTTCATGATATGCGAGTATATGACATGTTCTATGATTTTGCAAGGAACACTAGTTAATGAAATGGGGTGGTAGCTTAAGAGGGAGTCTTTGTTACCTGCTTCGAATACTGGAATGACCTTTCCCTCTTTCCAGTCACCCGATAAGACACCTGTAGACAATGATTGCGGGTACAACAGAGTGAAACATGCCGCAGATATATGGTTAGTATTCATTAGGATCTTTCAGTTAATTTCGTCTGCAGAAGAAGAATTACATAATTTGTTTTTTTTTTTCAATGATTGACAGTATACCATCTATAGAAAATACAATGGGTGGCATATGCGATGTTATGTTAGTAGGTAACTGAAAGTCTGGAGTGGTAGTTTCCTTTGTAAACACGAAAAAAAAATTCTGCGTTGAATATATCAGCGCACTCAACGAGCGTGGCGGTGTCGCATGCTGCATTCTTCACGCTGATAGTACGACCTTCTTGAGGATTTAAAATGCACCAGAACTGCCAAGGATGTCGAGTAAGTAGCTCTGGCAGGTCGACGTTATAAAAAGATTTTTTTAGCAGTGCGAACGGCACTCATGTAGGCGTTCTCTGCTGTGTAGTATTTTGACGATGCCTCGGTGTTTCCAAGGCACGTGGCTAGCCGGAAGCGACGTTTCTTTTGGTTTTCAAGCTTCTTTAGAGCTCTGGTGAACCATGGCTTGTTTTGATTGGTGTGCGTAGTTATTCTTGGTATATGCTTGTTTACGAGTTCATCAATTTTGTTTTTAAATAGTGTCCTGTTTTCGTGAGGCGAGTGCATATGGAGCAATGTCTCAAAGGTTGAAAAGCAGTCGCCCAACTCGTAATTAATAGCTTCGTAGTTGGATTTTTGTTGTCGCATGGCTTGAAAGGTGAAGGTGGCATGTATTACTTTATGATCGCTTACCTCATGGAGGTAAGCTCTGGATGATAGACTATCAGGATGGCTCGTTAGTATAAGGTCGAGTACATTAGATGTATATTTTTTAACCCGCGTAGGCTCTAGTACAAGTTCAGTTAGACCTAAATTAAGAAACACATTAACAAATTCTTTATCAGCATCGTTCCCTATGATTAAAGCACTATTGTTAGTCCAGTTGATTTGCGGAAGATTAAAGTCACCAAAAAGCAGGATCTCTGCGTTGGGGTGTTTTTCACTAAGCTTGCTCAAAACTTTGTTAAGTTTATGCGAAAAATCAAGAGTGATATGCGGTGATCTGCGGTGAAGCGCGGCGGATTAGCCATGTTATTTACAAGTCAATTTCAATGGTTGCAAGAGAACAGGATAAATTATGATGCGCGGCGATTAGCACACCACCACCTCGTGAGATTTCGCGGTCTTTCCGGTAAAGGCGGAAATTCTGCAGATCAGCAAGAACCTCGGTATCGGTAATATCGTCAGTAAGCCATGTTTCAGTTATTATCAGCAAATTGCTGTTAGAGGACAACACGATGTTAGCCAGATAGTCAAGTGTTCGACGAAAACTCGTCTAGCGAGGAAACATTGGCACCGCACCACATTGGCAAACATTTTGGCACCGCTGTTAGACAGAATATCGCGTTTAGGAAGGAAGCTGCGTGCGTTGGCAACGATTACGGGAAAAGTAAAGGTTAGCTCGTGTCGATACCGTAGGGCAAGAGGGTTTCCCGAGTCGAGTTGGCTGCTGTTGCAATTCTTGCACACTCTGTGTGCGTTATTCAAAAATATAATGCTTATTGCCCATGAACGGAGTTTTAAAGCGCAGGGAGTCAGGTGCTGATTTTTTTTGCGAGTGCAACAAGGGTTTGTTGTGGTTTTGATCCATTCCTGTTCTGCTCGGGAACGAAAAAAAATTATCCGTAGCGGTTCATGACGGTTTTGGTTTGGTTCTGGCAAAAATTTTTCAAGCAACGTAACGATAAAAAAACAGTATTTTTGTCAATCAGTGAAATCGCACTTCTGAGATCATGCTCCATTTCAGAAGCAGCACTTCATCGAGTGTATTCGCCGAAATGAGAGATCGCTGTTCCGATAAAGCGAACTTAAGCGAACGTAAACGAACGACAAAGCATCGGTAACACAGCGTTCGACCCGTAGAAAACGAAACCATAAGCTCTTTAGCGCGAAAGCGCTGGTCTTTGCTACGGTGCCGATCCCCTAGTGCACCGAGACTTCGAGTGACAGGCTTAGATCAGTGGAGCCCTCGACCGGATATCGTTCGGATCGCCGACTTTCCCCTTGAACTAAAAGCCCATAAAAAATATTTGAGTTTAACTCCGAAACACTGAAACAAAATAACAACGTTTCGGTTACGTTTTAGTTTCGGACAAAAATATCGTTTCTTTTTGTTTTGGTTTTCATTCCGTTCTGACGCACTGGCCGCGGGTGCCGCCGTTGTACCGGCTTGGCGAACGGGGCTTATCTTGAACTTGAGAGAAGCCGCTGTGTGAACTCATTGAAGCAGCGTTCATTTGCCTTACGAAATCTGAGTACAGTAATACAGAACATCCTGCGGTTGCTTTTGTAAGGAAACGTTAATAATGGGGAAACGCGTAAGTATTACGGTTTGCGATTGTCGTGATACCTGTCGTATTTTAATTTTACCCATGCTTTCCTTGGCTTCATTATCTGTTGCTCCATACGTGGTTGTGACTTAAAAAAATAAAAAAAACAGGAGGTGGGTGTTCCCCGGTTCCCATCCTTTATTTTTCGTTCATTGCATGGGTCTATTTCCTGCTCCTGAAGTTCACGTACTACGTGCGCCATCGGTCAAAAAGTATGTGCCACATCCGCCACCATGGCCTTGAGTGGCGTTGGCTTACACTCACATGGTTATATACTGTGCAGGTGCATAAATACTCAAGAATGCGGACGTGGGAACAGCCGTCGGAATAGTCGTCGCTGTAGCGCAATTGGTAGTGCAAGGTACATGTAACGCAGAGCTTGTGGGTTCTGCTCCACCCGGCGACAAGTTTTTTTGTTCTTTTCTCGTCCATATTCATTTACCTTAGCTTATAATTTCCATACTCCAATTAAAGCTACAAATAATTTCCCCTATGTATTCCCTGGCTTTATTATCCGTTGGCTCGATATGGTTATGACTAACAACAATCGGCCATTTTGAGTTCCCCTTCTTCTCCTCCGTCGTCATCGTACATCTCTCGCTCCCACAGAACGTGGTGATGAATTTGACGATCTCAGATCAGCTTCGTCTCCGGATATCTGCGAGGCTACTTAGTCAAAACGGTTCCATGTTCTAGTCAAGTGCGCACAGGCTCAATCTTAAGTATGAACTTTAGTGAGACACTAATAGGATGGATACTGGTATTTTTTTATACAGTATGCTCATTTTTAGACAATGCATATTTTATTTTTTGTCATAGAAGGCTATAACCTTGAGACACCGGTCGTCTTCGCATGCGAGCGCTACGACGAGGCGAAAATACGCTGCGACTACTTAAGCTAGTTCGAAAAGACTCATTGATTAAGAATTTTAACTTGAGGGCAGCTGTTTATATGGAAAGCTTGTAGAGCGTCGCAAGTTATGACGTAGCAATTTTTTTAGAAGTCCGAAAAATCACACGTGATTTCAGATGTTCATCATCGAAATTAGAAGGCGAAATACATGCAGCATATCGAGTCAGAGCGCGTCCCGCTGCGCGTCTGACGGAAACGTGCCGTAAAGAAGCGAGGGGCGAAGTTTGAATGATAGCATGCCGTGGCAAATCCTGACCCCACACACATGTTCGATTTCGGTCTTCCTCGCGCGTGTCGTCACGGGGCGTTTAAGTCTGACATGATAGCGGGGCCGCCTTGTCTGCCCTCCCGGGGCGCACGGTTTCGATACTGCCTGGGTTTACCGTTGAAATTCGGTTACAAATAGTAGAGACATTTAGCGTGTCCGATATTCCGGCAAACGGGGGCGGTTTGGGCGGATTACCGGATGGTCGGGGGCTTAAACGTATGCTGCCGGAGCGGTACAGCCGCCTGGTGCTGTAGAGCTCAACCTTACAAAGACAAAGCTAAAATTGCAGTAACGTACTTTATTCTGCTTCGCTGCTGGTGCAAATTTTAGGCAGCGGTGTTATTAGAGACTTCTAGCGGGTCCCGTATTCCGGCAAGCGCGGGCGCTTTGGCGGTTTAGCGGGGGCGTAAACGTGAGCGGCCAGATTGGTGGCGCCAGCTGGTGGCGCAAAGCTCAACCGCACAAACAGAAAGCGAATTACTATATTCTGCTTAGCTGCTGGTGTAAATTCTTAACAGTGGCGTAATCCTGTTCACAATTACGCCGCTGCCAAAAATTTGCACCAGTAGCGAAGCAGGATATAGTGGGTCACTGCAGTTTCAGCTCTGTGTTTGTCTGGTTGAACTCTACGCGACCAGGCGGCTGCACCGCTCTGGCTGCTCACGTTTACGCCCCCGTAAATCCGGCAATCCGCCCAAAACCGCTCCCGTTTACCGGAATAGCGGACAGGCTAAACGTCTCTATTGTGTTCAGAATTACGCCGCTGTCGAAAACTTACACCTCAGCTAAGAAGAATATAGCAATTGGCTATTTGTTCAGGTGGTTGAGCCACCTGAACAAACCACCACCAGCTGGCGCCACCAATCTTACTGCTAATGTTTCATCATCATCATCATCATCAGCCTAGTTACGCCCACTGCAGGGCAAAGGCCTCTCCCATACTTCTCCAACTACCCCGGTCATGTACTAATTGTGGCCATGTTGTCCCTGCAAACGTCTTAATTTCATCCGCCCACCTAACTTTCTGCCGCCCCCTGCTACGCTTCCCTTCCCTTGGAATCCAGTCCGTAACCCTTAATGACCATCGGATATCTTCCCTCCTCATTACATGTCCTGCCCATGCCCATTTCTTTCTCTTGATTTCAACTAAGATGTCGTTTACCCGCGTTTGTTGCCTCACCCAATCTGCTCTTTTCTTATCCCTTAACGTTACACCCATCATTCTTCTTTCCATAGCTCGTTGCGTCGTCCTCAATTTCAGCAGAACCCTTTTCGTAAGCCTCCAGGTTTCTGCCCCATATGTGAGTACTGGTAACACACAGCTGTTATACACTTTCCTTATGAGGGATAGTGGTAACCTGCTGTTCATGATTTGAGAATGCCTGCCAAACGCACTCCAGCCCATTCTTATTCTTCTGGTTATTTCAGTCTCATGATCCGGATCCGTGGTCACTACCTGCCCTAAGTAGATATATTCCCTTACCACTTCCAGTGCTTCGCTACCTATCGCAAACTGCTGTTCTCTTCCGAGACTGTTAAACAACACTTTAGTTTTCTGCAAATTAATTTTCAGACCCACCCTTCTGCTTTGCCTCTCCAGGTCAGTGAGCATGCATTGCAATTGGTCTCCTGAGTTACTAAGCAAGGCAATATCATCAGCGAATCGCAAGTTGCTAAGGTATTCTCCATCAACTTTTATCCCCAATTCTTCCCACTCCAGGCCTCTGAATACCTCCTGTAAACATGCTGTGAATAGCATTGGAGATATCGTATCTCCCTGTCTGACGCCCTTCTTTATAGGGATTTTGTTACTTTCTTTGTGGAGGACTACGGTGGCTGTGGAGCGACTGCTAATGTTTACGCCCCTGCTAATCCGGCAAACCGCCCGCGCTTGCTGGAATACCGGACGCACTAAAATTCTCTAGTTTTAACAGCGCCAAGTTACTGTACGGTTAGTGTGGAACGACGACTGCGCATGCGCACCTTACTGTACAGAGACTTTCCGTGGGGCATACTAGGCGGTAAGGAGTCGCTAGAGCTCGCCTCGCACCGTGTTTTGCGAGCCGAGCCACACCAAGCCAAAACATAGCGAGAAACGGCGTCGGTCACAGAGCCCACGCCGTGCATGACTACGCCTTGTGTGCGTTTTCTCCCCGTGATAGGACGAAGGCAGGAGCTAACTTTAATTCACCTTCTGCGACGCAACGAAGTGGTAGCAAGTATGACAGCCCTTCTAATTAGAAGATAAACTTGAGCTAAATTGAGCTTAAGTTGTGGCAGTACCGTCGTAACAGGCCAGTAATGTCCTTAGGCCAAATGCGAAAAATAATAATAAATAAACGAAAATCACCTAAACGAAAAAACACAAAATAAATGTAGCATAAAAAGCACTTCGGGTTGGTGGCTGCATCTAGTGACTCGGAGTTTACTTAGAGGGTACGAAGAGTTTTTGTTGCAGTATCTAACTATATTATACTTATCTGCAGGTGTTAAGTTTCGGCAGCGGTGAAATTTACAACAATCCCTTTTTATATATTGATTACACAAGAACACCTATGTAACAGAAAAGAAAGCTATCAGGTGTTGTAGGACAAAGTGTCACAAGATGTCGCTACCCGCCTTCTGACTGGCGTCTACGTTTGCTGTAAGCCGCCACTTCCGTGAAGAATAAAGCGTGCATGGGCAAGCTAAAGCTTTCTAATGTTCGCCAAAATGAATATTTCGCGCTCAGCAAGTAGTCATTGTATACTGCACAGCCTCAGCGTTAGCCACTATCATTATTATCACAATACTGTGCGCATCGAGCGGCACACGTAGCTGAAACGTCTTCGGTGATCGCCGTAGGTTAGTACGGAACGCTAATACCGTATACCGTATACAGCAGTTACTGTGCTCTAATGCGACACTTCTAAAATTCTGTTATCTCGAATCAGGTGTGATTTTCAAGATATTTAAAGAAATGAGGGTCCATTCATACGTAACTTCCTTCAATTTCGCCATTTAAACAACTCCTCCTAAGGCACTGCTAAAAAAATTAATTAATAAACTTTCGTTCAATAGTCTCTCCAGAGTAACTTACGCAGTGACAGAGTATTGCCGCCTCGCCTTAGAGCTCGCATGCGAAGATGACAGGTGTCTCAACGTCATAGCCTTTTTTTAATAAAAAAAAAATCTGCATAGTATAAAAGAAAAACACCCTGTATGTATGTGAATGTGAAAGTCTGCCAGTTAGTGTGAGTCAGTCCGCAAATGAAAGTTCGTGCGCGCGTGCATGTGTGTGTGTCTGTATGTTTGTAGATTTAAGTGTGACAGTCCAGACTAAATGACCATGAGGGAGTGCCGTTGCCATGACCATTGTATGCGCGACGCGGTCGCTTGGCGCTAAGTGTAAGGGTGACCGTATTCGAAGCTGTTCCGAGGCAGTGAAAGCAGTTCCTCTCGCACGAAACAATGTCTGGTAGCTTTCCGCGCTCCAATTTTTTTTCTTGCAGCCGTCCTGCACAGAGCAATAGAGATGTCGTGGCGTCAGGGCTAATTACAGCACGACAGTCTTGCCGTCGTGTAGCACACTGGTGCCAAACTGCTGCCGGGATTTCCGTCCACGAAGCGCTTTGAAGGACAAAGCCGCGCGGCGCCGCTTCAGTATAGTTCTCCACAGTCGCTGACAAGTGCTTGACAGTTACGTAACCATGCACTTTGTCGTTCTTCTAGTTACGCGTCGTTACGGTACCGAGCTTTCTCTGCTGTCCTTCTTACCTACCGCTGCTCCGCTGTCGAAACAGTGCAGTTTTGTCGCGAAGACTGAGAATGATTGTCAAAGCTCGGTAACTATTGCCAGCTTCACTGCTGGAGAAAAGGGCACAGTGATCCGCACGCACATTGAGGAGCCTACACTGAGAGCGTTTTGAAGCGCATTACTACTACGGGAAAATGTATGGATGAAGAGACTGTGAAAAAAGTCCATATATAGTATATTCGTAGAAGTCATGTAAACAGGGATAAAGTGCCTCAAAAAGGCTGGCTAACTTTTCGATAGGTGGACGTACCTTTGTGGTAGCTTGTGCCCTCCTTCTGTCGGACCACTTCTTGACTTTGAAAAATAAGAGTATTGTATTTATTGAAGTGTAAGACTCGTTATAACGTGGGGAGGCATTTCCTTCTCAGGTATTTCATGAGTGTTGGTGGCGCAGTAGGTTTGTTGTCAGTAAACAGTTCCAATTCAAATCGATTCAGCGTCGTGTACATTTAACACCATATGTAGGTGGCGCCAAAAAAATGTGCACTTGCCAAGAATAAAAGGAATATCAAGAACAGACGTTTCGGGGCGCCTCGTGCAAGGCCCTTGATCACAATGAAGATATAAGTATGGGCGATGTGGCGCAGCGTGCAGGTGTATATCTCGGGAAGATTACCCCTCGTCTTCTTTATCGTGCGTCTAGTTGATTGAATGTAAAATGATTCTAAAAGCGAATGGGTAGATAAGTAGTAGTGGTAGTAGTAGTAAAAGACTTTATTGTGGTCCTGAGGAGCTAAGCGGGGGCTTGCAGGTCCCTACCCAGCCGTTGGCTAGTCCCATGTCGGAACAGAGAGGCCATGCCTCTCCGCTCGTTCACGGGCCCTCTGGACAGCCAGGAGCTGGACGTCCTGTCTCGGGTCTGTGATGGCCTTCGTCCAGTCTTCTTCTTTGTTAAAATGCTGTAACACAGGGCACTGCCAGAGCAGGTGATTTAGTGAGCTAAATTCAGTGCCACAATCTGGGCAGAGTGGGTCAATCTCCGGGCGGAGCATGTTCAGAAAGCCCCTGTAGGGGTATGACCCCGTCTGGAGCATGCGGAGCGTGCTAGCTTGTGGCCTGTTGAGCTTATGATGGGGGAAAGGAAAACTCTGCCTATTCCCTCTGTAATGAGAGGTGATTTCATGAAAAGTAACTAGCGGATCACTGTCGACGAGCTCTCCCGAACTCACCCGAGACACCATCCCGTCGCGGCATACAAAACCTCTCGCATGGTCGTGGGCTATCTCATTGGGGTTCAGGTGACCTGGTAGTACGTCTGCTCCCATGTGAGCTGGGAACCAGGCTATGTGGTGAACAATGTCAGAGGGGTGTTTGCCGTTTAGAATCCTGGCTGCTTCTTTGGCTATCAAGCCCGATGCGAACGCTCTAACGGCTGCTCGAGAGTCCGTGTACACCGTAGTGCGTTTTGAGTCCAATAATGCGAGAGCTATAGCAGCCTGTTCCGCCACATCGGCCGTGGAGGTCTTCAGCGAGGCTGCCGAGAGGAGTTCTCCCCTGTCATTGACTATGGCTACGGAGAACTTGTTGGCACTGGCGTGTCGCGCCGCGTCAACAAAGGTCTCTGTTCCGGATATGTTCTTTAAGAAAGTTCTAGCCCTCGCCAACCTTCGACCTTTATTGTGTTAGGGGTGGACATTTCTTGGAAAAGGATCTACAATAAAGGAGTTCCTTGTTTGAATATCGAGTTGCGTGGTATTTCCCTGATTGAAGCTAGGACGGAGGCCTGCCGCATCCAGAAGTCTTCTGCCTGCATTGGAGTTTGATAATCTAATAATTTGTGCTGATCTTTGTGCTTCTATTAATTCCGAAGTTGTGTTGTGTACTCCCAATGTCATGAGTTTCTCTGTGCTAGCCTTGATTGGCATGCCGATCACCCTTTTGATACTTTTGCGCATAAGCGTATCTAATTTATCCATTTCCGTTTTCGTCCAATTGAGGGCCGCGACTATGTAAATGACATGGCTGATCAGGAAAGCATGGTCAGCCCTAAGGAGTAAATCCTCGCCTATGCCGCCTTTCTTGTTGGACACTCTCATAATTAATCTAATAATGTTCTCAGTTTTCGTGCTGAGTTGGGCTATAGTCTTAGCGTTGCATCCCTTTGAGTTTATTGAAAGCCCTAGTATTTTGATAGAATCTACTCTCCGGATGGTGTGCCCATCTCTGGTACGAACGCTAATGGGCACCTACCTGATCGAGTGGGGTGAGTGCCCCGGCACCTCGTCTAGCCTGTCTGTACAGCAGGAGTTCCGACTTTCCAGGTGAGAGTGCCAGTCCCGTACCTTCCAAGAAACACTCTGTAACATCCAGAGCCTCCTGTAGAGCTTGTTCGACCGTAGCCTCCGATCCTCCAGGACACCAGATTGTAATATCGTCAGCATATAATGCATGACCTACGTAAGGAATTGCTGCAAGGCTTTCCGACAACTTGCGCATTGCTATATTAAACAGAAGGGGCGAGATAACTTCCCCTTGAGGAGTACCCCTTTTTCCGAGTGTGAAATGTTCCGAGTCTGATTGCCTCAACATTATGGCCGCCATCCTGCTCTCGAGGAAGGATGCAACGAAGGAGAAGAATTCTTAGGAGAACTCCTAAGTTCAGGGCCGATATCTCCTGAAGGATATAGTCATGTGCAATTGTATCGAATGCCTTGGATAGATCCAGTGCGAGGACCCCTTTTGCATATTTGCTTTGAGAGTCGAATATCTGTGTTTTGAGCAGGATCATGACATCCTGCGTTGAAAGCAAGGGCCTGAAACCAACCATATTATACGGGAATAGTTCGTTGCGCTCGATATGTCTCGATATCCTGTAATGCACGGCATGTTCCGTTACTTTGCTAATGCAAGAAGTAAGGGAGATAGGACGGAGGTTCTCCAAGCTGAGTGATTTACCTGGCTTGGGGATTAGGACCACTGTGGCCTTCTTCCAACTCTCCGGTACAACGCCCTCCTCCCATACCTCATTTATCTCCTTCACTAAAGCTTGGATTGCTTTGTCGTCCAAATTCCTTAAGAGCCGGTTTGTAACTCCGTCGGGGCCTGGGGCAGACCTTCCGTTTAAATTGTGCAGCACTTCCCTGATCTCAGCTTCCGAGAAGGGGACGTCCAGATCTTGGGCAGACGCGCCCTCATACTGAGGGAGGGGAGAACCTGGGCTTTGGCCAATTGGAAGCTATTTGTTCGCTAGTTTCCGAAATATGGAGGCCTCTGAGATGCCTTCCATTTTTTCCTTATTAATTAATCGGTCTATGACTAGTCTCTGATTACATTTGGATTGTCCATCGTCTAAGAGATGTCTGAAGAGGGTCCATTTGCCTCCTTTGCGCATTTTTCCATCCGCTGCCGAGCAGGCGTCTCTCCATTGCTGTTTATGAAGTTCGGAGCAATGTTGCTCAATGAGTTTATTGAGCTCCGCGATCTTTTTCCGTAGCCTGCGATTGAGCCTTTGTGTCTTCCATTTCTCGAGAAGAGAGCGTTTGGCTTCCAGGAGGTGCGCTAACCTTGCGTCCATCCCTGGGGCATCAAAATCTGTAACTATTTCCTTGGTGGCCTTCTCGACATCCATCTGAATCTGTACAAGCAGTTCACCGAACGTGTCGTATACTGCCTCATCGTCACCTCTTATTTTCCTAAAGAGGTCCCAGTCTGTGTATTTATAGGTTTTGGTAGGAGCTGCTATTATTTCCGTCCTGAGTTGGGCAGATAAGTGTTTCTCTTTTGCGATGATGGCTCCCGAGTCCCAGTCAATGCTGTGCCCGATTAGTTCGTAATGTTCCGCCTGGGCGTTCCGTATACCTATGTACCAGTTAAATAGGCTAGATCGATTGAAGCCTACAGTATGTGTCCCCTTTCTGTCCTCGAAGCAATGGCGGGGTATGGACAACACTTTCCATGAGTCACTATTGCAGTATAGACATGAAACAGGCCTTGATGCGTATATCTAATTGCATACTGAACTTATGCCGCGTGGCAACCCAAGCGAATTAAAAGGAAAACGTGTAAATATGCGAATAGCCGATAATTTGAGTACCTTGTCTTTTCCATTTCAAGGTAATAGATTTACCTGTCGAAAACTTCGTGAAATTGTTCTCGCGGTACTCGGTGCCTCCCATATTTGAACCTACACATGGGCCTGCAATTTACACAATAACGGGATGTTACGCGCCACAACAGTCAAAGACGGTCGCACAATTCATGATTCCTTAAAAACTTGAGCAGAGATCTTAAAGCCTTGAATGCTAGACCAGTCTAGACCAGTGTCCTAGAACGTTTAATTCTGTGAACGGGCGATTGCCCAGCTTTTCGAGCGCGGTCACTAGCACTATTCTTGACACATTGCAACGGGGACAGTCACAGAGGGGTGTTCGATCGTCTCCTCGCAGCTGAAGGTGTCGCAAGTAGGGCTGTCGGCCATTGCAATGCAGAAGGAATAGGCGTTTGTTAATGCCACGCCGAGCCACAGGCCACACAGAAGTGTTGCTTCCGCTCTTGGTAAACCTGGCGGAAGACGGAGTTGCAGACTTGGATCCAATCTATGGAGACGTGCGTTCATGAATTCACTGGTGTTCCACGGAGTATGCGTAAGCTTCCATACGAGGGAGCGCAGACTTGTGGCTGCATCGGTTCTTGACAGTGGTATTGGTTTAATATAAGCACCATCCTGGACCGATTGGGCAGCGTCATGCGCACTGTGATTTCCGAAATCTACGTACGAGTGGATACCGGGTCCTAACGGTCAACGTAACATCATGCTCTGCATTAGGAGTTTCAGTAAATGCAGGCGGCAGTGAGCATTTCACATGCCGTGTGTACTGTTCGCTATCAGCGCCTTATCTGGTTCAACACGGTCACCTCCTACGTGGATATCACTTTCCCCGGCTAGCTTGTCTTGCGAAGATATTCTTGGAACCATCGTTGTGCGCCTATCTTATCGCATGTTGTTCGAAGCTTATTTATCTCCGATTTGTTTTGTTTGCCGGAGCGAGATAACTAATGATAACGCCTATGCTTGCGTAGGAAGGCTGTGCTGACATGAAAAAAAGAATATAGGCTGAGAAGCGGAATGAAAAACAACTTTTCAATAACTTGATGTCCAAGATTTCATATCCACGACTGTTCAGTCATCGGCTGAATACATTATTGTCGTTATGAGTTTCCGTGGGTGAGTCAGAATGCAGCCGACAACCCCCCCCCCCTCCCCCGCTTTATGACATTGCGGATGGCACATAACGTATTAGTATACAGTTTACCGGTTAGGCCTAAGGCCTCTTGTGGGTGGTATTATTTTGCCATTGAGCTTAAAATAAATAGAGCAACTGTCATTTGCTAGCAATGACTACTCTTTCTTTACGTGGTTGTTAAAATAATGAAATGTGCGAATTATCTCAACCTAAATGAAACAAGAGAACACGTAGCAAAACTATACGACTGAAAGTCGCCCTCGAACGAGTTTCACTCTCGTTATGCTTTGGAAATTAATTGTAACGGAAACTAACAATTTTCTTGGGATGTTTTTGCAGCCCTGCCAGGAAAGAATGTGCGAATTGTTAGTGACACGCTGCGTCAGAGACATTTATATTAAGAGAAACTAGCGAGAAGTGACGCGGTACACCTGCAAGTATAATATACCGGCTGCGGAAATGTTTGTAAGAAAAACAAAAGTATAAGCCCCGAATTTTTGTAAGTATTATCAGCAGTTAATCTTGCGGCAGTTTCTGAGAGTGTGACAAAACTCAAGGAAATATGTTAAATTAGTGATCCCATTATGCGAGCCTTGGTAACTTGTTAGAAAATGTTGACCACACTCAGTTCACGCGAAAAATAAGAAAATATGCGTCCCGCTGCAATATGCTTGGCGATATTGTTGTGTACTTAATGCCACTTATGTCACTACTGCCACAGTTGTTCGTACCAAAAGCCAGTCCGCCCATGCAATCACGATATGTTCGGCCATACTATGCATATAGCAACCAGGGTAGACACTGCTTTCGTAGTTTAACAAAGTGAACGCGAATAGTTTTAACTGTGACGCAGTGCGCCACCGGCGTGGCGTTGCATCACGCCGAGCCATATTGCTACGCGCAGAGTCCACTTTATGCAAAAGACGCAGTAGTCTGAAACACGGTACAAAGTGGAATGCTAAGGTCAATAAACTAACGGCCACATTCAGCCGACAAAGGAGCCGCTAGAGGCGTCAAAGCCGCTTCCTTTGCCTACGCCCCCGTCTCGACATGTACTCTGCAATGAATGCAGTAAATGCTTCACTTCTTGATCCATCCTGCAGACTCAGTCTGGCAAAGTCACTTTATCATTCTGCATGACCTAGCTTTCGGAAGCCTTCAAGGAAGGAAGCCTTCACCGAGTACCTCTCAGTAAGGAAGCTTTCAGAGTCACATAAGGCGGCCTTGCCGCAATGAAGGCTTCCATACTGAGGTAAGGAGGATTTCATTGTTTGGGCCTTAGTCATCCAGATGTGCACACAGTACGTATGTCTCTGGAGTTGCTCGTCGGCGGACAAGCTATCAATCACGGTGGCTCATCGGCCTCCGTTACTCCAATATTAGATATTTTTGCCTCAGAGTGCACGTATATAATATATATGTTTACCTCTTCAGTGAAACCTCTCGCGAACTTGGGTCACTGAGTATGTGCCATTGAGGGTGCGGCAAGCCAGGGAATAATTCCCAGCGTTCCAATGGCACTGGCGCGCCGTGCTTCTCGTCTCAAAGGCCACTCGCGGACTTCTCGGTAGCGCCACTGGATGGCGCAGCGTGCGCAGAAAGAAGCGCGAGAGAGGAACCCGGTTGCCACGTGACGCGCTTCTAAGCGTTCGCACGCAGTAGGAGCTTTTAAAAAAATGTCAACCTCCCTGCGCTCCGCGAATTTCGGAAGTCACGCGCAGGCTGCGCTGGATGGCGCCGAGTGTTCTTATTCTGAAACAGAGCACTTTGGGGCCACAGCAATTAAGAGGTGGTGCGTGGAACCAGGGAAGGAGTAATGGTGCCAGCGCTAACGTTCGCAAATGCCATTGTATGCTTAAAATCGAGTAGGTTGTCTGGGTAGTAAGGTAACCAAAAATCGGTAGGCCGGCTGGCTTTGGGAGCCCACGGTAAAACCGCAAACGAGGCAGTGCAGGGGTACATGGGTTGAGCCTCTTTAGAAGTCAAAGAAGCACGTAGCAGAATTAGTTTTGAAGGAAGGCTCATGAATGTTGGGTGAAAATAAATGGGCAACTAACGTGCACAAGTATTTGTACTTGAAGAGCGGGCGCAGAGAATGAAGGGTGAGGTCAAGAAAGTTGGCAACCAAGTACAAGGTAATTGAATCTGTAAATTGACAACCAGGAGTAGTGAGAAAGAAAGCGAGAGAAGACAGTTAACTGAATGCAAAAAACGGAAACACAAAGGACCATGGAGTTTACAATAGTGAGGAGAACGAAATTGTAACGGAAAATCTGTACGATAACACGAAGGGCCGTGCCTAGCTATTTCAGGCTCGAGCCGGTTGCCTAAGCACAAAAAACGTACCGGAGCAAATATTCGGAAATAAATAGAGGCATGGTGTATGCTGGGGGGGGGGGGGCAGCAGAAATCCGAATACCACTCGGCACATCCTAATGGAATGCGAACAGATTTACCCAGAGAGAAGCGTATAGGCAACGCACACCTTCCAGAAGCGCTTGGGTTTAAAGTGGACGGAAGCACCAACCGGTCAGCAGTCGAGATAAGCAAGATACCGTGAGAGTATTGTTGGAAAAAAAGCAGAGAAGGTATCGATACGATCGGATCTCTTACAGTAATGGCTTGCGCTACAAGGTAGATTTTGATGAAAATGAAAGAAGAATAGGGACATGTACACAAAAAATGCCAGATAAAAACAACATGTATAGCATACCTGAATAAATCAAGCAGGCTAGGTGACTATTTTTCACCACACCGTTTCAAAGGGGATGCCATTATATCATCATCATCATCGTCGTCGTCGTCGTCGTCGTCTTCGTCTTCATCTGCTGCTGCAGCTGCTGCTGAGCGCGTGGTCGCGGATTTGACTTCCGGTCGCGGCTACCGCATTTCTGCGGCGACGGAATTCAAGATACCTCGTGTACGGTGCTTTGGACGCAAGTAAAGAAAAGTTGAGGTGCTATTAAATAATCGTGAACCTTCCACCACGTCACCTCTGATAATCGCGTCGGTTAAGGTTATACGTGGGCACTAGGCGAGGTACAGCGTGTCCTGTCTACAGTCGGGCACAGAATTATGTTGCATTCGGGAACTGCAGAAGCACTCGCGTGGCTTTCCGAGTCGACGAGCGCTGAGGCTAACATTAGATAATTTTCGTTAGAGTGACGATCGTGTTCTCTCCTCGGAGAGTTTGCTGGCTTCCAAATACGGTCCGACTGAGCTGGCTGGGCTTTCAAGCGGAGTGTCTTCCGTCTCTGTCTCGTTATCCACGCATCCGGAGGCAACACCTTGAACGCGGGCAGTTTCGACGCAGCTGTCGCAATCGCAAAATGTGCAGCACTTTAGAAATAGCGGAGAGATGAGGTCGTAATTTTTTAGCCGTGTGCTCTTTCCGTCAGCACACTTTGCCGTGCTGTTTTGTTCCTGATAATTTCTTAGCTTCTCTGCTGTAATTGTAGGGGTTGCTGGCGTTGCAACCTTTATGTGTTTTTCTGAGACACAGGCTAAACGCGCGTAAACGAACGAAAGCGTAATGCGCCAACCACTGGCACGCGCCGGAAAGCTTCGGCGCCGCGCCGACAAGCGAACGCTTCGCTTCGCGTTGGTGGGAGGAAGAGGGCACGCAACCACTAGACAGAAGCTCCGACGCGCGCAGAAGCTGGCTCCTCGGCTGCGGCGCACTGTTGCTGGACTATTCCGTCTTCATCCGTCAAAGTCCGGCCTTAAACAGCCTGCTGTAAACTAAGCTTGAAACAATAAGTTAGTGATCTGTATGTGCTTTTAGATATAAAAAACACGTTTGAATAATGAATATACGCCTGCCGCAACAGTTTGTTTTTATTTTTGAAGTAACAATAGTGTACAAAATATCGACATCAGCGCTCGCGCGTCGTCTGTCTGCAAGATCGCTTTGCAAACACCTGCACGACGATGCCATATATCAAAAACTGTTGTACCATTTCATTTTTTGGTAGCTTATTGCACAGCCAACTATGTAAGAATTAGGCGTGCAATGTATAACTGAAAAAAAATATGTGTTGGAAATATCGCCACGTAGTAGTGACGGTAAATAAATAGTGCCGGCTCAATCGCAACGATAGCGGCGAGCAATGTCGGCAATCGTCGAAAATCTCATCTGCGGATCAAGCGCGTCGATTTGCTTTTACCAGGTCTTCCGCGAAATGAGGAAACAGTGCTGTGCCGCTTACGTTTGGGCGTCGCATTCACCAATGCATATGCATTTTTGATTGGAATGGCTGAGAGCGCCGAGTGTAATGCCTGCGGTGTCGAGGAAACCAAAGAACACCTACTGTGCTACTGCCCATCTTTTGAACATGAAAGGCAAGACCTCAGCACAGCTCTCAATCAGCTAGATGGAAAGCCGTTCACATTGAACAAGATCTTGGGACCATGGCCTCGCATATCGCAGCTACAAAAGGCCACGAAAGCGCTGCTGCGATATTTGAAAGATACCGGATTGAGTCAGCGTCTGTGGTCCGGACTGAGTGACCGACTGATATCCCCAGTGGACTTTTTCTTCTTTTAATCTTTCCGTCTCCCTTTCCCTTTGCCCAGTGTAGGGTAGCCAACCGGGCTCAGTCCTGGTTAACCTCCCTACCTTTAATTTATCATTTTCGCTCTCTCTTCTTAATTCATGCCCTTTTTTAATTGCACAAAAGCTACTGCACTGAAATAGTATACTAGTACATACTTAAAAAGCACAATTTTATACTACGATAATAACCAATCATTCAAAATTTTATTGTAGTGCCAGGAACAGCTAGAGAGCCTTTGTATTGGTGCACTTAACGGGCACTATGTGAGATAAAATGTACAGAAAACATGTATGTAGTAGACAAAAAAATGGAAGATAGAGAAACAAATAGGGAAAAAAGGAAACACGGAAAAGTAAAAGGGAGTTAATCCTACGTGATTATCTACAGATACACAAAACACAGGAAATGAACTCTGAAGTATGTTTTGGAGTCGAGTCTTATTAGCACAATCTTGTAACAAGCCCAGGCAACGAATGTAGAATGCTACCTGGTATACTGTTGCGGCACGAACAAATGCATATGATCAAGAAGCTTTAAGGAATGTATAATGTCATGGACCACCTTATACAGGAACAAAAGGTGTGATTAATTAAGACTTGAATATAGAGGTGCGAGTTGAAGTATCTTTGAGAAGGTTTAACTGTGGTCGCCAGAATGGCAAAAGTGGTGCTTTAAGATAGATGTCAATTTATTCTGGATGCGTTCAATGAGGTTAGATTTGGTCATTGCACCCCCCTCCTACAGAAGCATACTCTAGTAGTTGGAGGTACTCAGCAGAATTTCAGAAACACAACAGGTGAGTGGAAATCATGCAATATAAGCCATGCAATTCCAAGAGCATGAAGGGCATGTTATGTGATTATCTATGTGAAGAGAAGCTTAGCATTTTGTCGAAGTACGCACCAAGATCTTTCATTTCATCGACCCTAAGGAGTGGAGCATCACATAGGGTGTATCAAAATTTCACATGGTGCGTTTTGTGCATATAACTTAATGCCATAGTGTTGGAAGCATTTAAGAGTACTTGTTGTTTCTGCACCAGTTTGAGCGTGAAAAAATGTCTTTTTGGAAGTCGATGCAGTGATGAACACTGTTGACAGTCTCAAAGAGTTTTAAGTGGTCGGCACACAAAGTCATGCTGTTCATTCATTATAATGCTCTTAGCACTAACAGAAAGCGAGGAATCCCATATCGATTCAAACACCTGACGCACTGAAGAGGATAGATATAGGTCGGCAGTTAGTAACTGCACATCTAGCACCTGATTTGTGCATGGGCAATGTTCATGCTACCTTCCGAGTGCTAGAAAAGTTACTAGACTTTAGGGAACTATTGAAGATGCTTGTGAGCACGGGGAACAAGTATGCTTCTATACGTCTTACCCTTTCAGACACCACTTTATCCCGTTGATTAAAAAGCTGCTTTCACCATATCTCTTGCATCTACTGAATCGTAGAAAGTGTACAGCTGCAGCAAATATTAGGAATTTTTCAATTGTTTAGCGAGTTTTGTCAAGTTTACAAAATTTCGAATCCATGCGAAAACTCACTACAGGAACACAAAACATGAGAACATGAGAATACTTAGTGTTTTGAAAAGCTTGAAAAGCACTTATCCAGCCACTTGAAACTTATGCCTGGTGCAAGACGTGGTAAAAAAACAATGAAAGAAGTGAACCCGCTACATACAACATACTGACACAGAGTAAAAGCACCCAGCCGTCCACCTTCCCACTCATTTTGTTAAAACATTCTGCACGTTATTCAAAATTGCAGCACAGTTCCAATAATAAGTGTTTCAAGATGTATGAAACACATTTTAAATACCATTACTTTCATCAGTGCTTTTGCTATTGATGCACTCTTCTGCTGTTGCACAATTGTGTAGAGAGCGTCTCAAAGGGTTAAGCTCTGCGGAGGAAATACCACCAATACCGCAAGAAAGGGAAGGTTTAAGGCACTTCATACACCTGAAAACAAGGTTTTCATTGACTGATAGCATACGCTGTGCCAGACTGAGAAGGAAGGTTACTTGAAGCGTATTTCACACCATATAGCAAACAGAAATGTTCTGCAAAGGTATCAGCAGTGTTCGAGACAACACCACTATTTTCATGAAGAAGACGTACATCTTTGGCACTCTTTTTAGAAGAGAGAGCCCACGAAGCTTCAGAAATATTTTGAATTATGTGTCACGCTGGCTTCAACACAATCAATGTGGTCGTAGTGATAATAATAATAATAATAATAATAATAATAATAATAATAATAATAATAATAATAATAATAATCTTAGTGGTAACTTGGTACACTAGACTAAAAAAAGAGGCTGATGCCTGTATGTTAGAGCATCTGATAGCCAGCCATCTAAAGCAGGAAATTGCAGGATGCAGAAGACACTTGCTTCCCCTCCACGTGCACACACACTTGCTCAATAACACAGCACTGCACACACGCACACATTCGACAGGTGTACAACACGCAGGAGCGCCAATTCAGTCTGGTTCCAAGGAAGGAGAATCCAAATCGCCAGGGGGTGGAGAGAAAGCTCTGTATGCCAGATATAATCATGGAGTTGTGGGGTCGGGCCATAGAGGCGCGATGAGGGCTCAGGCTGTGCTGACCACTTGTTCAGACGAACTGAAGAAACATTAGTGCTGTCCAGAGAGTCGTCAAGCATCCTGCAGTATAGACTAGTGCAATGTAGCGCTGGTATTGCAGGGTGTGCTACTAGAGGGGTTTGAGGCGATCCTCGAAGGCTGGCACGAGCTTTTGACAACCGAAAGGACGGGAGTAAATGGTGCGTATTGTCCGGCGCTGAACAAGCTTAAGTTTGTTAGCGTCGCGAGTTTGGTACGGGTACTATACTGATGAGCAATACTCAAGTCGTGACAGAATGATAGAAGTGTAGAGTGCTAGGAAAACCTTAGGTCATCAGGGAAGGGAGACACGGGACACCAACCCAAGAATGGGCCGGTGCTTACATACAGTGCTGGTGACATATGCGGAAAAGTTGAGAGAAGAGCTAAATGCTACACCCAGAATGGGAAGGGCCCGAACAGTCTTTATAGAAGTGCCTCCAAGGAAGAAGGTTGGACTTGCAGCAGTTTCGTTGTGGCCGATACGCATGGTAGCACTTTTTACGGTGCTACTATATATATACAAAGTTTGATATTGTAGGCCCAGTCGTTCACCTTTACGGAGTGTATTTATTGTGAGCACATATGCTGTGCATCGGCATATTGTTGTTGTGGAAGTGTTAACTTGTGAATCAAACACATTCTGTGCAGATGCATTAGTAACTTGGTTTTGAGCAGATCTTTGTCCTGACTACAGTTTATAGTATCGCAGCAAGAAACATTTTAGTAGAAGCTGAAGGGATTCCAGCGGTTTAAGCATACCGAATGCACAAAACACTGATGACACCTTTTCACCTTCCCCACAATGCACTCACACCATCTATACTTTCCATAAAGAAAAAGTGAGATAAAAAATCAATTACAGTTTCATTGACTCAGTACTTGCTGCTTCTGAAGCGGGCATCGAAGCAATCGTGGTATACGCTGCTACATGCATAGGTCTTGCATGATGCAGGCCCTGCTATGCACTGCACACAGGGCACACGTTGCAAACAGATAATTTCTTTTTGCAGTGCTCAACTATAAGGACACACTGACTCAAACATGACTGCGTTGTCACGTATGCTTCAGTGCGTCAGTGTTCTTGATTGCTACACGAGCGATTTTTCCCCAACTAGCCCAAAAGACAGACGCACTTGAAAGAAGTGAGTGAATGAGTACAGTGAACTTGTACTGAAGTGGATTCACATGCCGAATAGAAGAGCGCAGTGTCAGCTGAAACAGGCGGCACGGCTGATTATGTACTTCCAATAGTTCAGCTACTAGTGTCTTTCGCTTTGGGAAGTTATCTTTACCACTGGAAACAGCGCAAAGCTTGCCCGTTAAACTTGAGTCAGCCGACACCATACGAAACACGCCGCGGTTGACCAACCCAACTTCCACACGGTTCATTCACCACATCACACATCACACGAAGTCAGGAGTGCCATATTTTAAATCACTGCAGCACCAAACGGACCTGAAAATTCATTTCCTTTGACAGAGTTTCTTAGGTGAGTTCGTTCACTCGCCAGTTACGAACTCGATGGACGCGCTAGGCCTACGCGTAACGTAAACAACATCGGCGATAGGCGAGTGTTGATTATGCAGACTTCGGAGCTCTTAAACATGTTTCAATTCGTTTTGAGCACAACAAAATACACATACAGCAAGCACAGACGTTGCGGCAATCGTGATTCGGTTGGCTGTTTTAGCAGACGATCGCACTGAGCCCGGCGGAACCCAGTGGGCAAGCTGGATTAGTCGGCGTCGTTCGAAGTCGCTTCGGATCCACGTCGCACTGTCACAACCCACGGTCGTCGATCGGTCGGTCGTGTCGTTGTCGGCCTACTATTGCAACACTGTCTTTCAGGAACACTAGAGAGTTTTAGCTCAGCGGGTTTACGTTTCGCTCCGCTCGCGGTCTCCACCGTTGCGCCAGCGGAGCGGCTCGCGAAAAAAGAACTTTAGCCCGGCGGATCACTCACCCGCTCGAGCGGAGAGAGCGGGGCGCTCTGCTTCCCCACCTAGTGGTCCGAATAGGAGTTACTGAGAAATGAATTTGAATTACGCTTGCTTTTATAATGCAAGAAATGTTGAATAAAGATATATTACATGTTCTCAGTACATTATTTGTTAATAATATACTGAGTACTAATGTACAGGTCAGCGCCGCAGTCGCCGTCGTCGATGCAGAACTGCCGGCGTTCATGTTCGCGGCTGCCATCTTGCATTTCCCATACACGCCCGCGCGCGCTTACGCACGCTCGCGCGCTGCGTATACCCTCCGCTGGGGAGTGCTTTCCAGCGGGCGTAAACGCTGCTCCGTAAAACCGCTGGCCGCCTCAGCGTTGTGCGCATGCGCAGTCGTGTCTCCGCTCGCCCGCTCCGCTCCGCTGGCCGTAAACCCGCTGGGCTAAAACTCTCTACTGTCGCGCGCGTCGTGCGTCCGAAGAACTCGGACGATTGTTGGTGCCGGCGCCTTCGCATGGTCGGCCATTACAGGCCTAGCAGCCGGAGGCTCCGCAGCCTCCGATTGGTTGACGCCTGCGACGCGTCGCAGCCCCTCATTGGTGCACGCCGGCGCAGCTTCGCCGCGCGTCGGCAAACTTCTAGCATCGGCAGTAGACATAATCGCTGCGTGACGTTCCGCTTCGCCGTGTTCCCGACCGACGCTTTTGACGCATTTGACTCTTCGGCGCGCGCCGAAGCTTTCCGGCGTGTGCCAGTGGTTGGGGCATAAGGCGGTAGCTTGACTTGTTGCTGTATAAGAGAGAAAAAGGTGATTTGAAGTGCCGTGCGACTGACATAAAAGTGGCGTTGAGGTAAGCTTTATACAGTACTGTTTTTGCAGAGGTCACGTGCAAGTTTGTCACGCCTACTTTGATCGGACATGCTTGCATTCAGGTGTCGTAAGAGATTCTTCCCTATTGATTGCTCACTAAAACAACGGTTGCTAGTCGAATCAGACAGTTATCTCTGAAGGAATAAGGGATGTTTATCCTTCGCCTAAAAAGGAGAAAGTCCTATTGTGGCAAAATTTTCAGTGGCATCTGTTTAAAGGTCAAACGTTGCCCTTATTCGCGAGAGAGCTTTAGAAATTTCTTTCTCTTCACAGATATTAGTAATAATAATTGACGCGTATTAGCGCCACATATATAGTCAGAGATGCCTTATTGGAGAGTATGAGATCCATATAAGCGATAGCGTATTTTTTGACGTGCACCTAAGTTTAACTATGCACGAGGTGTTTTACGGTAGGAATGCAACCGCAACCTACAATGTCTAGCAATACCAATGACGCTGACCAGTTCGTTTCGGGTGCCAACAGTGATATCCTCGAGGGTTGAACAAATTGTAGCAAGGTGTCTTCTCTAGTTGCCCCAGTCCGTCGATTGGTCGATCGATGCAATCAATCAATCAATCAATCAATCAATCAATCAATCAATCAATCAATCAATCAATCAATCAATCAATCAATCAATCAATCGTACCTACGTCAGTCAGTCAGTGAGACAGGGAGGCAATCAATTAGGTCGATAGATCAGCTAGTTTAGTTGGTCAGTCTATGGTCCGTTAATCGGTAAGTGAGGCAGTGACCCTGTCAATCGAGCCTGCCTTGATCCACTTTTATATCGGTCAATACACGAGCTGTATACCATTGCCTGTATGTCCAACGTTTGTCAAATTGCTGCCCAGTCAGTAAGTTAGCCGGCCGATTAATGCGTTGACTTAACGGCAGATCACGTTATTCTTGCTTGCGTCAACTCAACCGAAGCCGTGAAGAACGGTACCTCGATGCTGTTCTTGACGTTCACTCTGATTGAGCGCCTGAAAGATCTATTGATGAAAACGATCTCTGCCCGTTGATTATAAAGCTCTGCTGCGCTTTTCCGGGACACTCGGATATTGATGGCGATCGGTGAGCTCGCATTTGTGCAAATTTACCATTGGTCAGGTGAGCAAAGCAAGCGGCAGGTTTGAGGAAAGCAGCGGGGAAAGTTATGGAAGGCGGCTGATTCCGGGGGTATGATCAGTCACCGAGATGAGCCACGCAGTACCGCGTCGTAATGTGCTGCTGCGACGCGCGTGGAGGCTCTCTTTCTGAGCACACGGTCTTCAGTCGTCTCTGACAAAATGTTTTCATTGGCGCAGGCGTGCACTCACCAAACATGTTTAGGCAGGCGTCTAGCTGCTCCCATGTAGCTGAAGTATCATCACACCTGTCGCCTTCAAGTGCCTGCACAGGCGCCGTCTCCGAAGAGCGAACACTTTTGTGGACTTACAGGCTCATGAGACTGGAGTGGCAGCCACTCTGCGTAGGCTTCTAGCCGCCGTAGGTGCGTATATACAACTGGTCTTGGAGAGCTTCAATGCCCTGGTCCATTTGCTTGATTTTTATTGATAAATATATCCAAAGAACGGTTCACGCACAACCGTTGTTTGGCGAAGCAGCTATATACTTCCATAGGAAGGCCGTGATCTGTGATTTCGATTGGGGCTGAGCATGCACATACACCTGGTGGTCGAGCTGGACAAACGAGCCTTTTGTTGATGTTAATTATCTTTTTGTTTGGTCTCTTCCGATGTTATGTGTTGTGCAATATCGAACACCTGCCAGGCAGCGGATGGCGTGCCTCTAGGGCTGCAAATTATTCTGCGTTCCATCGATTGCGAAATGCTTCGCGGAACATACAAATGGAATCGACTGCACTCTTTGAGACGAATGTACAATTTCAGCATTGTTAATTTGTTCCCTATCCTTCTTTTTTTCTTTCGGCGCTTTCATTTCAATCTCTACTTTTCTCTTTCCTCCTCCCCTTAGTCCTTCAGAAGCCGTTGTTATTACCATACAAGTACTGCCTTTTATTTCGCTGCCGGCGTAATGGTTCTCTCATTACTTCTTCACCGGAGGGCCGTGGTCGATAGCGCTATATATAGTTGCCAGCCCTTGGGTTTTATGAAGGGACCCTTCGAATGAGACATCGAAATGACTTTCTTTTTTTCGTCGGCCAGTGCGTGCTCATCACTAATTTTATAAGCCTGCAATCATTACATCGGTGTTCGGCCTAACTGGTAATCCATTATTTTATTGGGCTGACTCATGCAAAAACAAAATGCTGTCCTTAAGTCCTTGTTTACGTCTAGTGTGTGTGCCGAGGTTGTAATAAGCGCCTGCCAAATCAACACTACATTAATGGTGGTCTAGTTACACCCGTTGAGACTGTTCTCACAACACTTGCTTTCCTAAATAGTTTAATGCCCATGTTTTGCAGCGGTGAAGTTCTGGAATGCACGCAGGTAGTCGAGTGTATATCGAGCGTAGGCGGTATTCATCGAAGAATTAGTGATTTATTAAAGGGTCCTTAGGCTTCATTTAGCCCAGGCTAATGTTGTTGCAGTTGCTGCTGCTTCTGTTGTTGTTGTTGTTGTCGTCGGCGTGTTCTTCTTTTTTTTTTTTGCAGCCAAAATTAATTGCTCTAGATGAGTCTTACCGAACTGCAGACTGTGCATATAGGACTTATAATATGCAGATCTACATTTCCGGTTGTGTTTCTGCTAAATCGTGCCTTTCTTTGCCTACATTCCCTTGGTTTCGCGTTGATCTGGCGTACGTCGGATTCTGCGCAAGCAGGTTTGGCGGTGTTTTAAAAGAGGCATCCGCTGCATAAAAAAAAAAGTTGCAGTTTCTCCAGAAAGCGAAGCGTCGATTGCAATAGCAAATTAGTAGACAGCTGCACGAAGTAAGGATAGTAGTTTTAACGGCCATATAAACATGGAAACATTCGCTTGCTCACTTAACAAGCATGGTGTCAGCACACACAAGCAAACATGAACACATCACGCTCGCCGAATGCGGACATTCGCTGTCAAATCACTGGTGTGAACAGGCGCGGCAGCAGCAGCGAGCGAAGTGACCTTAGTGTCGGCTATTGCTTCTACGCAAGAGCGGCCGGAAGACGGCGGGCACAAAGGTGTGAGCCGTCTGCAGATCCCTTTCAAGATACGGCGCGCGCGATCGCAAGCGGGCGTGCAAAGTACGCACTTGTTGGCGGATTCGAAGCTGCCCCTCGTCCCTCCCGCGCTGCTTTCCCGCTTTCCTCCATGGCGCGCTAGATTCAGCCACGATCGTCAGTTCCCCTTGCGTCCGGTCGCGAAATGCACAATTTCTGCCGGAGCACAACGCCCCCTCCCCTCCTTCCCATAATCTCACCGCCTTCCGAGCGACGGAAGACGGTGCTTTTGCTCTCCGCTTTCTCCTTCGGGCACGCCAGATTGAGCCGCCATCGTCGGCTTCCCTCGCGTGCTTTCACTCGCACATACCGCCTACGACGCGCGCCGACGGTGTTATTGCCCTTGGAGTTTGTACGGAACATCACGATAACGCCGACGGTGACGGCAAAATTGCGCCTGGAGTGTCCAGAAAATTGATATCTCATAAAAAAAAAATAGAGAGATAGGTCATGTGTCTGAAGCCGTGGAATCTTAACTTTTCAGGCACAATACAATAGCCCAACGGTCTTTAACCATTAGGCACATGCTTCTAACGCACCCTTAGTTTCCGGCTTCTTTTTTTTTTTCACTCCTTCGCTCGCAGTAGCTAGATCAAAATAAAAAAGAAACAAAAAGAACTGTCTGTTTGCACAGTTAGTACTGCATAACTTGAGGCATAGCGCAAGAGGTTTTGTCCAATGTTTTGGTGTATTGCTGTGTCTTCGTCTCATCTGCCGTCCGTCATTTCTTTTCCACTTGATGGTAGCCGGCTCATCGAGACGATTGAAACGCGCATTTGCGCTGGTAGACCACTAAATAACGACAAATTCAGTGCCGACTATAGGACCAAACAATGATTCGCTTATACTCGTTCTCACAGTGCGCGGCATATACCATAATACATTATCTTTTGTTTTGTTTTTCAATATAGACGCAATTCGCGCAACAGGAGAAATTGAGAAAGTGCGTTCTTACCAAGAAATTACTATATTTCTTCTCGTAACCAGTTCTGTTTCTGCGCATTTCCTTACGCCAAATGTGCGCCGCTCTGAAAATTTCCGAGTGGTGAAAAGCAGGAACCGCGTGCCGTTTGCAGTAGCAAGTGGGCGCGATATCGATCGTGCTTACCGTGGAAAGCTGGATTGCGCATTATCATTTATGCAGAGGGAAAGATTTCGAATTTTCTTTTCCCTGGAAGAACGAGTCACGAATTCTTCAAACACACACACACAAAAAGAATGTTGTGCAAGAGTGCACTTGGTCGTCACGTGCAGCGTTGGATGTGAGGTACCGCAGCGCTCGTGGTTCGATAAGAGCACCTGTGAATGGGACCCCGTGCCACCTGCTGAGGTTGGTGTTGCTTCCCCCATTCGCTGTAATGTCAGCGCGAAGCATTCGAAGATTCTGTAGCTGACACGACCCGTCAGTTATGTCTAGGCGTTGTGATAAATTTTAAATGTAAGTCCGTATTTGGCTGCGTCGGATTGTTTCCTACTCGCCGGCGCGTCCGTAAAACGACGCACGTTTGCTGGTTTCGTGTGTGGAAAGCAGTTGACATTCGCCAGTTTTATAACACGCATTCTCAGCCACGACATGACGTTTTCAAGGATGCCACACGCATTCGCATGACCGCGCACATTCACCACCAAAGGCCAGGGACTTTAGTGCTATGTGCACTTTCTAACGTAGGAAGTTTCTTTGCGTAGTTCACGCCCTTAATGCTGTTTTTCTTGCTTGTCTCTTGTTGTTTTTGTCTTAAGATACACGCCAATGGCCTTCCGTATAGCTCCTATAGGGTAAAACTACAACGAGGATGCTCAGCATCTGAGCGAAAATGAAATCGCGGCAAAACCCACCTCGCGACGATTACCGACGTTAATGCGATTCGCATTGAAGCGATGCAGCCGCAGACTGTAGTGCAACTGCCCAAACGCGTAATGTGTGAGATGCGTACTGCGGCCGGACTACTATCTCGCGCTTCCTTCAGGGCACGCTGCGCCATCTAGCGGTTTCCGCGCGTGGCCTCGGAGATGCACGGTGCGCCGGTGCTTATACGCGCTGAGAATCGTACGCTCGTTGCCCAGCGCGCATTCGTTGCGTAGCATGCTAAACCGTTCGGCTGCTGTGCTTGAGGAGCTCCTGTGACTTTGGTTCAGTTCCACCCAACCAATTCTGGGGGATTGCAACCAAGAAGGGGCGCATATACCGACTGCCACATGCCTAGCTGCACGCTCCCAGTGGCGCAAGTAGTTGTCTATATGGGCAACACCTAGTGCCCAATGTCCAGTGGTTTAAGTTCGGGCTTATACACGGTGGCGCATATCCAGCAGCTTACGTTGTTCCGTGAAAGGGGTTAGATACTATGCCCCAAAGTGGGTAAATTTAATTCCCAAGAAATTTTGACCGTATTAATATTCCACGAGCGCCTGCAGTAGCTTCATGTTGCGTCGTCTTGTGGCTTAGCACGAGATTGCAGCAGTCATTCAGTCAGTCGGTCGGTTGGTCGACAAATCAATCAACCATTTGTACGATTTACAGCGTAATATACGAAGAAAATCGGACAGTGAAGCCAGAGAAGGCATAAGGAAATGAACTATGTGTTCAATTGAAATTAAAGGAAGTGAGGAAAAGGGAAGTGAAAGCGGTCTAAAAGACGACTTGGCCCAGGTGGGAGCCGAACCGACATCTTCCGCATTACACGTGCGATCCTTCCCTAATTAAGCTACTGTGTTGGCCATGCTCCCGTCACTTCCTTGGGCATTTTTGTATGTGTAAAAAAGCCCTGGGAGTGTCAGCCCTCACGGACATGGCGGCGGATGCCCGAGAACTTGCCTGTGGAATATCTTACACATACTGATAAGCTATTCATACAATTTCCGCGGGAATTCGAAAGGTAGAGGAAGTTTCCCTTGCGTAAAGAATATCGTTGGCATGAGTAGTAGTAGTAGTAGTAGTAGTAGTAGTAGTAGTAGTAGTAGTAGTAGTAGTAGTAGTAGTAGTAGTAGTAGTAGCAGCAGCAGCAGTATTAGAATTTATTAGACCGTTAAAAGGTAGGGCATCGCATGTGGAAAGCTGGTCTTGCTTCTCCCACCGGCGAGCAGACTCCTTAGTCCAGAAGTCCAGCAGCACTCACCGTTCGTCTCGCGCTAGTATGAATCCAAGCTACATGTCGAAGACTTGAAGTGCTCGTCGGTTGCGCAAAACACGTTTGCAATTACTAGATCTCTATACGACACCGGTCACTAACTTCCTTACCTTTACGAGCACAAGCCCTTTACGAAAAAAAAAAAAGGAAATAAAAGAAAACGAGCCGAAGAAAGAGAAACGTCTGCCATAATTATTTGGGGCACGTGATGGGGGCGTGTGCGCCGGTGGTCGGGCCAGATTGAGTGGCTCGGATTTCACGTGTCGCAGCTTTTCATCCCCTCCAACACAGCGTTGCCTGATTATTTCGCGTCCCTAGTGTGCCGTCCCGCCTGCATAGAGCTTGACTGACCAGTTGCATTCAGAAGGCAGCGCTTGGGCGGAGCAATATAAGGCAACCCTTCCACGGCTAGGCCACTAACGGCCATTCAACAACCCCCTTTTCTTTTAAACCAGAAAGCGTAATCTGAGAGTAGAAAAAACAGAGCCACGAGTGGTGAGTGGCTTTGTTTCTTTCTCTTTTTTTTTTTCGCTACCTTCAGAATGACTTCTAAAATGTGGGAGAAATCTACTCCTTAACAGGTTTTATACGGGATGTCACGCTTTCTTTCGTGATGGATTAGTACGATCGTCATGAAAAAACGTATCGGTCACGTCAAAACACTTAGTGGTTGATAGCGCAAAGGAAGAAAGATGTGCTTCCTCCAAATGTGTGCGCCTACAATCCTGAGCCGATGAGCCACGTTTCGCGGAAAGAGCGGTTTCGGTAGCACCATTTTACGCGCCACACAGCTACTTGTGGCCTGTACGATCTCTTGATGAAAGCTTTTCTGACAAACGATACATTACCGTCGGCATACACGCGTTGGCAATGGCGAGCGATTAAAACATCACTGACGCGTCTCGCATCGCAGCATTTGCCTGATGACCACTGCAAGACATGTTTGTCCTCCGTGTGTACCGGTATTGAGTGTGTCTTCGGAAAAATGATCAAACGCGGGGAAAACGATCGTAAAGTATTGACGCTGAAGCCTGGCCGAAGGTAACGAGTGGATACGAAGGGGACGGGCTCACGTTTGGTCGCCGTCGCGACACTCCTGCAATCATGTCTTTTTACAGCGTAGAAAGAGCAAACGAAAATAGGATGGGCAGAAAACTGAAAAACGCGTACTACACAGTGAAGGAAAGAGAACAAGACATGTTCACTGCGTCAAATTGCACAACACCGCTCCGATATCGCCACCCCCTCCCACAGCTCACACCTTCTTTTTTCATTACCTTCTGTAAGTTGAGAAACCCAGCAAGTGCAAGGCGAGAGAGAGAGAGAGAGAGAAACACTGGAAATAATAACGCGGGCGAATTCTTAAGCGAAGTGTGGGTCGTGGCGTAAGAGAATCAATTTTTACGGAAACAAAGGGAACCTCGGCGAGGTCACGCGCGACGTAATTCCGCGAGAGCGGCGCGGCGTTATGTCGCTGCGTACACAGACGTGCGGGCGGACAATCAGCGTTGCTTTTTGCATGGTGCCGCCATCACAGCGGCGGCTGTCGGAACATGGCACATTGATCGCTCAAGAGCGTCCTTGTGCGACGAGAAACGGGTCATTAAAAATATATATATATATATATCGACCCGAGGCGCGATGAGTGGGCGCGTACTATACTCTCAGCCTGCCCTCTCTCTATCTCTCTCTTTTTTCTTTCTGTGACCGTTCCGTTCTGTGACGTTCCGTAAGACTCAGCCAGCAATGACGCGCTATTTTGCGTGATCCATCCACGAAGATGTCGCGTGCTGGTGGCCAGACCATGCACCTGTGGATCGGTCGCAGTGTTCAATCGATTGCGGCGCTGGTATGGCGAGCCGTCACTTCGCTGGCGTGCGCTCAGGAGGAGCTCATTCGTTCGTCGGCTTAGCTAAGGCGTTATCACGCCAGCGGTAAACTAACGTAAAAAAATGGTCGAGTATTTTTGTTTATCTTCCTCCGGACCTCTCGGCGCATTCTTATATTCATTTTAGCTAATCGATGCGTGCGAAGTATTATACAGGTTTAGTATAAAAAATGTGAATGCGCCCGCGCATTCGCAAAGTTGTGAATTCTCTCCCCCCCCCCCCCTCCCGCCACCCACCCACCTTATACAACTATGTTGATGCGCAATACGAATTACGTGGAAGACTACCTTTAACGCAATGTCGTTTAGGGCCCCGTCTCTCGGTGGTGAAAAATCATTCCGGACCACAACCACCCAGGCCCTCCGCGTGGCGCAGAGATGTTACTGAACTAATTGAATTCCTCAAAGTAACATGCGTCAGAAAAATCGTAAAATACAACCTAAACACAACCTACAGAGAGGATAGTGTCGGATTGCAATTTCAAGATACCAGGCAATATAATTCTGTTACAAGGAAGCTCAAACACGAACCCCTTTTCCAGCATTTCTACCTTTCAAAGAGCGCCTATGGCCACCGAGATTTGCGCGCGCCGGCGCGTGCACATCTCAGAGGCCAGAAAGCAGCGCCCGGTTCTTTGCAAAGACCTCTAGATGGCGCTCGTGCCCGGTGTCAAGAGTGCATCTTTGGTTATCAGGTACAATGAGTGGAACGAAAACTTGGCTGGGCGTAGCGTGTTTGTGGACCGGAAATGATTGAATAGAGAAGAACGAAGAGTTAGTGGAATTCCTAAGTGCTGATATTAAGGATTTCGGGAATGATGCCGAAATTATCCTATTAGGTGACATGAATGCCTACATACAGGATCGGGATGGCTCTGCCGACAACAACGGAAAGTCAATGATGGACCTTCGTGGGCAGCATAACCTCGTTATCGTGAGTACAGGGCCTAAGTGTGACGGGCAGACCATGTGGAAAGTTGGAAACCGGTGATCGACCATGGATTACTGTCGGATAATAGAAGGAATTCATGATAAGTTGAGAGAAATGGTCATTGGAAAGGTGTAATGGTTCCGGACTGACTTTTGGAAATGCGGTTGTTTTCTTTAAATGAGGGGTAAAATCAGGACTCGATGGCAAGCAAAAGTCAGTGGGACGCCTCGCATAGGGCGCTCACGGGAAGACTATAAATGAAGCTGTGCAGGGATATGTGCTGAACAAGCCTTTAAGTGAGGGAAGGTCACAGTAAAATTAATTATGAAGAACTACTGAGGAATAAGGAACTGTGAAAATGGGCTTAGAAAGTGTTCAGGTATTTGTACAGGAATAACATTGATTCGCAGTGGCGGAAAACAACTATAAAGCTTACCAGGAAGTATGCGCCCTGTATCATGAGCAACATGGCACCAAAGAACGACAAGTGGAAAGTCAGAGAGGCTGAGGTAATCTCATGGGTGGTGGCAATGGAAAAAAAAAAAAAAAAGCCACGAGTAACCACTTAAGAGGGAAAAAAAAAGCGAAATGAGCAAAGAAACGATTTATGATAACTGAATGGGAAGCTTTACTTTTCGAAGCGAGATAAGGATGCCTTAGAACATGCACCTTTAAAGCGAGTCATAAGAAGGAAGAGGAAGCATGTGCTTGCTGCGGTAAAGCTATGGAAACGGTGGAGGATGTTTTATTAGAATGTGAAGATATCTGCCGAGCGGTCGATTTAGGAATCACTGGCTTCACGAGCAGGGGGAAAGTAAACATGTCCGCATTAGATATTACTAAGAGGCGATAGGAACATTGGTTCAAGTAAGGAAACGACAAACAACGGAGGCATACAAAGTTCACAATCGGGCTTGAGTAACTTTGGTTATGGGCATTCATCATGGGCTTTTTTTCTTTTCTTTGCTTTTTTGACGTAGTTAGGACATTAGGCAATGAAATAAAAAGAGTTTGGTGGCGCAACCTGCCGCCCCATTGCAAAGGGAATGCTCATAACATCCATCCATCGCGGCCCACACAAAAGCCCGCGTTTCAATTAGAAAACTCTTCTTGCATAGCGTTCGCCGCCACTGTTTTCCGGTAAACATTCCCGGTAAACGTTACGGTTACGTTACGGTAAACGTTACGGTTAAGCGTGAGAAGCAGTCAGGAATCTTGGAATGCTATGGCGTTCCCCTCTTAAAGGCGAAGCTTAAGCGTCGCCTTTAAGCGTAGGCTCCCATGTTTATTTGTTCGTTCTTGGCGCAGGCGAAAATTAAAGAACGAGTGACTCAGAACACCGGTCGTGCAATAGTTGATTTGCTAGCAAGTCACTTATCGTTCCTTTTTTGCTAAAGAGCAGATGAGACTGCGCTGAATGTGTCAGTGCCAGTAGAAGCTTTTCCGCGGGTAAAATATAGACTCTCGTTCTCTGCGATGATTAGACTTCCTCTGTGTTGCCAAACTTGTTGAAACTTATTTCTGATTCGCAGGTCTTTAGCAGTGTTCGAAAGAGCAAGGATATTTCTCGGGCATTGGAGGATTTCGTGACGCTCCTCTTTAGCGGCCGTTAATCGCCTGTTGGCGAACTAATTTTCGAGTGGTGTTGGTGTGACATGTGACGCAGAGCACGTTCAGGCATGCGACTTTTACTTCACGATGCGTATGCTGGAAACATTGCTGTTGACGTCATATTTTCTACCAACTTGCTTTTCAGTAAATCTGTACGTTAGATATTGTGATGAAGCTGCCTTTACAATTTCAATGGAAACAATTGTAAACTTTTTCGCTTGCCCCACTCCTTTCGAGCACCCTGTTTTTTGTATATATATATGCAATAATCATGGCATCTATGGAATAATACTGTGTTATGCAGCATTACATAAGTATATGAAAAAGGCGGCCTTGTATATGTTTAATGCAGTGGACAAGCAATATAATAAAGAGAGAGGTGATGAGACTCAATTTCAGTCACCGAAGAAAATAATTTTGCGCTCTGAGATGTTATCTTTAATATAACACCTCAAAACTATTTTGTGAACACGGAGGGTGCGTGCGTCCACCAGCGCAAATTTTCTTCACCACGAAGAAAATACTGTTGGAGGCAGTGGTAGAGCAACCGCTTCGGAGCCACGGGTTTCTTCTACGCTAGAGTCCACGTAGAATCGTGAGCTGTTGTGAACTGAATTTATTTGAAATTTTATTTTGTTTTCTAAGGTTTCCAGAGTGGTGTTCGAAGAACGCGTGACGTGACAAGGAATCGTGATGTTACAGGAATACCCGAATGCCGAGCTCCCAACTACTTAGCGTTGTGAAAGCCAGAGTGCCGTATGCCCAGCAGTCGGCTATACGAAGCACAACGCTCCTAATGAAACTGGCGTCCTAAATACGCATGCGCATCGTTAATGCAAGAAGTTTATCGAAATCCTGTGCACATATTCTTGACGAAGCGCGCGTGTAGGTTTGCGCTTCGTTTTGCGTTTGCTTCGTGAGCGAGCGAGAAGCTTGTGTTTTACGATGCCGTGTGGCTCAAAATGTGGTGGGACGGATGTGAAACGTTGGCTCGGCCGGTGCATTGACGGCATGTGTTCACGAGTCCTTCATTGGTCTGTATTTTACTGCACGTGAAACTCCCGTCTAAGTGATTGCGGCGATAGGATGGAATAGTCTTGGCGTACTGTATTTTTAGCGCCGTTGTAAAACATAAAAATAGCCTACGAAAGGGGCGCCCTTTGTCGAAAAAAGCCAACTGAGGCGAAAAAAGATAACGAAATTGACGGCAACTTAATCTTTTACTGTCCCTTCTATGAATAAAAGTTGTGGCCTGTGTCACAGTTTCTTATTTATTTTATTATTTTGGATTAGGGTGCTTTGAGGCATAGTTAAGATAAATGCTTTAAAATGAATATAACCCTGCATCGCACGCGATCGAAGTCCAGTAATGCTGAGTAGAGACAATTGGCTCCCTTACATAAGCAATCTGCATGGGGATCCCTTCCTGTCGCTTGAATGTGTTATAGCGTCCACTTTGCGGAACTTTATCAACTGCCTGTCAAGGCTTATCTTTAGTGTTTGGTGGCATGCTGCTCTTTCTCACCACAAGTCACCAAGCAGTGAAGACAGATAAGAACTCTAAAAAGAGTTGTGGCCGCGCTCACAAGAATCTTACCATAGAGTGGCCTTAAAAGCAGATGGCAGCTATTCGCAATGTTGAATATATTATTACGAAAGCGGCCATCAAATTCAAAGAGCACTCAAAGACACTGTTGTCGCAATTTCTCCTGCACAAAGTGCCGAAACGAGGCTCTCAGAGTAGCGCGAAATAATCACGTGGCGAATTTTTGCAAGTGGACAATGCACAGGACCATGAAGCACATCTATATGGCCACACGCAATGCATGGAAGCCACAGAAATGAAGAAAAAGAAAAGTAAAATACAAGGATTAGCTTTAGCGCTGTGCTGCTTGCAGAGGTTGCCTTTTTGCTCCGCCTTTAGCACCGAACTTTCGTTTCCTTGCGCCTCTATTCGCACACGAGGAATTAGTTACAGAAAAAAAAGAAAAAAAAAAGAGAGACGGCCGATTTGTGCCTCACGTCGTGTGCACTCCAGCTGCGATTGCGTTGCACCCGTCGACCTCAGGACTGCTTTCGTCGTTTGTATTCCGGCTCATAGGTGGCGCCACGCCGTGCACGATGTATTGCGGTGACTGCCGCAGCGCCATCTACTGATCAGCTGCGCGCCTCCGGCCATGCGTGACAGTTGGCTGCATATGACTGTGTCTGTTGCGTTGAACACGTGCAAAACGACGGCGGGCGGTCAATGTGAACACAATTCGATCGCTGGATATGCATGTCAAGGTAAGCTGATGACGCATCTTTGTTTAGGGAACGCCAGGTGCGTCGTAATCTTTCGGATAGACTTTTTCAGGACGCTGCCTACTCCGTTGCTACCGCTCGTTTGTGCACTCGGTACACCTCGTTCGTGCTCCTCTCTCTTTCTCTTTCTATCCCCACCGCTTTCCTCCTGTGCAGGATAGCCAACCAGAAGTGCTTCTGGGTAATTTTGCTGCATTTCTTTGCATCATTCCGATCTCGCTCTTGCCTTCGCCGTGTTGGGCGCGAAACGCTGTGTGCAGGACATGTTTGGCGGCAGCAATAGTTTCTTTCTTATAGGCATGCTAAATTTCGCTAACGATGCTATGTTAGTTGTCTACTATACAACCAACGTGTAACTTATCGTTCGTTGTATAATATACAACAAACGAGAAGGAAATTCGTTGCAACTAAGAAATTTCTATACGAATATATTGTTCTTCGTTTTTCTTTACTTCGTGCTTGGCCAATGTGACGGCGTACTGGCGCCGCATTTCGCCGGTAATCCCATGTCGGGATTACAATCATGCTATATGCGTAATAGGGACATTCATTAATGCTTACACGTGGTCCACATATCCGCCTGCACTACGCGTGTATTTCGTTTCACGTACCAGTTCTACCCTCAGGAAAAAAAAACGGTATTGGCTGTGCAACCGGCAATGGAGGACACAACATGCCTATTGTCAGAAAAAGTCCGAGCCGTTATACAGACAGTGTGCTGAACGAAACAGTGGCACCTTCGTGTACACCTGTGGCGTCGTTTCTTCCGTCGTCGTCTTTTGGTCCTCGTTGTCGCTTCCGAATGCATTTTTATTTCTTTATTTCTCACGCAACGTGGTTGTATTAGCACCATCTGTAACCTGCTTCGAAACGCCCTCGTTCGCGCAAGAAAAATGGTATCCCCACCGTATTATAAAAAAAGATGTAGTGTACATGTATAGGAGGAAAAAGAAAAAAAAATCAAGCAAACACAGAGAACGGCTCACTGATTTAGAAAGCGTAACGTAGCACAGGGACGACAGAGAGGAAGCAAGCACGCTCAACTTGCGTTAACTTCGCCTAGCGCAGATGTCGAATATGGCGCTGCACATGTATGCTGTGTATACGTGGCTAGCAAGAGTGTACAGGTACAGCTTTGTTTTCTGGAGCGCCGGCGGTTTTGGCGAATATGACAGTGACAGCTGCTCCGGTACGCGGGCGAGTCGCACCGGAAATGGCGATAATTAAACGTCTGTCTCTTTACGATGTTGTCAGCGCATGTGTGCCAGCTATACAAATATAAAGCTGTGGGGCTCGAAAGGTGAAGGAGGGAAGATGCATAACAGCGGCTGAACGCGCCCGTATTTAACGATTGGCCGCGGGGCCCAGCATGCATCGGTGTAGGCTCCTGGGAGAAACGTGGAAGGCGACAGAATTGGGGCCGTATTCATAGACGGCTCTGATTCTGCTAGAATTGTTTGTAAGAGCGAATTCCAGCCAGTCCTGATGGCGGACACAATATTAACGAAGGCGACAAGCCAATGGCAAAGAGCACTTACGAACAAAAAGATTTGCGAATTCGGCCCCGGAAGCGCTTGATATAGCGTGCTTGTAAGCTTGCTCTTGTTTGCAACAACAACAACAACAACAACAACAACAACAACAACAACAACAACAACAACAACAACAACAACAACAACAACAACATGACGACTACGACGACGACGACGACGACGCCGTTGACGACGACGACATCACCAACAACAACGACGACGTAATACATTTTGTGGGTCTGGGCGTAAGTTTTCGAAAATGCGCCACAAATTTCCGACTTTCCCTGCTCAGGCGCAGGAACATGGTTGTAAACTTCACACTCCTTTTCCCTTCCTCATCTTTTCCACAAGGTCCTGGAAATATCCAGCGATGTATGTGGAAACAGAAAAGCCACCCGCGCCCTTATTTCGGATTGGTCGAAACTTGCGGTTCCTCCCAATTCGCCCCTGCTTTCGCTTGGACGTTGCTGGCTGCGTTGCTGTTAGACGGAATTTTATAGCTTACGAAACAGCTTAGAAAAATACTAAAGAGAGACACTGGGTTAGTTACCACCCCGTGCTACAGCGAGTGTGACGAACGCCTTGCACATGAAGTCGGCAATCGTTTTAGACTAATTTGCAAGCAATGCTACGTCACTGCTGGCGATCTAACTGAATTATATCTTGCTGTCCACAGTTGAGTAACGCTATCGCTGTTCGTTCAGGCGCGCCTTTTGATTTCACCGTCGTCGGTTCGATCTCTTCCTGGGTTCATTGCATGCGCGCTTCGTCGTTGTCGCCGTCGTCGCTGTTTTCGTCGTCGTCAGGCTTCATTAACATTGTTATTGCTGCGATAGCAATTATATGAGGATCTTAGGCGAATTTTCCTCGTCCCCGTCTGCCTAGGCGTTGCCATTGCATTGGTGTTCCATAGAGCGCCATAAGAGGTGGAAAGCATGCAAGGGTGAGACGAGAAGGATGGTGGCTCGATGCGCGCCGTCTTCCCGCGCGCCGAATGTTGGCGGTCGCGTGATCATGCGCGCTCAAGGCAGAAAGAGCAGGAGGTGAAGGGGTGGGCGGTGAGCAGGCGAGCGCGTCTTCTTCAGCACAGCCATGGCGTGGTTAAGGGCCTACGTGGGCGGCGCCCTATCATACAGCAAACTTGCAGCGGGTGCAAAGCCCAGGCGAGCCGACATGGCTAGTGCATTCATGTTCGCTGTCTCCTCGTGCGTCTAGTGTTTGTGTCAGCGCAATATTCTCTAGTTTTGGAGGCGCGTTGAAGCGAGAGGCAGTGCGAATCATTCGCTACCCGCTGCCGGCGTAGTTCATAACGCAGACGTTCTGGCAGCGAGTGTTCGCGGTCACCGAGTGATATCTGTTCCTAAGCGTGGGACATCATGCTTGCTAATTAGTTTACTGCAATATATACACAGCTGATAGCCGAGAGAGACCTTCGTCCTGCAGTGGGCATGAAATAGGCTGATGATGACGAGGATACGGCTCATAAAACTACGAACGTTACTTCACTTAGTTATCTGATACTTTTATATCGCTGTTAATGCTTTACGTTTCGTGCGAAACCGCGACGTTTTTGTCATTTTCCCCCTCCGGAGGAGTTCAGTAACATGAGGTTTTGTTGTCGAGCACGAGGTCACGGTTTCGGCTGTCCGCCGCGTCTGCCTCAAAAAATTATGGGGTTTTACTTGCCAAAACGACTTTCTGATTATGAGGCACGCCGTAGTGGAGGACTCCGGAAATTTGGACCACCTGGGGTTCTTGAACGTGGACCTAAATCTAAGCACACGGGTGTTTTCGCATTTCGCCCACATCGAAATGCGGCTGCCGTGGCCGGGAATCGATCCCGCGACCTCGTGCTCAGCAGCCCAACACCAGTCGCGTCTGCCTCACTTTTATGGGAGCGAAATGCAAAGGCGCTCGTGTACCTACCCTTCTGTGTATGGTAGAGAAGTCCACCTGGCCGAAATTATTCCGGCGCTTTCCAATACGGCGTCCCTCGTAGCCTGTCTGATGTTTTGAGGCGTTAAACCGCGCCATTTAATTTCGATGTATTTTTGTCGTGCGCTCGTCGTCATGCAACCTTCGTTGTTACTTTCTCCTCGGCGTGACGCCATCGTAGTCGTCGCCGTCATCGTCATGCCGTCGTGGTCTTCATATCGCCGTTGTCCTTAGGAAGCTCCAACGCCATCATCATAATCGTCGTTACTGCCGTGTCCTCTTCGTCGTCATCTTATAGATGCTGCAGTCTTCGTCGTCATCGTCTTTGTTGCCTTGGTTGTCATGTCATCCTGTCTGTCTCTGATGTTGCTTGGCTCTGCGCCAGCCGTAGAGAAAAAAACACTTTGACAATCTGTAGAATGCATCTCAGTTATCTTCCTCTTGCCCTCTCTTTCCCCCATCTCTCTCTACCTAATTGAAACGAAAACATCGTCTTGTGTCTTCTGTCAGGTCTGTGATGTTCGCGCGCACTGGGGTTAGCTCAGCGATGAAAGCTGTAGGCGCCTACAGCTTGGCGCCAAGCTGTAGGCGCCAAGACACAGTGCGCCAAGGCGGCACTGTGTCTTGTTTCTCAAAATTCGTGTAGCCCGTCTGTTATTGTAGTGCTGTACCTCTCTCGTTCACACCTCAACTAAAAGAATGCACACTTCACGCACTGTGGGAATCGATTATTTGCGAATATTTTTGCAGGTATCTGGTCATCCAGTAACGTTTGGGGTTCTTCGAAGGCTTGCTAAATGGACCAGCGTGTTCGTGTAAAGCATTCAGTTGTGTTCGACGCGAGCCCGTGTGTGACGACAGAAGCAAGACGACGGCTTCGACGACGGCGACAGCATTACTCTGCTAAGAAACGTTACAACGTGTTAAGTTACTAGTTGCGGCCATCCCGAAAGCAGCACTATGCCGAGCGACATCTTCGTATGGTTGTCTGACAAGAGGAAATGACTGGGAAATGTGGGCCGATCCCAAAGGCAGTGGCGCCTACCACATCGTCTCAAAGCGTTAGCTGCCCGAGGTAAGAATAGGAGAAGCTGACACGCTAGCGCTGGTGATGCGAGGGAACGGGTGGGGTAAGTCTGTGACCGAATAGAAACTGGAAAAATGGAGCGCGCTCACGCGCTCTTGCTCGTGCACTGTGACGTCACACACTCGCCATTCTTCTCAGAGTTAGTTGGCGTTGGCGCTAGAGAATCATGCGCGAACTATGAAATAAAGAAAGTGACCGGGGCCTAATAGTTAGAAAATCGGTCTGCCGTGGTCGGCAGCCCGTTGTTGGGTGCCCCTATCGGGCAATTTCGAAATATATTATGACGAAACGAGACAGGAATTTACCGAATAGGGCGTGCGATAAGCCAAAGAATGCTTTGCATTGAAGAAGTAAAAAAAGAGTGTCGGGATGCTTCTTTTACTGTAGCCCAGAACTACCAGTTAAGGAAAGAATTACTTGAAGGAACATCTTCTTGGCTTGCGTTACCATAAGTAACGGGAACAAGTCATTGCGTTGCGATGATCTGGAGAGCTTTGCGTAACATAAGTGGGCAGTGTTCGTTTGCCGGCACCTGTTGTAGGTAACGGGAAGACAGGCCTGTTTAGTGTACTTTCCGCAATGAACTTAGCTGTTGGTGATAACGTAATTACTCGAAAACGAAGGCCGCTTTCTGCGTCACGACAGAGATAATGTGCCGTATAATTTCTTCTAGTATGTCAAAATCCTGCTTCATTTCGTCGAAGTCAAGTGCTGAGTTTTCATTTACCGGTTACATCTGTGTCAAGGCTCTGTTGATATTTAGCGCAGTACTTCTTTAAGTTTCTTTCCTTGGAGCGTGCAGCAGCCATTATATTCCATGCTATGAGTGATTGGTCACGTGCTTCTCTGTTTCCACCACTGAACTAGCTGAGCTGCTGCCAATATGATCTCTCAAACTACGCGTCGCGTTCTTTATGTTTAAGTGCGCAGTTTATTTAATATTCATTCTTACGAAAGAACGAGTGGTAAAAACAAAGCATGCCAGAAGTTGTTTTGCTGAGCTTTAACAGATGAGTCACGCAGCTTGAAAACGTCCGTAATTGCTTCAGTTTCGCAGGTGTTTGAAGTGAAATGTCACTTTTGCGTGGTATCGGCTGCTGTCATCTGACTGTGCGGATTTACGGACAGGCCCCGCAACACAGAAATGTGAATAGGACAAATTCAACTCATCGGAACTACGCAATGGGTGCGCGGTTCCGAACAACTCTCGGGTGGACTGAAATGTGCTATAGTTGGGCATCGGGAAACGGCTTAGCCATACCAGAGCCTTGTTGTCTCAAATAATTGACCGTCACCTGAGCAGAAGTTGGGCGCTCGTTGCAAATACTTGTGCTGTACATAGGCAGTGTGCTAATTAATTTAAGGGGAAGTTGAAAATAACGCGGGTCACTAGGCAGCGAATACCACGGTAGTTTGACCGTTTATATTCACTTCTTGTCATTGCGGCCATAGATAGACTGCCTAAATGATTGATGGTACTGTTACTGCAAGCAAGACCTAAGAACATGCCACGCAATGTGCACAGGAGGGTGGGCAAAGTAGTCGAGCATGCGCGCAATGGGTAAAGCCTACCGCGGATGAATCACGCTAGGCCGAATCCGCCGTTCGCAGTAACACAAGTTGCGGCCGGCTGTCTTGAAAAGAAAATGCGAAGAGGCTAGCTTCGCGGAGAGTTGGCTTGCGAAGGCTGAACGCGTGACGTAAGGCGAGTGAATACTCGAGGCCTAGACATTTGGGAACAACAGTAAATGGTAATTCTCTCTCTCTCTCTCTCTCTCTCTCTCTCTCTCTCTCTCTCTCTCTCTCTCATCCGTCGAATTTGTTTGTTTCGTACATGGCAGGCATTGTAACTTAATCGCGCGACCTTTGTCACGCGGGTGCGTATGCGTGCACTGCGTTCTGCTGTTTAAATTTCTTAGGTTCTGATTAGGTAGAGAAATGATAACGTCGTCAGCAGTGTCCTGGGAAACACTCCTTTCATCCGCCGATGACTACAGCTAAGACTCCTCTTCGATCTGTTTGTCCAGTGTCGGGAAAAGTACGTCAGTGTGCATTCTCGATGACTGGAGTAGTACGTCTGAACTGCTCCTGTCCGGCAACGGCAAAGCGCCAAAGTGAGCGGCAGCACTTAACGCACTAAAGAACTGCTCGCGTGCGCCTGTGGAAGCCGGGCATGAGAATTTCCAGCTCGTGCCATGTCTCGGCAAGCCATTGTTTCTGCTAGCGGTGGCATTCCCTGCGACGCGGGTGCCCTGTTGGGCTCGGATGCCCGCCGCCGAGGGTTCAGATGCACGTGCGATGCCGCCGCCGTACACACGGCTCGAAGCGCGCGCGAGCATGATGAACCCGCGTCCCCGGCGCGCGCACTATATCGCCCGCCCTTGCAGCTGCGCATGCCGCGCACGCACGGCGCAGTCTGTGGCGCAGCTGCCGCAGAATGCCGCTGTTTCCTATGACCCGATGGACGGAGCAGCAGCTGCAACATGGCTGCTATCATGCGGCCATGTGCGCCACTGCACTATGTCTCGCGGCGCTGCCGAGGAACAAGTGGCTCGGCCGATTTCTGCGCGCTTGTGGAGCGCAAACAAGCGGAGTGCGGCGCTGCATCTGCGGCGTCGAGCTCATCGTCGCCGGTGGCGCCGACGCCGAGGCTGCTTGCTGTGCGCGCCGCGCAGTTTTGTGCGCCGATGGCGGCGGCGAAGTCCTGGTCTGTTGTGAGGCACCAGCACTGGCGGTCAAAGTAGCACCTAGTGGCGGCGTTTCGCGGCTTCTTCGGGGTCGTTTTCGACGGCTGTCCCCTCCGCTGCGCATACGCGAGCGTCGAGAACCGTGCTGTGAGCCATTTTTCTTCTTCGTCCGCCTGACCCCTGGCCCACGTGCGCGCCGGCGATAGGCACTCCCTCGTCACCCTCGTGGTTCGTACATGCTTCAGAATGGCATTCTTTTGCTTTCTTGCGATGTCTTGGACGATTTTGTCGTTATATGTGACTGGCCAGCGGATTTAATGAGGTGGCAGGTCTCGGAAACGAACTTTGTGATGCCAGTGATACGGTCGCGAAGTGTTCTTCGAAGCCTTGATGTACATAGCGACGCTAAAAGGCAAGAGTGAGTTGAAATTAGCCTTTTTTTCTAAAGGACTAGGAAATTTGGGTGACGAAATCTTAGCCCCTGTGTGTGGCCTTCCGACTTCTTTCTGTTACGTCCTTTCTTGCCTTGCTGTGGGAGTGCAGGGCATCAAACCAGTGCGTGGAGATACGTGGATCGCCGTCTCTGCAAAGATACAAGCACGTAGTCCGCTGTCTCTGAGAAAAAACAAAAACAAGAAAAGCTATAGGATTAAGGATCTCTGGCTGTCTGTATTGGCAATACGTGAGTAATGTTTAGTCCATGGCATTACGCGGAAGTGGATATACTGGGCACGTTCACGTGTCAAATACGTTGTTTTGGGCGATGCAACTGGCAATGAACGAAAAACAAAACTGGCTTGCGGCCAATGTCGGGATGTGTCTGATGCGAGAGTGCTGGTGGTGTAGAAAAGTACACGTGCACTGGTAAACCACCTTGAATTTGTGTTCTGGTGTGGGCCGCTGTTCGGGCTCACAGCGATTCCGTTGAAGGTGATGAGAGTAGGTCACTCATGGTGCGTCTGGCTTGCGCAGTTTAGGTGGAGTAGAGTTGATGGCATTTGTATAAACCGGTCAAGTGCATGAAGAGCTGAGCTTTTACGCAGAACTTTCTTTGTAGAGGGGAATTGAGCATCTCATCCGCTCGTTCAGCGCTGACAGGCGTCAGCTCACAGCAGCGATGCGCACCTTAGAGAAAGTTTCGTGGTTAGAATAAGGCGAGGAGCTGAGCTAGCCGCTGTTAATTTTGAACTGGGCTGACTGACACTAACGACGGTAAAGGACACAAATAGACACGACCTAGGACGAGAGAGCGCTCTCTCGTCCGGTCTGGTGTGTCTGTGTCAGTTACCGTGAATAGTGTCATTTAGCAAACTTTAAAATGAATTTTAGTGATAACTACTGATTTCATGCGTAACCTGCTGTAAGTGACGTGCGTTTAGTTACAGCAGGCTTCAGACTAATGCGTGCCTCGTAGGTTGCCGCAGCGACGGATACTGGTGAACTGCGCGCAAAAAGACCATCGGGTCGTATTCACAAAAAATCTCTTATGCCATGACCGTTCTTACGAGGAACGTTTAGCCAACTCCGACTCTGTGCACATAAGCCGAAAGCTGCCGACCAATGCGGGAAAAAGAAAGCGCTGACGAAGAACCAGCTTTGTCACTTCATGACTTGGTCGAGCGGTGGTCTTGCGTGAAAGTGACTAATGATACTATCTTGTGCGCAGTAGACTCGAATGGTTTGTGCGTGCGCAAAATCGGGGCCGCTGTGCATTAAATGAGTCGATCACCAGCAATAATGGTCTAGCTACAAGTCGATTTGATGTATATTCGAGAAGATTCGGCTGATGGGCATATTTAGTAAAAAAGTGAAAGAATTTTACGTTTGCCACCGTGCAAGCCTTCCAGCTGAACGAACATGTCCATTATCGATTTTACTCATTACTCGCACATGTTAAGTTGACCTCCTTTTTCAATAGCTTTACCTGTTGATTAGTTAGGAGCTGTGTGTACATCTTCTTCACATACGTGCACTATGCCTGTACGCGTTCCTTGCTCGTGCCTTGAGCCATTTTGTAAGCCTTGAGAAGAGTTGAAACCCCAAGATAACTCCAAGAACGCAAAATGAGAATGAAGTACGCAGCGCTTACGCGTAGTTGCGATATGCATCGAACTATGCATATCTGCAAACGTAGGTGTTTTCTGTACAATTAAGCTATGAAATAATCAGCATGCAAACCTGTGCCCCGTACGTCTCCGAAACAATTTTTCAAATGGTGCCGAATATTGTTTGCTCATCGGTTATGATAGGAAGTGGATGCGTTCTTGTTCACAATAAGCGCGTTAAATGTCGTAGAAGCGGAATGAGCAAGCCGTAACAGACATGCGAGGGCGAGAGCTCTAAAAGGGCGTGGGCGGTTACAGAAACGATAAGTTTTAGAGCTGCCAAAGTTCAAGCTACTAGTGACCACCTGCATCTACATAAGGTAACTGAAGGGCAAACACCTTAGGTGGAAGAATCTAACGGTTTAATGCGGGAATGGGCTGATATTGATCTGCTGGTACCAGACTGCTGTACACGTTACACAAGAAAATGTTACCCATTACAATTACAGCTACATCATAAATGTCCTGATTATGTCCTGCCCCATAAAGGTAAATGAGTAATTACTAAAATATAATTGATGTAGTACTCAGCGAAGTTGTGCTTCTATCAGGGAAAATTAGCTGTAACTTTATTGAAAGGGAACTAAAGTTGGGGTAATCCTGGCTCGCGTAACAGAGAGGGATCGTAACGAATACGTCTTTTGACACCGTGTCGTCGGCTGGAGGAGTTGCCAGTGTACAATCAACGACCGACTTTCCGGACGCCCAATAATACGGACGCCTTCGCGGCACCACCACGTACCCCATAGAGTCAACGTATATGAATGCCTGAAATTTCAGACGCAAGAACCCTTCGCCGCCTGATTTTCCTGACCTTTCCCTGTGACCGCGGGTCCGAAACGGCATTAATCAAAGCCAATCAAAGTTTTTGACTACCTCGCCGCCGCTGTAAACGGTAGGCCTAGCTGCTTTACGTTCGCTGTTAAGATTCTTGCCGTTCGGCGCGGTGTTTTTCATTCAAAGAATTGGCCGCTGTAAGCAATGGCACCGACTCCCTCGTTGTGGTCCTCGCGATTGGCTTCAAATCTCGGAAAGCACGACGCGTTACACAATGCTGGTTCCTGAAAGTCAGCTTTTCCTCAGTAAAGAAATGTTACGCGGTGAAGCATACATGAAAGCATTTGCGGTGAAGCATAACAAGCGCGGGAAGGGGCAATTGTCACAGGACACGGTATCTATTTCTTAATTATACACGCTTCCGCCCGCCATCTCCTGTCGCACTACGAAGACCGATATGCCTAATAAGTGTATTGCTGGCCTTTTGGGATGTGCCTGTGGAGATTTGAGCCCTTAACGGCAGTAAAAGGCATGCGTTCATTTTTTCGAACTGCCTGATCTTAAGGACGTTTCCGCGGCCCCTAGGGAGTCTGAAAAATCGGACGTTGACTTTGCAACTGACCAAAATGATGCTTCAAATGATCTGTGGGTCGAACGCGCCGTGGAAGGGGGACAGAAACAGAAAGGACCTACGCATTGTGCAATGAACGGGAAAGGAAGCGTGGCGCCGCTTCTTTCAAGGAGCTTGATCTCAAACAACAAAGCGTTGGCTGACACCGAGATGCAGGTGTCCTTCATCCAAACCAAAATAAACTCTTCAAAGTAGTGAAATGCAACACTGAGGCGTTGTGCGCGGGCTGAGAGTATTTCAGGACAGTTGATGTTGACACACCAGCTGTAGAGAAAGAATCCCGCTTGTGACAAAGTTCCGGCCTCATACCAATGAGCTTGCTGTCAATTGATAAAAATACCTCATATCCCTTCAGTCACGGCATCCACATTTGTGGACGCGACCTACTTCTTCCATTTCTGTGTAATGGTAGCAAAGAATAGAGCACAAACATGAAGCTTAATGAATATTCTGATAGACCAAATTACTTCCATTTTGCTTCTGAGTTATATGTATCGTTAAAGAGTATCGCTTTGGTGGAGGCACTACCATGTGACGCATGACGTGGGCATGTCGTTAGCAAGCTTGAAATATATTTTTTCTTTCGTGAAATGCTTGAGGCTAATGAATAACTTGCGGATGTAATTGAAGTGGGGGATTTAATACTTTTTACGGAGAAATGTAGCATCACTCACTTTACAATATTTAAATACTTAGTTGCTCTGTAATTATGATGACTAATCATAATATGCTTAGAGTCATTCTTCCAGCTTGATTTGCTTTCACTGGAGTCTCAAGCACCACCTATGTTTCACACATATATCGACAGTCGATTATAATTCATGACTGAATTGGATATTCGGAAATATTTGTTTCTGTACGCATCACCTTTTTATTCGTATTTGAGAATGTTCGACCCGATTTGCAATGAGTTTGACAATTTTTTTTCTAAGATATTTTACTCGCTGTGCATTTTGCTAGCCTCTCCTTTCTGATTTCTTCTTGAATAATGTAAATGCTACTTCTTACTATTCGAGCTGGATTAAGTCGGTTTTTTATTTTTTTAGCTTGCTTACTAGGGGGTGGCGGCATCGGGCGGCATGGTGTCGGCCTGTCTTCACGTAAAGCAAAGTTCTGTATCACTCAGGGAATTTCGCAAAGGCACTCAGGGAACATATGGAAAACTAAGGAAATTTGGAAATGTCAACTTGCTAGATACCCTGATTACAGTGAGCGTTACCGAGAAAATGCTTTTATCGATCAAATACAAAACTAGCGGAAATTGTCATTCATTAGAATATAATCGTACAAGTCTGGCAGGCGCCAGGCCAAACGGCTCAATGCCCTCACACGACAGCATGTACTTTCCGAAGAGCCATGATGGCGTTCCTCCATGAACGCGCCCTGCAACTATAGTGCGCAAGGGCAAATGTGCTTTGCACGGGCGCTTTTGTATTGAAAGTCCGGCAACCACGAAAACTGATGAACGAGCCGAATAATGCGATTCGCTTCGCGACCAATCAACTCTGATGCCGTCTGTTAAAATATATGTAGAAAGTAGAAGTGCTTGTGTGAGGCAACCTCTGGACCGACTTGATTGACGGTTGTTGTATTTGAGAGAGAAAGTCAATTTGTAGTGACCGTTGCAAACAGAATTTTCATTTAGGGCTTGAAATTTTTCTCTATAAGGCTTTGAAAAAGTCTAAGTTTAAACAAGAAATGGAAGCCCGAAGTTTACATTTTGGTATCTACATATCAAAAACGGACATCGCAGTTATGTGAACTGCATCCGTTAGAGCATCTAAAGGGGATAAATTTGACATAATTTGTATATTACGTGAAACTGTTACAATGTTTACAACGGTTTTGCAAGAGATACTGCTCGGGTACCAATGATGTATTTGGATGTTCTACTAGTTGCAGTTTCCAGAGTTGTGATATGGTTTTTCATTGCTTTGTTCTTGCGATTTTCATCAATACTTATAAAGAGCTATCAATGGCCTCAATAAAAAGTGCGCTTCAACTCTCAGTATATTTTAATTTTTTATTTTAAGTGCAACAAACCTCCTCAAGTTTAGCGCTATGGTTGCCGAGAAAAATGATTTCTCCCGTTCCCACGTATTTATATTGGAGATCCCGAGCTAAATGTTTCTCTTTTTAAGATCTACATGAGAGCCACGCGTCGCATTCATGACCTGTCGCAGTGACACTGTGGAAGCTGAAGAAAGTTGTAATACTGAACTCGCCAGGTTGCCACGGAGCGGGGGCAGGGGCAGTACGTTGGGGGAATATTGTTGATTAGTTGATAACATGCTCTGTCCGATAACTAATGCTCTGTCCGATAACTAATGCTCTGTCCGAGTCAAGTAATGCATTAGCCTCACATTTGGCGACCAAAGTGGGGCCCTGACATAGTTCCTGGATCGAACCCCTAAATTTCTGATAATAGCAGCTGAGCTCGTCCTAGAGAGTGAGGGTGTCTCGCCACGAAGTAGCCACAGGTACTGCGCATCGCATGCACAAATAGCCCATTTGGCGAAAAAGCCGGCGTCTGTGGCGGCGCAACCGCTCCTAAATTCCCATTGGCTGCAACGCCACGTCACGTGCGCGCCTCGACGGAGCAGAGCGGGCGAAGGGAACACGTACCTGCTGACGCGCGGCGTATCAAGTGTTGCGTGAGTGAAGAGGGCGTCGCCGCGACGCCACGTCACCCTCGCTCTCAGAAACCTGTGTTATCCGCGCGTTCCTTGGCCGTGCAAGCTCTCGCCTGAGTTTTAACTTTGCCTGGGTAGTCGATATAATGAAATGAACCTGTAACAACGGAATAGATTCGAGAGGAGGAACGTTGGCAATAGCGAGTTTCGAACCAACGACCGCACGCTCAGAAGCCGAGTGTCTTGCCCACTGGGCTAAACTGATGTTTCATATATAGCAGGCCTGTGCACTTCGCTTTATGGTATCGTGCTAATTGGACCGAAATTTCCATTTCCAAGCGCGGTATGACGAAAGTGGTGACGTCGAAATCACTGCGGCTTGCTTGGGAGCGTCCCTGTTATATTCTTTGGCAGTCGAGTAAGGTAGCGTGACATCACGGATCGAAGTGCACCGGCCTTGTGCTATCTAGGAGCAGCTGACCAAGCGTCTGAGTGCGCTCGCATGCCTGTGTGGAGTTCATAACTCGAAGGAGTACTCAGCGGTCTTCAATAGGACATTAATGCCTTCGCATTCACAACTCACAAAGTGCTCATAAGAAGTGTCTTCGGATATTTTTTTTTCAATCCACACAATGCCAGCCGCTTTGGTCTTGGGATTTGCCTCTTTTATGGGAGCGCAACATACAATACCCCAATTCCGACACCCAAGTCTAATAAACATTAGCGGTGGCACCGAGGCTCAACCTTTACTTTGATTTGTCGCCGATAGTTGTTCAATATGCGTGTGTTACTGTTATCGCGAGTATGGCCAAGCTGCCATTTATCAAAACATACGGACATGCGCATTTTCTCCAACTAAAACCGATTTATTCCGATGCCTGCGAGAATCACTATACCCGCTTAGCAGCACTTGAGCGATCCTAGTAGCCTTCTCCCTCATAACGTGCTTGTCGTGCGGGAGAAACCTACACCCGCCGAGGAGTGGGCGCAACGTCGGCCGCCTGTGCCCCGTGGCGCTCTTGTTTTTCAGCCAAACTACAAGTAGCTGAATCCTGTCACGCGTAATTTATGCTCATGGTTTTAAGCTTGCTTTCTTGCGTGCTTTTAAACTTGGTAAGGAAGGCTGTTCCGTTCAAGCTCCTTCTTCTTGGCTGCTTCCAGTATCCGTACTTCCTTAATGCATTCCTGTCCATTTGTGCTTAACTCGGCATTACTTGTGTGCCAGGGTGCTACTAAATAAAGAATACGTCCCTTTCTTTTCCCGTAGATACAATACAATCATACTGCAGGTTTTTACAACAGTTTAGTATGTGTCTGTAATATCAACCTGCGTGCACGGAATTGGTTGCAATAGCTTTGGTTGCAATAGCTTTCGTTTTGGTTGAATCTGTGAAGCTCACAAGTTTATTTTGTGTAGTATAATTCCAGATTTTTGTTAATGCTATGGCGCGAAGGCTATTGTGCCTCTTTCAAAGGCGTGTAGAAGAAACTCGTTGGTTTGTATGTTGCAACAGCGCATCGTTGCCTCGCTCACACTGCGCTTATCTTTGCGGGCGCGCGCCACAGATGTGACTGCGCTGTATTCTGCCTCAGTGTTTCACAGCTGCTGAAGAGATTCGAAAGCAAGCGCAGCTGCTCTATTGAGCTTTACTGAATGAGGCATCAAGTGATTAGCATCCAAACGAAAGGAAAGGCATGCGCAATCTGTAGTTTCTTTTGTGGAAGTAGAACAGTTTTAGACTGTGTTTGTTTAGCGAGTTCAACATGTTGTTGTGCGTGTTTGTTATTGTTCGTCGTTCATAGCCCTGTTTAAGAGTAAGAAATCAGATACAGGAAGTGCCATTCCATAGGCGGCGTTTCTTTCTTTCTTTTTTCGGCCTTTCACGCGAGGATCTTTAATGAATGTGCGTTATATATCACAGCATAATATTCTACGGTCTCATTCGCTACAGGCGCTAAGTCTGGTACAATTGCCGGAGACAACTAGACATCAACTATTTTCTGCCTCGTGTAGATGGATCAGTTCGTGCTTTATCAAGCGGGACGATAATCTTTCAGTGTTAATGCATGATTTCGTATAACTTACAGGGTGACAGTTATCTGGGAAAGTTTTGCAAATGTATCCGAGCGCCGAATAGCATCGGAAACAAGTGCGTAGCGTGTTGCTGAGTGTAATCGTGCCTTTTACGGTGGTGAGGAGCAGCAGTGGTTTCGACGTCGTTTTTTGTGGGATTATGTATAGAGGTAAGAATTTGAATAAACATGTGATTGGGGAGCGCGCCACCGTGACCGTGGTTATCGGAAGCTGGGAATCGTGCACTTCTTTTGAAGGTGCGCTGCTCACGTTCCATAAGTGGATAGATAGATGGGTGGGTGGATGGATGGATGGATGGATGGATGGTTGGATGCTATGAGCGTCTCCTTTGGAACGGGGCGCTGGGTTGCGCCACCAAGCTCTTGCTATTATACTGCGCTATGTCTTACCTAGGCTAAAAAAGAAAAAAAAAGCACGATGCACTCCCACAAGCAAATTTTCTGACCCCATATTGTGAACTTTGCTTTTGTACGTCTCCGTTTTTTTTTTTTTGTCGTTGCCCTACTTTTCATCCACCAATCTTCCAATCGGCTCTTACTAATCTCCATTATGGACATGTTTACTTTTCCCCTGCTCTCGCTGAACCCAAGGGCTTCAAGGAGGCCAGTGGTGCTTAAATGGACGGATGGATGTTATGAGCGTCTCCTTTGGAACGGGGCGGTGAGTTGCGCCACCAAACCGAAAGCGCTATCTCGTGGAGTAGAACGCTACCACTGCGAGCCTTCCGAGATCGGGTGTCGGGGTGATGCGCGGAAGACGGCGATGTAAGACCATCAGTTCCGGGGCGGGGGATGTTCGGCGCCGCGTTGTCATTGAAGTCGGGCTCCACGGTTTGCAGGGAAGGGTGGCCTTCGAGGCTTGATTTGGCGGCCAGGCGACGGCACGAACGCTCGCCCAAATTGGAGAAAATACTTTGATGTATTCAACGTCAAACGGTCGTGATGGAACAGAAGTTTCGACCGGAGACTAAATATGCAAATCAGTTACAGTTGAACCTCGTTGCGTTCAAGAGGTCAGGACAGGGAAAAATCTTCACTATATCGGTATCTTTCCCTATAGCCGCAGTTCACATGGTGCCTTTCGGTAAATACGATAGAAGTTTTCTAAGCGAAAACTGAGGCTAGTTCGAAAGAACGCGAATTTGTTCTTTACTAAAGCGAGACGAAAAGAAAATAAAAAAAAATGTTAGCAGATAGAAAAGCACTTTCCTTCTACTCTGTGGATGTATAAGATGGTGAATCTTGTCGCAGTTCTACGTCTTTCTTTCTGTGGCTGGTTCGATAAGGAAGATAACTGTGTTGTCAAATCTTATGCCACATCACGATATGACTGCGCCGCCAAAGGCAATATTTTATCCCTAAACCGCAAGTCCTTTATCTTCTAATTAGCCTGGCACTTACAATAAAAGTGAATTGAGTTGTCACGGGCCTGTTTTAGAGGCGGAAGTATTGCCGAGCTCTGGCTTCATCTCTGCTGATAAGAAACGGGGGATGGAGGGCTGCCTGTTCATCAGTTATAGAAAGAAAACACGCCTCTTTGCGCAGCACTAGCGACGCTTCTCATTACGCCAGATCAATAACGTTAGCGCCACTAGCGTTCACCAGTACAGCGGTACAAACTTGCAGCTCCCTCCAACGTTGTGCCTGCGTAATGAAGCGTTAGAAACAATACTTACGGATTACTGTCTAAAAAAGCCGCTTAATGAAGTTGTATATTCCAGTGCGGTATACGCAAAGTAACTTTTATTGTACAATCGTTATTTATTGCGTCCTGATGCTCACATGTACCAACGGCTTCAGTACGGCTGCGTTGCCGCATCACGTGGTCAGATTTTACCGACGCGGTCGTACATATACACATAACTGGCTGCAGTGTGGAGCCGGTAAAACCCGACGCGGGACACAAAAATGACGAATTAGTGTTTAGAAATCCCGTACACATGAGCTGCTATCTATTTGAGCGACATAAATGGAAGTTAACGTTTATACTTTAATAATTAAGTATTACCTTTTAAAGCGATATCGGAGCTCCGACACACGTTTGGTTGAATTTACATTCAATAGCGGCCGCGTCGTCGCATCCCAGCCTTCACCGCCGCAAGATAACCGTTGTGGATCTGTAACTGCTCCGCCATTAAAAAAAAAATACTGCAGGATCTCTCTATTAGGACTAGTCAGAGAGAGTGTGGGTATTCTTTAGAGTCGTGTATATATATATATATATATATATATATATATATATATATATATATATATATATATATATATATAAAGCAAACGGCCATGATTAACTAACTTCGAGCACCTCGGTTGGCATCGTTTGTTCTCTGTATCATATATCTATCATATATCTCAGTAGTCTTACATATCCACAAGGCATTCTCATATATACCCCGATAACTATGGATCGTATCGTGTCACGCCTTCAAGACAGATGAACGCACAGACTTCCGGGGAAGTAACCCTAGAAAGCTTACGTGTTAAAAAAAAAAGCACAAGAATGCGATGGAAGGCGCGGACATGCGCTCATTTAAGACCGCTTGTAGTCACTTCAAGATCCGGAATATTTATCCGGAGCTATATAAAGCACATTGTCGCATGCAGCTCGATTGACGTCACGGTGTTGCTGTAGGTCCTGGGTCGTCGAGTGCGCGAGGAATTCTCGATAGCAGCTGTCAGCGTTGACATTTCCCACTGCATCAAGCACGGTGACACGACGAACGGACAAATGTCGGTGACATTAGCGAGGAACGCGACGCGGCGAATGCTTGGTCCTTGCCATAAAACCGCCCGAGGCATATAGGGAACAGCAGAAGCCTGATGTGGGCGAGTTGGTCTTGAATACTTGAAGAAAAGAGGGCTACGAGGACGCGGACGAAAAGAGCGCCTTGTCCTTCGTACATGTTCCTCTTTTAGTCCGCTCCTTCGTAGCGCTCTTTTCTTCAAGCATATAGGGAACGCCAGCAGTCTCGCATGTCTTCTCGTACGCATGCCAGGAATTTTCACAATGCGAACTGCACATGGTGAACTAACCGTACACACGCAGCCATATCAACTCTTCACATTGCCTGGTCCGGCAAAGCTTTACTTGAAGCTGATTATGCTGCTTGAAACACTTGATTAAGCACAGCGAAACGACCAGAAAAGTTACGTATAGTGCTTGGACTGTAACCGACTGACTGTACTACTGCCATAGAGGCATTGTATAGAGGAATAAGTTGAGATGTATTAGTAGATTTGCCTTCTACACAAGTAACAAAAGATTGTAGGAACGAAAGACGGGGCATAACGTGGCCTTGAAGTTCCCGCACCATTCAGGTCGCCGTGGGGTCATGGGTTTCGATTGTGTTCGCCTGGGCCTTCTTAATTTTTTTTTACTCGGTAAACTTAGAATACATGGTATTCTAAGCCAAAGACCTCGCTTGTCAATTTTCGAGGACATTTACTCAGTCCGCCGCAAGCGTGCCATAACGGGAGAAAAGGCTTTCATTTTCTGTCTTCGTAATCACCACGTTACCGCAGAAGTGAACGAAAATAATCATTCTGAAAGAACATTTCATCTGCCTGTATTGATTAAGTGTTTCTTTTTAGAGCGCCTTTAACATTCTCGAGTGTTACGATCTCGACCGGGTAAGACGGGTCTTCACCGCAGGAATCAGGAAACGACGACGAAGCCGGGCATCGTTATGATGAAAAAAAAAGTAGAAAAGATTGTGTTCATTTCTTTGGTACATGGATGTGACTCTCATCTGAGACTCAAGCGGTTCTGATTAACCAGGGGTCCAGCGCCGCCTTAAATAACCCCTGGCGGTCCTGTGGTTGCTGACGTATTCTTCGGGAGCCTGTGGAAGTATTAGTGCTTTCGTCGTCCGTCCTTTTGTGTCAGCTCGTCGAGAACGGGGTGACGTCGTCTTTACCTTATGGTCGGCGATCCTCTTGATCTCTTTGCCCTCCCTTCGCACGTACTTCTGTGCCAGCTTTGGGGGGGGGGCCCGGGGGGGGGGGGTGACGTCGTCCAGGAGAGGAGGGCAATTATGTTGACATGGGGACGCCCGTTTGAACGCTTCTCACTTTTGACAGGTCGATCATAACAGCCCGTCCGCCGCCACAGCCGGTCTTGAAGGGGCTGCAGTATCCAAGCACGTCGAAGAGACCAGTAGATCTTGTGCCTCTTGCTTCGTTTCGCCGATCGTTCTATGGCCTGCCTGTTCACACCTTCTGGAAATAAACCGCGCCAAGCCCAAGGAACAACAAACAGAGAGCACGCAACCAAACACGAGAACTGACAAGTTAACACGTTCTTCACTTAAAACCCTGTCATAATCGTACCTGCAGCCCTCGTTCGAGGTTTCTGAAAACTTAGCAATGGAGAAGACCAGATGTCAGTGCGTATTTCAACCAGCCTAATGCCTAACGTTCTAGTGTTTCCTTTCTCCGAGAGAGCCATGGTTGTCGAGTGACTGAGAACGCATCGAAACCCAGAAATAATGGCGTAATCATAAATTCACTACGGACAAACAAAACCCATTTGAAGATAAAGCAAAAAACCAAAATGGGTCCTTTTCAGCAAACAGGAAACTTATCGGTGTGCCCAATTCGACAATTGTTAGCTCTTAATGCGCACTTGATTAGATTGCTGTCTGAAGGCCTTCGGCCCTTGCCGAAGGCAACAAAGGGCGTCAGACATACGCTGCCCTCTGTTGTCATCTGCTACTTTGTGTGCCCGCGGCTTTAGTATGCCCTCACTCTCGCGGCGCATTCTACTGCAGTGACAGTCTGACTGGTCCTCTTCGTACACGCATATCTCCCCCCGGTTGAACATTTCAGCCGCACCCCTACTCACAGAGACGCCTTCTGATTTGTTGTTAGATGACGCCTTCGTTTTCTCACCCGCCACGACGAGCACTTTCAAGTTCTGCGGGATGGCCTGTTCGCTTTTCTTACGGGCTGCAGTGTGGCGTCTTTCTCTATATTTTGCTGAGCTGAATACTAGGCTCGCTTGATGTGGCGCTGTTTAACACATTTTTGTCGTGCCAAGCATTTGCCTAATTCGCCTTTGAAGTTCCCGAGCATTGGGTTCCTGCCCTGTTTGACCGCTGTGGCATTGTGCTATCCTTTTGACGATTATGGAAAGGCGGCCAATACGAGGGAGTTTTTCAGCGCCTCCTTGAAGATTTTGGGGTTGTTTTAAGTTGGGGGGGTATCGTCTCCGCAAGGAACGTCCTCCGGGAGAGTCCTCGTTTCTATTTTCGTGGCGTAATCGCTCTCGTCTTCCATCGCGATTCCTTCAACGACCTTCAGTAAATCTGAAGAGCTTCCTGAATGTGTTAGTGCCAAATTAGTCTCTAGATCCTCTGCTAGCCCTTGCTGCGCTTTTCTCAGTGACCCGGATGCCTCCTCGCTTGCGCCTTTTTCACTGATTTCACTAGCTACGTGCTGTACGTGCTTCCTGAATGTCACTGTCACGAGGCATATTTTTGCCTTCGTTGCCGTGATTTATCTCTGCCGCGATCTCTTGAGCCTTGGAACGCGTGAGAACCTGGACTACATGGTCGCCAAAACTCAGGTCCTTTTTCTTCGACATTTCTGAGTGATTTGAAAAGAAATAGGGATGGTGTTTCGACAGATTTGGCGATACTGCTGCTTCATTCAGCAATGGTCTAAACAGCCCTTCAATCTTTACGCTGGTTATGGGCAAGCAAACACTATTCTTCTCGACTAACAGCCAGATCCACGCATATTACGCGGTGAAATCCTCAGGTTCCACAAACGGAGGGTGGACAATGTCCATTGTCGCAGCGCAGTCCCTAAGTACTTTACACGGCATTCCATTCACTACTAGGTCGCGAAGGCAGGATTGTAAGAGGGCCAAGTGTTCATTTCCGTCAGTCACAAATGAAAAAAAAAACAATTCTAGGCTTCCGACTGCCGATTGCAAGGTGTCCAAGATCCTGGAAACGGAAACAGATGACCGTTTATGTAGCCTCAAACGCTTTTTCTGTTTTTCTTTCGTCTTTTACTTTGTGTTATTCTCTCGTAAATTATCCGGCTCCACAACTTTTGTCCCACTTGCAGCATTTTTGTGGTGAATGGGGCGCCTGTTTTCTTCGTTGCTGAATTTAGGGAATGCGCTGACACGGGTTTTCTCGGATTCGGGACATGCAGCGAATTCATCTGGTAGCACTGCAGTACGCTCCAAGTCCTTTTCGCCCGGCCTATCTTGAATCCTCTAGACCTTGATTATACCTCTAGACCTTGTTCAGTTACCTCCGGTATACCGCAAGGATTCGTACTGGGGCCCCTGCTTTTTCTCATCTATATTAATGACCTTCCTGACTGTATCTCTAACTCAATCATTAGGCTGTTCGCGGACGACTGCGCCATCTACCACAAAATAGCTAACCTTAATGATTCCAGTAAGCTTCAAGATGATCTGGTTAGTGTATGAAATTGGTGTAACAAATGGCAAATGCAGCTTAACACAAATAAATGCAAACATATGCGTGTCTGATCCGCCCCCCTATTCTATTAATGGTACTGTCCTGTCGGTTGTTAATTCTTATAAGTATCTTGGCCTGCATATTACTAGCAATCTTTCGTGGAACAAGCATGTTGAATATATCACTAACAATGCTAACAGAACATTAGGTTATCTAAGACGTAACTTTGCATCCGCTCCGACCTCACTAAAGCTTACCATGTTCAAAACGCTCGTCCGTCCAAAATTAGAATATGCATGTGCCATATGGGACCCTGCTCATTCCAATCTCATTAATTCACTTGAAAGCATTCAGAACCGTGCAGCGCGCTTTATCCTCTCTAATTATTCACGTCATTCTAGCGTAACATCCATGAAAAAAAACATTAGATCTACCTGACCTTTCACTACGTCGCAAGCATTCTCGCCTTTGTCTTTTTCATAAAATATACTACCTCAATCCTTTCCTGAAAGAAAATCTCTTCACCAGACCCAGTTACATCTCATCTCGCATCGATCATCAACACAAAGTTGAAGTGCCATCTTGCCGCACTAATTTATACCATTCTTCATTCTTACCAAGAGCCGCCACTGCATGGAACTGCCTTCCCGCCTGCTTAGTCACCATTTGTGACAGCACCAATTTCAAGCTTGCTGTTCAAAGTGCCTTATAGTTCCTTCATTATTTTTTATTTTTCTCTCGTTCTGCAAATAATGTACTCTACCACTCCTTTCTGTTGTGCCTGCCGGCCTTGAAAGTATGTACAATAAATAAATAAATTAAATAAATCCACGGGCGCATCTCTTCGCGCAAGGATCCATAGAACTGCTCCTTGCCGATAACCCCAGTAACCTTGTCGTGATAACCGAACGCGTCGTCCCCAGTTTGGCCACTCAATTAAATTAACTTTCGACTTATAAGTGAAATCTTGAAAAGATTCGCCTGGTGTTCTAGCTGTGTTCCGAGAACGACGACGGAAAGCCTCCGTCGAGAGCCGATATTTACTGAGCAACGCAGCTTGTACTTTCTGATAGTCATCGGCGTCGTCTCTCGTTAGCGTTCCAATTATTTTGGTTGCCTGGCCAAGAAGAACGGTCAGAATCTGCTGTGGCCAACTTTCTAGTGCCAACCAATTTTTCTCGCAAATTCGTTCAAAAGTAACGAGAAACAATCTTATGTCATCGTTTACATTGTACGATGGCATGAGTTCCCTTATTTTTACTCCGGCTTCTTCTGAACGTCTTTCATTTATTGAGATCTTATTTGCCGATTGCATGGCTAGATCCGGTTTTAGGTCTAGTTCTTTTAGCCTTATTTCGTGAGCTCTCTGTATTTATTCTGCTGCTCTCTGCTTCTCTCATTCCTCTTTTTCTGCAGCTTCCCTCTGATCAGGTTCTTGTCTTTCCTCTGCAGCGTTTTGTTCAGCTTTCTCAGCTCCTTTCTCCATCCTTTCTCATGCTTCTGAAATTTCCTCCTGATGAGCCCCGCACTTCTCAATCTCCTCAACAAGCCACAGCTTTCTCTGACTTTTCCCGACCTCAATTCCTAGCTCTTCACACAGTAATAACAAGTTTGGCTTTTCCTGTTCGCTTAAATCCATGGTCGATCCCGAACCAGGACTTTCTTACTTTGCTGTGAGGTGAGGAAGTATTCAACAGGAGCCTGCACGTACAGAAACTGATTTGCAGTTTTAGAAAACACACGAGCTAAAACTTTGCAAGAAGAAGTATTTTAATGACTGGAAAATGTAGGGAGGTCGGCCGGATAATGGAGTATCTGGCCTGCTACTCTACGTAAGGGATGGGGAAGAGGGGAAAATAAAGTGTCACAATGGGGGTTGATAATGGGAGGAACGAGGTGAAGGACACATTACACAATTGGTATCACAGGCGTGAGTCCAGGCCCGTGTCACCTAGGAAACGTGAAAGAGCACGCATTGTCTCTGTCGTCTGCCAACTCTGTGGCCATGCGCCTAGAAAGAGGTCCTCCGACAGCGGTCCATTGTGTAAATGCCTCAAGGTATCTGCCATTGTCAGTCTTTCGCGCGCATACTCAGGGCACACCACGAGCACGTGTTTTTTAGTCTCTACAGCGCCACACACTGAATAGTCCGGGGAGTTTGTCCGTCCAATAATGTGCAAATATTTGCGCGTGAAGGCGACGCCTAATCGCAGTCTGTGTATCAGGCATGTACGAGGGCGAGGAATTCCACGCAGAATAGGAAATTTCAAATCGGCATCCAGCCTTTTAAGGCGGACGTGACCAGCGTCTGGCTGGGCCCAGTATCTTCTCGTCGCACTCCTCATCAATTCCGACAGGAGGCATGTGATATCCGGTCTGGAGAATGGCACTACAGTTCGCAGGCTATTCCTCAGGGCGCGCCTTGCTGCAGCATCGGCCATCTTATTACCGTTGAGCCCACAGTGTCGCGGGATCCATTGGAACACTATGCGGTGGTGTTTTTCTTGAGCGCATGAAAGTAGCTCGGTGATCTGCAGTGCCAGAACCTGATATGCGGTGTGGCACAGGAAGCATCGCAAAATCTGCAGCGCGGGTTTTGAGTCCGTGAAAATGCACCACTCTTGAGGTCTTTCCCCGAATCGCTTCTCGAATAGCCACAAGCTCTGCAGCGGTTGATGTACAATTATGGTCTAGTATGAAACCTCGAGTCATCTGTTGGGTTGGTATCACCACAGCTGCTGTTCATGCCTTTGGTGACGCGGAGCCGTCTGTGTAAACATGAACATATGTCTGGTATTCTGACGAGATGTACGAGAGAGCAAGTTGTGGTAGTCCAGTGACGGGAACCAATGATTTCTTTAGTAGGCCGGGGACATGTACGCATACGGAAGGCTGAACCATCACCCACGGTGGTTTGACGGGGTGATGGAACGGCATAGCCTGATGTTATGTGGGGTAGCGGAGTGCACTTTTGAAACTGCTGTCCGGCCGCTCATGTAGAACCGACGTCAATGGATGGCAATGGTGTCGTGTCAGTAAGCGTAAATACACACGAAGTGGTTCTTGGGACAGGTATATCGATAACGGGCATACGCAGGCTTCCTCAATTGTGCCTTTGTTGGAGGCACGCCGTGGCAACCCGAGGCATATTTTGAGTGCCTGCGCTTGAACGCTCTCTAATGTCCATAAGCAGGAAATGCTCAAGTATGAGAGTATCGGAAGGCTGTATCGAATATAGCCTACGAAAAGAGACTGATAAAGTCTTAGTAATGAGCCTTCTGTGGAGCCCCATTTCATGCCTGCTGTGAAGCGAAGAACATGGCAAATTCTCAAGAAATGTCAAGCACTCACCGTTTCGCTGAAGCCAGGACGAAGGGTCGAGTATCGCGTCGCTGCCAACCAGTTACGATTTCGACCGGTCTTCACCGAAAGAATCGGGAAAAGACGACGAAGCCGGGCATCGTGATAAAAAAAAAGAGCTGGAAAGATTGTATTCACTTCATTGATACATGAATGTGACTCTCATCTGAGTCTCTGGCGGGTAGTTCATGGGGGCCAGCACGGCCTTAACCCTTGGCGGTCCTGTGGTCTTGTGGCTACTAGACAACATTTCAGTCCAAAAATGTGACAAAACTAATGATGCTGACTAATAATAATAAAAATATTAATAATAATATAGCGATCGTCATAACGCTGGCCATGAAAATCATGAATTCGAGAGTATGACGGAAGCCCGTCTGGTCGGGATGATGCATACTTAAAATGAAAAGGTGCAGACACCGACCAAAATGGTTTAAAATATATATTTACGTTTCGGCTCCCCCACAGGAGCCGTGTTCACAATGAAACAAGCTGCAGAGCTGGCGCCCTTTTTGCGTGCGGCTCAAAACATGACTAAGGCTTTTGGCGTACATGGACGGCAGATTGCTTTCGTTGCGATTAAGAGTGTGCGCCGTGGTTTGGATGATTAGGGACTCAAGATAAATACGCGAAAAATGATTTCGCTCCTTGGCAATCACGCGAGGTTTTCCCCAGTTCATCGTTTGTCACGTGGTGGCGCAGTGTCCTGCCAGGGCATTCGACGCATTCCTGTGCTGTTTAAGTCTTGTTTTGAAGTTGCCGGTTTCTCCAGCGTAGACAGTGCGCGCACGGAATGACATACACCACTCCTGGGAACTTGCCTTTTGCAAAGGATCTTTCACTTGCACGAGCTCGTGTCTAAGTTTCCGGATGGATGGATGGATGGATGGATGGATGGATGGATGGATGGATGGATGGACGGATGGACGGATGGACGGATGGATGGATGGATGGATGGATGGATGGATGGATGGACGGATGGACGGGCGTGTGTGCGTGTGTGCGTGTGTGCGTGTGTGTGTGCGCGCGGTGCATTCCAGGTGCGGTAAATTCGAGCGCACGACCAGTCAAAGCACTCACTGAAACCTCGGGGGCATATCGATCGACCGAAAATATCGATCGATCAATCAAAAAAAGAAAAAAAAAAGATGAGAGGCTAGTTAGGCGGTTCCGTGCTGCCATCTTCCCAATATGTAGGTGCTTGTGTCTTTCCAAGCGTCTGAAACTCTCCTACTTGCCGAGCACCTGGCCAAGATTGGATGTAAACAATCCTTCGTTTTAAGAAAGCCAGATTAAAATCAGTCCTCTTCTACGTATTGCTCTTCGCAAGATTTGATCTTCTGCGTCATTGGGACGTAGAAGGAGAAGATGGAAATAGAATGGAAAAAGAAAAGAAAAGCGCGGACATATCGCGCCCGTTCACAGGGCAGGATAACAGTGAACAATTGTCACTGCTTGTTAGAGTACGTCACGGAGGCTTGCTGCCTGAAAGGATTGCAACAATGCATTGGTAGCCCCCTGCTGCTATGGCTTGAGCGGTCGGTATTCCAAAATGATTTGTTCTGGCAATGTTCTGGCAGTACAGGCTAGCGTAGACGCGAGTGCTTGTGTGTGTATGATCTGTCGAGGACAGTCGCGTAAAACATGTTTAAATATCGTATCGCACCATAGTCATCGCAGCCAACGTTGAGAGCCATTCCAATACAGAAGGCAAAATGTCTTGTAGAGCTACTCTTAGCCACAGACGACAAAGAATGGTAGCATCGTGCCGGCAAAGCCCTGTTAGGATGCAACGGTGGCGTCGGCCGCGGCCCTCGCCTAGACCGGCCCTATCGCTGACAGTCAGCGGAGCCGTCAGTAGACAACGTGAACGTGAAGTGTTCTGTCACTCGCTGGGGCATAATTTTTTTGACAGTGTTCGCCTAAGGCCAAGCAATATTGTGCAGAGTTCTTTATATTGCGTTTGTCGACGTGGATATGAAGTCTTCCGAGCATACAAGCCGGGTCGCTGGATCTGGGTGGAGCTTACGGGCCGCTCGCTCGTTCGTATGCACGCACCGTGTGCCCCGAATCGTCCTATGCCGCATGCCGGTACATGCAGCGCCGCACGTCGGATCGGACGCCGAATCGTACCATGTATCTAACGAGTGAAACGCGACAGCATTCAAAGATCTGTGACTTTGTCACGCTTCCCGGCAACCACAGCTTTCTTGCGGATGCGAACGCGATGATGCTTTTGAAAGGAACCGAGTGGGCTGCGTCGCTCTATGAATGCTACAAATGCTGGAAAAAAGATTTGCGTTTCAGTTTTCGCGCAACAGAATTTATGTTTTCTGGTATATTCAGATTAAACTCTGACGCTATCATGTCGGTAGGTTGTCTAGGTCGTACTTTATTATTTTTCTGACGCAGTTTACGTTGAGGAACTCAATTAGTTCAGTAACGCCTCTGCGACACGCGGAGGGCCTGCGTGGTTGTTTGGAAAGATTTTTCGCGCAATGACATATGACGCCGACAGAGAATTTCTTGCGCCACGGGGCCTTTAGCAGCAGCAGCAGCAACAACACTCAGGCAAAGAAGAAGAAGAAAGAAACAATAGTTTCTGCTGACGTCCATGCGTGTTCCACGTCAGAGACGTACACCACTCACGCCATGGCACCTACAGCGTCGTGGACTCCCTCGAAGGCCAAAGTCTTCGATGTTGTTGTCCCTACGGGGAATGGTCTCTAGATCGTCGTCGACGTGACAGCCTCAATAGTTCGCCTCTCTGACGTCTACTGCGTTCAGAACATGGGAGGCCTCAACTTCCAAGTCACCGTCAAGAGCATGGCTTCCATGCCTCTAATCGTCGATGCTGGCTGCCTTGTCATCGGTGGCGAGCGTTTTCCTGTCGTTTCCGCCGACCCGCAGGTCACCAACGTAACCTGCCTTTTCTTGCCGTCCTTCGTTCCGAACGAAGTCCTCGTCCAGGCACTATCACCATACGGCAAGGTTATGTCTGTCAACGCTGGTCTTATGAGCGGATGACGTGGCGGGCTCACATGCGCCCGCTTCGTTCGGATGGAAATGGGCACTACAACCCTGTCTCCAATTACCTGAGAGTCTCTGGTCATCGTGTGACGTTTGACTACCATGGCTTGCAACGCGTGTGTCGTTCGTGCGGCTCCAGCGACCACTACCGTGCACAGTGCACAGCTGCGTTCTCTGGCCGTTTTGGTATCCATGGCCACGAAAGTGACGGATGTGACCGTCCTTGTCGGCGTTGCGGGGATGGTCACCCTATGGTCGCATGCCCTTTGCGACGTTTGTACTCGGACGCTGCTGCTGGAGCCTTTTCACCGTTACCGCCGGCGTCAACTGCGGTCGCAACTGCGCGTGATACCGTAACCAAAGAAATTGCCCTGTCACCGCATCAACCAGTGTCGGCAAATGACGAAGAGGCATGCAGCTCGGGCATTCACAACGCGCCATGTTCGTCGGCTTCCTCTACCAAAAAAGAATAACGCGGTATTGATGACGTGGCGGATCGCAACACGCCGTGTTCGCTGGCCTTCCAAGCCGCGAGGGACACGCATGCTGTGGCCGATAACGCCTCCACATCGGCTGCTACCATCAGTCCTCCTGATCGCACCATGGTTTCAAACACCGCTAAAACACTTGAACTTGCGATTTCTACAGTCGATACACCCACGAAATCATCTGTTGTTTCAACCGCCTCAATTGCGTCGCCTACAACGCCGCATACGTTGCATATGAATGAGCCCCGGCTGCCAAAGTTGTCAGCGGCGATGAAATCAATCCCGCAGCCTTACCTATACCGCCATCATCCTAATCGGAAAACAGCTTCAGCCCCGGAGTTGATAGCCGCGTTGGACTCGCCAAGCCTGGATGGACTCCACGTAGAAATGACGACACCAAGAGACGTAAAGCGTGCCCATGCGTCAGCCTCTGGCTCGGACGGCAGTCCCGATACTCGCGCCGAGTTACAGCGGCCCAAAAAACCTCGGCCTTCTTCGACAGGGTCGAAGAAGTGATGTGTGTACTGCATATCCCCTGGACTTGTTCCCTGGGCGCCGACTAGAACAACATGACCAGGTCAATTTGGTGACACATTTAATTAAATATGGCTGACACCCTGAATATTATTTCATTAAACGCACAAAGTTTCTGAAGTGCTATGAAACAAGGCGAACTTATCAGTGTGGCCTGCGCTAAAGATTGCGACATTCTGTGTTTGCAAGAAAAAATCTTTTTCACCATTGGACAGGTTCTTGCTTTCAACACACTTTCAACCTAGGCTGTTTTTTTTTCTCTTTCGCGACATCCTGCTCTAGTAGAGTCGGTATTATTATTTTCAACAGAGCTCTCTGGCAAGATCATGATGTTTATTTATGATGGGTCAGGGTGGATATGGGCATTTCATTGTGTACTATCTTCATTTGTGTTACGCATTTTGTGGATATGTAGACCCGCGCAAGCCACTAACTCCAATGATTTTTTTCGTGACCTGGACGTGTATTACCTGCACGGTCGTGATTTGTTGCCCGTGGGGGATATTAATTTTGTTTTGAACAGGCGAGCAGATGTGCAAGGCCCGGTCTTGGGTCGTCCTGATTGGAACGCACTGGAGTTGCATCGCTTCCTCCAGCACTTTTCATTGCTGGATAATATCGACTTTTTCATGGTACTTCATTTGTCTGGACGTGCCGACGCGGCGCGTCATCAAGCAGGTTAGACCGTGTCTATGTGCCAAGCAATCTAGCTCAGTATGTCTCCCAATTTGATGTGATGACTTTAACTTTATCTCCTGTTTATATTTCCGATCGCAGACCACTTATACTTTAAATTTGCTTCCCTGCCTCCTCATCAGTAAAACCTTGGCGTCTCGACATCCGCGTTCTACATGACGCGCGCTCGCGCTCTTATTTGTCAAGAGCCTAGCGCGCCTCTCTTTCTAGATCTGACCCAGAGTCATGGGACGCGCTTAAGGTGCAGTAGCCTCTTCATTGTTCAGTTGAAGGACGTGCACTCGGACGACGTATGGGAGAAGAACTGGCGGATACTGCCACGAAGCTCTGTAGTGCCCTTTTGGTCAATCAATTGACTCCGCTGATGCGGTTAGCGCATCGTGAGCTAAGGAGGCGTTTCAAACGCCTCATCTCAGCGTCGTCTTTGACAGCTGCTGCTTGACGATGCAGACGTAATCCGTGTGCACAGCCTGAAGTTCTGCATTTTGAAAGATACTCGCTTTTTAGACCGGCAAATGCATTCGGTTCTGCGACTCAAAGAGCGTTTCCTGTCACGTCTCCTCCCACGTGTGATAATTCGCACTTTGTAACGCATTTTGAAAACATGGCGCGTGCGACGATGCAAATAGATCCTGGCTCTCGAGAATTTCGTACAATGCTCAGTGGGCTCCCTCAGGTTCCACCTGAGGTAGCTGACTGTCTTTGTGCACGACTATCAGCGGATGAGGTGAAGGCAGCATTATCTTCCACGAAGCGTGGCTCGGCCGCAGCGCCGGACGGGTTACCCGTTTAGTTTTATATAACCTTCTGGGAAGATATTGGTGCCACTTTCGTATCTGCTAGCAGCCGCTGCTTTGAGAACTTTGAATTCCCGGCTAGTTTTCGCGCCGGCCGTATTGTGCTGATACCTACGCACAATTCATCATCAGTTCATCCAGAGAAATGGAGGCCAATCACCCTTGTCAATACTGACTACAAAATCTTCACAGTTAATGTCACTCGACGCTTGGCAAGCCTGATGCCTTCCTTAATAGGACACCATCAGGCATGCTCGGTCCCTGGCAGAGAGATAACGCAGTATCTTGTTCGTTACGCGTGACATAATGAAATACACTTTGACCAAGTCAGCACGTGGTCTCTTAGTTTCGCTAGATCAAAAAAAGGCATTCGATCGCCTTGAACATAGCTTCATATTTAGTGTACTTACCTCGTTCGGCTTTTCACCAAATTTTGTTGAACTTATTAGGAATGCCTATTCAAATATCCGAAGTATATTATGTATTGATGGTCGCGAAAGTGCACCATTTCCCGCCACTCGTGGTGTTTGTCAAGGGTGCCCTTTCTCCCCAGTACTCTTTGTGCTCAGCCAGGAGTCATTTCTGCGCTCGGTACTTAGTGACCCTTAAGGACGTGCGCGGTCTCCCGTTGCCTGGTAGCACTGTTGTGAAGGTGACACCCTTCGCCGATGACATGACGTTGTATCTCAGGAATGAAGACAGCTCATACCGAAGCCTTTGAATTTTCACTGAGTACAGAAATATTTCAGGTGCTTCGCTAAATTTTTCAATGCGTCGTTATTTTTTCAAATTGGTTCCCTCACAGACACGCCTAAGTCCCCTTTTCCGTCTTCAAAAGAGCGATTCTATTCGTATTTTAGGCCTTGATTACACCTATCGTCGCATATATCAGACTGTGTGTGGCTCTCAATTCTTGAATATGTAAGGCCAATTATTCAGGATGTTGAAGGGTATGATTTACCTTTATTAGAAAAAAGGTATTTAGCACAGTTTGTATTTTGCGGCCGTGTGTGGTACGTTGTCACGTTGTAAAGCCACCATTACAGGTTACTGCGTCATTGCAGTCCCTTCTTCGTTCCTTCTTGTGGCCGGGCAGTACAGAACTGGTCTGTCGCGCGGCGCTTCGGCAACCACGCTCTCGCGGTGGGTTCGTGTTCTCATTCGTGCATATATCCGCTGCCGGCTGCTTGCTCTGCGATTTTTGTCTCCGCCTGTTACAGCGTGATCAGTGTCCCGCGCATGTATTCGTCGGATATTTCCTTGGCACACAAATTCGTGACATGCTACCGGGCGTACATCTAAATCGTGGACCACAGGTGTTAAACGCAACTGCATTTTACTCTACGGCCGTGGCATTTTATTGCCACGTACGACACGTATGTTATGGTGTAGACGTTCTCTAAAACCGCGTTGTGGGTATGATGTCAGCCTTATTGCTTCCTCTAGTTCCCCCAGCGCGCCGCGCACGCTCCAATAATGTGTCGTAGGGTGCGATAACCGCGTCATTGTTGCCTGGCCACCTGCGGGACTTCATGTGGCGTCTAGGGTGGCAAATCCTTCCAAAGCGTGACAGACTAGAGCGGGGGGGCATGGCCCCATTTTTGCTGTGTCGCAATTGCCCTCATCAAGAATCCAACAAGCATGCGCTACGGCAATGCGTCGTTGCCAGGGTATTTTGGAGGGCTGGAGTGCACGCTGGTTTCCGTGGCCTTGGAGTTAACCGCTTTATTACAGCTTGTCGTTGCTCACGTGGCCGCTTTGCGCGAGTTTTAATTGGTGCAGGGGCTTTTTGTCTGTGGCGTAACCGGTGCGAGGCAGTTGCCGCGGGACGTCGTCGCCGCGCTGTTTCCACTTCTGGAGAGTCTCTACATTGAGCTGCTGTCGTTTCTCTCAGAAAAGTTGTTCTTTCTTGGGGAAGAGGAGTTCCTTCGACAGTGGTCGTGTTGTTTCCTGTCAGTGGCTGATGGACAAGTATGACTTAATTTTTAGCTACCCTGGTTGTTGTAGCCATGCCGTCAAAAGGGCACCTGCATAGATGTATATTCAGTGATTTCAGTGTGCTCTCGTATGCATGATCAACTTTGTATATGCACATGTCATAGAATCGCTACAAAACTATCTAAAGTCACACCATCATTGTACATAACCGTTGTGTACACTGTAAATATCGAACGTAATTTTGCGTAAGGTTACATTTACTTTATGTGTAACTGTGCGTTTCCGTGAGTCTATGTGGTTATATGTCATTGAGTGTGGGCTGGGACACTTCTTTCATAATGTGTCATGTATACAACGCTTCTTACTTTGCATATGTTTTCGTCCTGGTGTAATTATTTGTCATTGTGACTCAGTGTTCGTATCGTCTCTTATTGAAATAATCTTTGTCTGAACAACGCTATTGCGTTAAAATGCCATACGGCTCACTTAAATTAGCGCCTCGGAACGACTCAGCTCACTGAAATGAGCCGGTTCATTTGAACGGCTCACCGGTTCACTTAAATATATTACCTCCATCATACCGCACGGCGTCTCCGCCCTGTTTTGTTTTCTTTTCTTTTTATGCCGCTCACTTCTCCTTTCGGTTTCGTAGGGTGCCACACTATTGGACACACACAAAACCAAAGGGACTGCCGCGCACACCGAATACAGCGAGCGAGTACGAATAGTGTGAGTCTGCCCACGCTGGCCACCATTCGTCGGCACAAGAAGAAAGCCCGAAGCCCAATGGAAGACCCGGCTCTGACGGAACGGTTCGGCGTGGCTCACTGAACGAGACAGAACCGGCTTCCTCTCTCCAAAAGAACCTTTTACTTAACCACAGCTCACTCGCTTTTTAAAAAGAGTGGCTCAAAAGATCCGGCTCGCTCCTGAGCGACGCATCTCTACTTGGCCATAAATAGCTTCGCCGAAAAACAACTGAAGCGATGGCCGGTTAAGCCGACAGCTCGAGACTCAGGAGCTCGTCTTCTTCGTCGGGACCGCCCCCGCGCATCGTCCCAAAGAAACACGCAATATGCATGCAGCAGTATTGTAGAAACGGTGATCACAGAACCACGCAAACAATACATACAACCACAAACATACAGATACAAAATAAAGCTATTCACAAAGTTGCGTTTAGGTTTATACAATTGTACTTCTGAAGCGCTTAGGCAAGGTCGGTCAATAAACGTTAATGATTAGTGTCATGTTTGGATATTGAGCGAAAATTAGATATCCGAACAGCTAGACGGAAATCATAGCGACTGAGCAAAGGATGCGTACGTTCATGGGATCATTTTCTTTTACTAACATAATATTGCGTTATAATCTCCGCCGAGATCTATACTATACCAGACATTGAATGTTGTGTACCAGGAAAGGTGTCCTGTTAAATAGTAGTAGGTAAAGCGCTTAATTATCGGCTACAGTGCTCTTTGGAACCTTGCCGCTTTTACAGTTCTTTATTTATTTATTTTATTTTATTTAACAATACATGATTGTCGTGATGCAGGAGACCAACGGCGACGGTAAGGGTTGACAAAACTAGGCCTCCAGTACCGCACTGTACATTCGCCACACAACGGCATTGGAAAAGAAGTTGTTGCTCATGGCTGCAGTTTTATAACTGAATGTCCGCTGTTAATCTATTTTTTTTCTTTTTTTTTTTTTGTCGAGGAGACTAAGACGACGCAGGTTTCTTAACTGACGCTGTTGCTGCGAGTGTTTCGAAGCGTTGTTCTTAACGATATAACCGTGAATAAGTGTCATCCGCAAGTTACGATGGTGATGCTTGAGGGGTGGGATGCGCGACCGTCTAAAGGCCAAACTACACGCGCGCTTGCCGGCGCGCGACAGCTCGCGCCCACGCGGCTCACGTGTGAACAGATGGTGCAAGCCAAGTCGTAGGCGTCTAAGCGCGGTGCGAGCCCAGCTGTCGCTTTCAGGCAAATATCGGGGCTCTGGCTGCCTAGAAAAATGGGAAACAATGTCTACCATGGCGAAAATAATGATGCAAGTGGAAGCGCGCGTGCGCGCGTCCTGTATAGTTTCAAACCGTCATTACTCGCGAGGCACGGCGAACGCAAGGTGCATGGGGGCGACCTATCGCACGCCGGTACGCGTACTTTGACCTTTAGATGTACTGTAACGTAATGTAATGTGATATAAATGTAAATGTACTTTGGCCTTTAAGCTGTAGAAACGCGCATCACGAGGGGAATATTTGCGCTACTCGTGATGTCTTGCTTTCATTATACTCGTAGCTTATAGACAATACTAGTAAGAGTACTCCAGTACGTTAAGTAGTACGCCAGTTCGTAAGGGCCAGAACGGAAAACGCGCTTTTGACTTCTTAGTGCGCTGTCTCTTGCAATACTAACCGGTTTTCGTCACTTCAGAAGGTTGCGTGTTCGAATCGGTCACAACTTGTAGGCTTATGTCTCAGGAGCGAAGGCGATAGACAGCTGACCGGAATCGACGCCGGAAAACAACCGCGAGCCGTGGCTTCGCGTGCCGCGACCAAGTGCCGTCTTTATTTTGTTCTGATGCGGGGGCGCGCTATCCGGGTTCTGGGCGCGGCCCAAGGGAGGGCGCTGCAAAACTAAACAGTGTTCAGCGCTCGGTCAGTGTTTGTAAGCGAACTGCCTGCCTGAGAACTCCTGCGTGCTTATGCATCGCCTTGTGCCACAATATCGCCGCCAGATCGAGCTACAGGTGGCAGCACCGTCGCCGCGTTAGTGTGTACACGCGATCGGCGGCACGCGTTGAAAGGTATACGCGGCGCGGCTTCGCTGTGAACAATTTATCCTCATGAACCGCACTGACTGCATTTAACCGATCATATATTGCCCTCCAATGCCGCATTCTTGCACGAAATTCGCCAAGAGGTTTTTGTTTTTTACTTGAAAGGAATGTAAACTGCCATTCAAAGTTTGACTGGCACTTGCCCAAAGAACGTGCGTTGCGATACTTCCCTGGGGTTTCTTGTACATCGCTGGCGTTCCACCTGCTCTGATAAAGTTGTTGTGCAACCTAATTATTACCGGTCGTTCTCTACGAATTTCGCGCTTCTTAGAAAAAGTCGGCATACCCCCACAAATAAGTTAAATTTAGCAAGGCAATGCGCGCTTTACACCGCTAATTTAGACATGCGTGTCGGTTTCGTTTGTTTTTCTGTCAATGGGAAACGAAAGCAGTGAATTAGTTCATTAAACGAGCCAGGTCACTGTGAGTGACCGACCGACTGACCCGAGCCGACCAACCGACCGAGCCTGCTCGTTGACCGACGAAAACGGCGCGATACCGAGATGTCCTTAATATTTTACCTGCAAATGTTGTGTAAGTACGGTCACCCCCCCCCCCCCCCCCCTTTCAGTGCAATGTCGGTAAGGGCCCCCGTTCTGTGTAATAAATAAATAACAATAAAAATTGGAGGACGCTTAAGCTTCGCCTTCAAGAGTGGAATGCGACAGCGTTCCCGTCGACCCGCCAAGGGGTGTAAGACAATGGGCTACGGCGCAGCGACTACGGGCCCCGCATCGGACGCGGTGAGCGTCGAGCAACGCAGCGTTCGGCGCGACAACGAAATGTGCGCCTGAGCAAGCGACGCACGCCTGAGCCTTAGAAACAGCTCGTTTCTAAGGCAACACCGCGTTCACTAGAGGCGCTTTTGTACCGCTTTGAAGCATCGAACTCGTGGCTCAGTGGTAACGTCTCCGTCTCACACTCCGGAGACCCTGGTTCGATTCCCACCCAGCCCATCTTGGAAGTTGCTTTTTATTTAAGAAGTGCCTGCCGTGATTTATCGCTCACGGCCAACGCCGCCGACGCCGACACCGACACCGACGACACCGGCTTTTCTGCGACACGAGCTCCTTAACGCTATCGCGTTAAAAACTAAGAAAACTCGCTTGGCTCGGGGGAGAATGCTTCGCATTAAAAAAACATAGCAAAGAAACACTGAATCAGTTTCGATTGAGGAATTATTCAACTCTATTTTCAGGTTTTTCTTGGTAATAGGTTGATTATTAGAAGGGAAAACGACGAATAAAATTTCATTCTTTTAATGTCGCGCCGAAACCCCACGGCATTACCATCAAGGTGACTTCAGGGATCACAAATTATTTTTTTCGCATTTGGTCATTTGTAGTTCGGCAAAAGTTTTTGAAATTGCCCAAGTTCAATTCTTGACGCTTTTTTTACCGCCTTGAATTTAACTAGGCCCGTGGAGGCGGCGTCAAAGTCCTCGACGTCACGTCGAGCCGGTGCAGAAACTTCAAGGTGGCGTCGCCACCCGTCTTTGCGTCTTCTCGCGGTAAGAGTGGCTGTTCTGGTGTTGTCGGCAGAGTAATCTAGTAGCACAGTTCAAACCAGTTCTCTCTTTGGTGTCTCTTTGAAACCGGTATGATCAAAGAACACGGCGGCACCCATTCACCGCAATTCTCGGCTAGGCGAGCGTTTCGCGTTTGTATCATCTTGTGAAGCTGAGAGGTGTCGCCGCTAAAATCATCCCTGTCTCAACGTAAATACGAGGTGCGAGAGAGTGCTGAAATATGGTGCATTCTAGACGCAGCCGTTTGCTACGGCCTCATCGTGGTGCATCGTTTTGAATCGCTATAGTTGCTGTACATCTGTAGTTGCAGCAGATCAGATAGCTACAACGGTGGCTTGCGTTTTCCGAACGCTTTGCGGTGTCCAAATTCGGGACGCCCGAATCCAGTCCTGCAACTTTAAGCTAAGCTGGTGTACTCTTTGTGCGTGCCGGGCACTCGATGGCAGTAATGTAGAACATGCCGAGTTTTAGCTTGCTGACCGCGTCGCAGTCTTTCGTGAAGCTCTGCCTGCTTAATGACAGCTTGCGAATGTTGGCGATCGCCGGCCTCTATATCATTTAACTGCGTCTTCGAGGCTCCACCATAGTAAATGTACAGGGCTACGCGTTGTAAATCCGGCTGTTAAAGCCCAGTTGTTAAACGGGGTCCAAATTAAATTGGGTGCTTTTCTAGTGCCACTGCGTCTTGCGTGTATTTGCGCGCCAAACGGGCTGCTCTTTTCTTGATTTATTCACAACATTCATTTCAATTTCCCATACGTGGTGCCTATACACGATGTTTCAGCGAACACTTTTAAAATTCTTAATGGTTGCCTCTGGCAGATAGCACAATTACAGTTTATGAGGTGGTCTACTCGAAGAGACGGACATTACCTGCACAAGGAATTGATATGCATAAATTGCTAATTGACAGAAATTGACTAATTAAGTTTTAATCAATTGGCTTATGGTGCATATTGCAATTTACAAGTTCTAGCCGTGGAGTTCACAAGGCGGATACACTTAAAACGAGTTCACAGAATGACACCGGCTTCGAGATAACAATTCCGGAACTTTGCGGAGAAATGCATTGGCGTTCCAGTTAGTTCTGTGCTTGAATTTATTAAACGACTTTTGTTAAGAAAATAACTGGAACGCTAATGCATTTTTCCTCGAAGTTCGGGAATTAATGTCTCGAAACTGGCATTATCCTGAGGATTCGTTCCAAGTGTGTCGGCCTTGCGAACTCCACGGCTGGAATTTGTAAGTTGCAATATGGACCATAAGTTAATTAGTAAAAACTTAATCAGTCAATTTTTCTTAATTACTCGATTAAGGATTTCATTTTTTTGTGCGAGTAATGTCCGCCTCTTCGAGTAGACCATCTGCTTGACAAATGACCGCCAGGTCGAGTCACCTTTGTTTGTGGTTACAATGGTGCTATTTGCCACAGGCAGCCTTTCACAATTTTTTAAAGTGCGGAATGTCTCTGCTTCGGTACTTATCACCGAGAGTTCTTCTAATGGTCAAGACGTTTCTGAGATCTTCTCGGCCTTATGTCTAGACACGAGTCCCTCAGTACACTATGGTGGCATTCTTCGAAAATACGCAGCTGCACTGCTTTTGCATCATTTCAAGACGCAGCGTCCACGGCTTCTGGCAGCGTTTCACACATAACTCGTATCTATGAGTTTGCGCTGCAAGCTCTTGATGGACACCGAATTTATTCGTGCCCGTATCATCGCTGCTTATAAATAAGTTCGGGCGCAAGTTGCAGCGACAAGCGACTGTCGTCTTTTCTTCTTCTATGTGCGTCTCTTTTTGCGCTAATCCCCCTCCATCACCCATGTAATGGAGTTCGTCACTCCACTACATGCGGTATCAGTAAGGTGACCGGTGGCAGCGACGCTTGCACGAATTTCTGGGCTATCCGCAACGTGTGTCCATCTGCTTGACAAATGACCGCCAGGTCGAGTCACCTTTGTTTGTGGTTACCGGGTCGGTGGCGTGCTTATGGTCGATCTTCTCTCTTGCGCTAGCGCTACACGTGTAAACTAACGGGCCTTTTTTTTTCTTTTTTTGCGACGCTCGCAGGTCTGCAGTGTCTCAGGCGGTGGCGCGAACGGGCGGCATCCCGGCGGCCGGTTCCGATGACTGGAGCGGCGGTCGTGGCGGCGCGCCTCCATGCCCTGGCGGCGTGAGGCGGCCATGCAGCAGATCGGTCAGCTGCCGCCCATGACCCAGGAGCAAGACGTTCGCACGGCGCAGACGCCCCCCGGTGCGAACGGCCCCAACGGCTCGGCCAGGCAGGATGGCTGGGCCCCGCCGCCACTGCTGCAGCGAAAGTCGTCGAGTGATCGACCACCACTCTCCAGTGAGCTGCTGGAGACCCTCCGGCGAGAGTGTCTCGAGCGCAGTGTGTGCACCCGGGTTGCGCGTCTGCCAAGCGTGATTGAAAAGGCGCCGCAGCCCATCAAACTGGAGCCTCCTTTCTTCAAGACGGAGGAACCGCCGACGGTCCCTGTTTCTATACCCAAGGCGGCTGTCTTGTCCAGAACCGAGAAGACGCACCTCAAGTCTGCTTCCCGGACACTGCAGCAGAGTATTCACCAACAGAACCACCATCAGCACCACAACCAGCTCGCCAGGACTGCTTCGGGCAGCGTGAAACACGGGAGTGTTCGCGGCCACGAGAGCTCCGAATCGGAGCTTCGCGGGTCGAGGTCATCGCCGTCGTCGGTGGAGCGTTCTCAGCATCGCTCCGACGCGGAGCTTTCTTCGCCGCCTCCATTACGAAGCGCTGTGCAGTCCCCGCAGCAGCAGCACCAGAATCACCAGCAGCCACAGCGACGTCGGACTGAAGAGGAACGCCTTCAGAGCGAGGGCGAAATGGTGTGTAAGAAAGAGGACAGTGAAGTGCGCGCCAACGTCGCCAAGTGCAACTACGTACTCAGTGACAACTACGAAAACTTGTCCGGTGACGAGAGCCCCGCGTCGCGCTCTCTTGAGGCGTCGAACGTCGACGATAAGGCCATCGAACTTTTCCTACCTCTCGTAGATGCCATGGAAGGGCAGGGGCAGAACGACAGCTCGGCCGCTACTACGGCTGTTTCGTCGGAAGAGTTCGCCGAAAACGCCGGTGCCGTCGACGACTACGACGACTTGCCCGAGGAAGGCAGCCTAGTCATTGATGACGAAGGCATCGATGGTGAACCGAGCGCAGTTAGCGGTGCTACCGTCGCGAACGCTGCAGGTTCTAACAAGGGGTTGTCTGGAACAAGGTTAAATTGGCCACATCCGTCACCTACAGCCGTGTCGCCGGATTCGCCACAGGAATCATCGGCTGGTTCTCCCGCGCCGAGAGCTGACCATACCTCTACGTCCAGGAGCAAGTCCGCCGAAGACGTCGCTGACACTGGCTCCAGGTGGCAACTACTCAAAGACCTCAAGAACAAAAAGTCCAAGTTGGTGAGCGGAGGATGGCTGTGTATTGTGCACACGGTATCGTGCTTAATTAGTGTGAAGGTGCAGTTTTTATGTAACATGTTTAGACCACTGAGCATGTGACCGGGGTTGTTTATCCAAGCATTCGGTATGGCGTTGGTGTGTTAGGGCTGACACGTTAGTTTAGTCTAGAGATTGGGGTGGGCAATCGCTCCGCCTGAGTGGCTGCCACTTGTTAAGGCTGCTGTTTCTGGGTTGGCCTTCCAATCCGCTTAAAGACAATTGAAACTGTTCTCTGCCTTCAGGGCTTCTGAGCCATTCACCGCTTTGTGTAGGACACTCGAGGGAACGGGCATAGTGTTTTAAAGTGTTAGCTTGGGGGTGTCAAGGTGGGAGTGGTAGAATATATATATATATATATATATATATATATATATATATATATATATATATATATATATATATATATATATAAAGGTATAGCTCCTAATCAGCACCTTGCAAATAGGTGAACTCGGTTTACATCATGGATCAAGAATCTCAAAGATGTGTGACGTAAAGCGAGGCATTTCTCGCGCATTTACCGCTAATTCTCCATTCAATTTTCTAATATGCTAAAGAAAGAGCACAAATCCTTTTTTTATGCGAAAGCTTTATATGGCCGATGAGGCAGAAAAGCCGTCGTTGTCCGCAACAAGTGTTGACAAAGGTCATCATAATCAGTGATGTCATCAGCGTCTTGTATGACATCAGTAGTAATACAGAATCAGAGCTAGTTATATTAAGGAAACATAAGGTGGACTAAAGTGAATTACGGAGAAATAAGGTGGATCAAAGCGTATTAAGGTTCGTACAAATTAGAGCAACGTAGATTAAGGAGGTTTAAGGTTGGTGCAAACTATAGCAATGTTGATTACGGCGGAATAAAATTAATTGAGGAGGAATAAGGTTAGTATAAATTAGATCAAGGTGGATTGAGGTAGTGTTGTGAAGGATACGTGACAATGCTGGACGTTACGTATCATGGACGTAACCAATTAAGTAGAGAAGTTATGCTTTCGCATTGAAATAACGTAAGGGTACTTAGGTGACCGTCAGTTTTGTCTGCAGCAATCTTCATTTGTTGTGGCTGCTTTAGAGTTCAGGAAAAATAAAGTGGCTGCTCAGATGGACGAGCATCATGTACTCTTTCGCTGTATAGAAGTGTAATTTGCTTCCTGCTTTCAAGAAGTTATGACATAACGACACGCTTCAAGCCCTAGCACAAATGCTGACAAGTGTCAGAGTGCTATAAATGTATTTGCTATAGTACTTCTTGCAGCCAACCAGTTTCCGTTTCGTCACTCACAAGGGGTATGGGTCATGATGCGATGGCTGCGGCCCCCACGCGCGAACGCAGTCAGAAGAAACTATAGCGCAGCGGTCTTGTGTATTCATGAAGAACGTTGTGGTGATATGAACGCCTTGTTGCGACATGATGTCAGGAAACATTGATGTGTGTATTGACGTCACTATATTATCAGTGACCCTAGACCCGTAGTTTCGGTCGCAACTGTAAGATCAAATTGAAAGTCCCGTATGTGCTTCTCGACCTTCACGCTTGTGAAGTGTCATCCTTTTAAGGGCGAGTTTCGCGTGTCATGAGAGTTCCTGCAAGTTGGAACATGTGTGTCAGTACTCCTTGAATGAAAGTAGAGAGATCTATCGAATGCGGTTGCGCATTTGCTTACGGAGCCTTCTATAGCGTCTTTAGGTATCATAGACCCGGATGACATTACGCTACTTACGGGCAGCGCACTCAGTAGTGTTCTTCCTTGTTGCTTCCCAATATTTTGTGATTTGGGCGACTTAGTGGCGGCATCCCGCTAGGAGGCATATGCACACCCGCAGAGCTGAAAGGTATCATACATAAGTTTAGGGCACAATCTTGTTCTTCCTCTGGGCTTGCCGTCTGCGTGGTCAGCACCAACTCATATTTGCAGAACCGGGCAAGATATTGTCTAGCCACCGCAGCAGGGAATACGCGGCGACTTATGATGCATGACTACTCAATGCATGACCGCTCTGACACGCTCCCTTTAAATGGCGGTGGGCTTCCTTGCCTCGGAGCTCTGTTTTCCCATTTATGAAATACTGTCTTCAGCTCCTGTCTTGTCCTATACATAGAGAGTGATGTTCATAGCGCCTTCCGCGTGATGTTCATAGCACTCATCGCTGCCACACGTTTGTTTTTCGTCGCTTTTTTCAACACGTTCTATTTCGATACGCCTATGTTATAATAGCGCGTTTAAAAAGTAATTGATGGGGTTTTAGGTCCGAACCCCGCAGGGTACCTTGAGCGTATGCGTCGTAGTGCCCCACGAGCTGCTGCATGGCAAAGCTAACAGCAAATGCTCGATACCTCGTCTTTTTTTTATTTTTGCAGACTGTAGCGGCTCACTGCGAGCGAGCGCAGCTTTGATTTGAGCGTGTAACTGTGTTTTCTCCTTGCATCCGTTAAATTACACTGCTGCCTCCGTCGTCTTCATGCAACCGCTGTCATCGCCTTTCTGTCGTTCTTTTCGCTTCATGCAGTAGAGGAGCTTGCAAATGATTGCAAAAGTTTTGTGCTAAACCGAAGGCGTTTGCGGCAGCATGTGCTGTCCTATTAAATAAGTTTAAAGCTGGCGGAATCGCGGAAACGTTTTTTAAATCGTGATTTTGTTAATGCGCCTATAGTCGATTAACTTCTGTGGAAAATACTAGGCTTATGAGCAGCGACAAAATTTATGTGCACATTTACCTTAGCCCAGAGAATACGGACCATGTATGCGTTAATTTATTAACTACTTGTATTTAGAAGAAGATAGAAGAACGATGCAATCGGTGCACGTATATCATCTTTCTTTCTTTATTGTCCCCCGCGCCACATCCGTCCCCTTCTTCCATATACGATATTTCCTCGGCTGATGAAAAAAAAAACTATCTCTTGAGTAGCGCGTAGTCCCTCAGTTTTAAGGGCGCTTTCTTAACTCAAACGATTCTCCGTGGTGATGGGCTGGTCTATTCTCCCCGTGGTAAGACGGCTCTTTACTTAATTTACTGTTGTGCGCTTGTGTTGTTATCGCTTGCCGTGACGTAGATGGACAGTCAACAGGCTGCTCAGCCGAAGGCAACGCGCTAACTTGGAGAGGCGAGTCGGCTAATAGTAGAGCCCACTCTAAGAAACCAGGACGAATCGTTGGGAATTTCTTAACAGCTTCTGGATATATTGCTTGAAGCCTGGAAGCGTTCCATACTCGACCGTCTTCCAAAAGAAAGGACGCTGGTCCTCGTTGCCCGATAATCCTCTTGGAGTCTGAGAACTGGGAAGAAGTCTTGCCGCGAGCTTCAGGCATTCTTGCGCGGACGTAGTCGCCGACGGCAAATTGTCTCGCTAGAACTCCGTGACGTCCACCTGTGTAAAGCTTTGAAGAAGCTTGTTTTTGACACTGACGCAGCATTTTTATTGCCTATGCTGGATTTTCATGAAAAGAGTTGTCCGGCAGGCCAACAATGTTTAATCGCGTTCCTGGCAGTCGCGCATGCAACAAGACGGCGGGTTGAACTCCCGTTGTGGCCTGAGTTGTGCAGTGGTAGACACCCTAGTAATCTGACAGCGACGCAGATATCACGCCGCTTATATACTGCCATCTGCACAACAGTCTTCAGAACTCTGTTGTACCTTTTGACAAGACCGTTTGCTTGAGGGTTGCAGACAGTCGAGAAACAAAGGTGTATACCACGTTCCTGAAGGAAATCTTCAAATTCAGCCGAGCCGAAATGCGGTCCATGTTCGGAAGCTATCTCATTGGGGCAAATGCTTCAAGCAAATGCTTGAACCAGAAAATTCTTCACCGTCGCTATAGAAACTTCACTTGAAAAATTACCTTCCGGCCATTTGTTGTGATAATAAGTGTCACTGCACAGCGACAATTGATGTGAGCTTGTTCAAAACGACTGATAATACCTATACCAACCTTCTACGAAGGTTTGTCAGGGAAAGCTACTGGCTGATAGGTGCTGCAACTGGTCCTGCTGACTTATCACAGGACTGACAAACAACACAGGCTTTAACTAGTTTTTCAACGTGTTAAACCTTTCGAGGCCACCAGTACAATTTTCACAGTCGACTTATCGTACGACTGATTCCCGGATGGGATTCGCGTGCAACTTCCATCAAACAACGAGTAAGGTAACTTGGAACCACTTTCTTGTCACAATGGTGAAGTAAGTGGTGTACCATTGACAGTTCTGCACGTAGATGAAAATATGACAGCTTCTCTTCTAGATATTTTTATGAGGCCAGGATGACGAAGTAAAGTCCATAACTTTTGCAATGTTACTTTCAGTTGCACTCGCTGCTTGGAGTTCTGTGATCGTTACCATCAGAGGAAGAAGGCAAACTCATCTTCTACAGCAAATTCACAAGCTTCTTCTTGTAAAGGTAGTCGAGATAACGCATGAGCCACCTCATTGTCACTTCTCTTGCGGTAGTGTATGGTGTAATGGTAACATAGTAGGCGCGGACCAACGTGAAATACGCATTGGCCGATGCCCACTACCTTTCCTTGACAAGTTGACGAGAGCACTATGGTCAGTTCGCAAGTCAAAGGGATGATTCCAAAGATAGACGTGCCAATGTTCACAGGCCCAAACGCGCGCTAAGGCTTCACGTTCGCCTGCAGAATGTCTTCGTTCTTGTGGGCTCAATTTGCGGGAGGCAAAGGCAACTGTCTGTAGATTTCCCTTATTGTTGCAGCACCGTGCCTAGTCCGTACCTAGAGGCATCGGTCGTGACAATGACAGGAAGGTTCGGGTCAAATAAGTGTAGAGCGTTGCAAGTTGTCAGTAGAAATTTTAAATGGACGGAACTCTGTCCAGCTACTGGCGTCCAAGCAAATGGAAGCAATGCCCTTAAAGATTCCACAACATCCGAAAAACTCGGAACATACTTGGAGTAAAATCCCGCCAGGCCTAGGAGAGAACGAAGTTAATCTACATTTAAAGGCGCAGGAGCTTTTTTTATCGCTTGAATAGATTATGCTAGTGGAAAAGCTTCTTTATCGTTCAAAACATGCCCGAGAAACGTGAGTTCTGTGACGTCAAAAGCGCACGTCTGGTTGAGTTTGAGGCCTACTTTAGAAATTCATTGCAAGAAGGCCTGTTCGTACTGATTTGCGATATTGAGAGCTTGTGAGAGGGGCAGTGAGGAGCCTTCAAAAAGTAGCCGCGCACGTAAATGATGATTATACGTTTTCGAAACAAGCTGATCACGTAGCAGCTCACCAGTAAGGCCTCCAATATTACAGTCAACAATGAGAGGTTGTAAATCAGCCATGTATTCTTCCGCTGTCTCAGCTGCATGGTGAGCTCGGCGACCGAACCGCTGTCGAGCCAAGATGACGTTGACTGAAAGCTTGAAATGATCGGAAAGCAAGGAGACGGCGCAATTATACGCATTCTTCGTCAGCACGGTGTCACCTGCACTCAAAGGGTCGGCAGCAGAGCCGACAAGTCGAGTGTGGAGGAATCCCGCTGCCCCTTCATGCCATGACAGGTGATCAGAATCTCTTTGCGGCGTTCGGCTGGAAACTCGGAAGATGCGGAAGCAACCATATACGTCTCCAAGGCTTGCTTCCACTGGTCCCATGGGACAGCCGGATGACCAGGTGAAGTCAGGGAAGGCGGTGGCGGTTGTGATCCCGGAACACTCATTGTGGTGACCTAGCAGGGGAGATCACCAGGAAACTTTTCCTTGAATGGGTTGAATCCTCGTCGCCAATATGTTGTATTTAGAAGAAGATAGAAGAACGATGCAATTGATGCATGCACATTATCTTTCTTTTTCTATATTGTTCCCCACGCGACTTCCTACTTCTTTCATATACGACACTATACTTGAAATGTTTGTCAAATCATGCTCTACATAATTTGCAGGCATGCAGTGCCTAATATATATCGCCGGGATCACGCGCAATTCCAAACAGGTGTCCTTTTTCTTTTTGCCACTATTAAAACTAAGCTTTGCAGCACTTCGTAAGAATAAACAAACCAAATTTAGGAAGGGAAGGTGGCGTATTCTTTATTTTTTATGATCCATGCGAGGTCAACTAGTGCATCATGCAAGCTAATTATGGAAACAGGTTGTAGAGTAAGTAAAGTCCGTATACTATTCTTCCTCATATTATACAAAAGCAAGAATGCGCGTCAGAAGTTTAGCTCCTCTTTCTTGCGATGTTTGGCGTCGGTTTGTGCGCAGGATGAGGATGACTTGGGGTTGCCCAGATAGCTGCTGCGGCAGCATGGAGCGAAACAATGTTCCTAAAAAATCCTGCGTCGGCAGCACCTAGGGAAGCTACCAAGATTCTCAAGAGTCGCGAACTTTACAGCCTGAAAGCCCGAGCGAGCGTGTGCCAGTACCTAGAAAAAAAAAGAAAAAGAATACGATTGTTTAATCTTCCATAGGAATCGGTAGAATACGGAAGTGAAATGTGTGTTCACGGAAGCTGAAATGGCTTTGTGAACTTACGGTCCGCTGCCGAGAAAAGGCACACGATTTGGGGGTCGGCGACCGTGTTACAGGTTTGCTCGGCGAGGGGCGTCCTGTTGGCGAGCGGCGTCCTGCCGCCGATTCGCTTTGGCGAAGGTAAAAGTATTTTGGTCCGCCTACATAGGCTCTTGGGCAGCCAGTTGTGTTGTGAAGCATTGAGCTTCAGGAATGCGAGTGGCAGAGTTTGAAGCGTGCACCGCGAGTGCGCAAGAACTTCGTTTCGCGCTTGCGTGTCCCTCGCCGGACCAAAACGAGATTGCCCCGTCAGCGTCGTTGCCTTTGTGGGTCGCCTAGAGTAGCCGTTTTCTTAGTTGGTGCCATCGCAAGCGAAGCAGTAGGCGGCGTGTAAAGCACTGCTGATGCATGTAGAAGCTGCGCTCTGTAGGCGACGAGGCATCGCAGGCTAATCGGACGCGAAAGTCAAACCTTGTGCGGAAGCTGCGTCGTCCCCTCAGCAGAGGGCCTCCACCGCCCACACCAGGCTACGCCCTGTTGGAGCCTCCGCCGCGCTTAGACTACCGAAGCGCTCATTGTAGGCAGTCGCATGCGGTTGGGTGTCTACCAACCGGGAAAACTGGGAATTTTCAGGGATGTAGAGTAGTCTGGAAAAACTCAGGGAATTTGTGCTTCTATCAGGGAAACTTAGCTGTAATTTTATTGAAAGGGTCGAAAGTCGAGGTGTTGCTGGCTCGAGTAACAGACAGGAATCGTAATGAATTGTCTTTGACGCCCTGTCGTCGGCTGGAGGAGTTGCCAGTGTACAGTCAACGAACGACTTTCCGTATTCCCGATAACTTGGACTGCTTCGCGGCACCACCACGGGCCCCATAGAGTCAATGTATCAGAACGTCTGAAATTTCAGACGTAAGAACTCTTCGCCGTCCGATTTTCCGGAGGTTTTGCCGTGACCGCAGGTCCGAAACGGCATTAATCAAAGCCACCACCACTGCCATTTTGATTACCTTGCCGCCTCGAACCTGCCCTCTCGCACGCAGATCCGCTGGCGGCCGTAGCCACCACGGCGGTAACGGTAGGCCTAGTTGCTTCGAAGTTCGCTATGAAACTTCTTGCCGTTGGATTCCGTGTTTTTTATTGAAATACTTCGCTGCTGTCAGCAATATCACGGACTCCGCCTTTGTGGTCCTCGCGATTGGCTGAGAAGCTCGGAAAGCACGGTTGAGAAGCTCGGAAAGTTATCTTCGCCTACGTACACTACTGTTACTTGGTGAAGCATACACAAAAGTATTGCAGTGAAGTATAACAAGCGTGGTAAGGGGCTATTGCCATGGTACACAGTGTGTTTTCCTTAATTACACAGGCGAGAACCCGGCATTTCCTGTCACAGTACGAGCACCGATATGCCTAATACGTGTACCGGCAGGCCTTCAGAGTGCTTTCGAATATGCCTGTGGTGGTTTGAGCCCTTAAGGGCAGTAAATAACATGCATTTATTTTTTCAAACTGGCCAATCTTTCTGATGTTTTCGCCGCCCCTAAGGAGTTTGAAAAATCGGACGTGGACTGTGCAACTGACCAAGAAGATGGTTCAAATTGTCCGTGGGGCGAACGGGTGGTGGAAAGAGGAGGAGAACAGAAAGGACTTACGAATTGAGGAATGAACGGGAAAGGAAGCGTGCTACCGCCGTTTTGAAGGAGCTTGAGCTCAAAAAACAAAGTGTTGGCTGATGCCGAGATGCAGGTGTCCCTCATCCAAACCAAATAACTGTTTAAAGCGGTGAAACACAACACTGAGGCGTCGTGCGCGGGCTGAGAGTATGTCAGGACAGTTGAAGTTGACTTACGAGCTGTTGAGAGATAATCTCAATTGTGACAACGTTTTGGCCTCATACCACTGAGCTAGCTATTAGTTGATAGAAATAGCTGATATTCGAAAATATTTGCTTGTGTATGCATCTCTTTTTTATTCGTATTTGAGAATGTTCGACTCGATTTGCAATTTTTTTCGAAGACATTTTATTTGTTGTGAATTTTCCTAACCCCTCCCTTCTCTTTTCTTTTTGAATAACATAAACACTACTCCTTAGTATTCAAATTGGACTAAGTCGTTGTTAAAAAAAAACATTTTTTTTTCGTGTGCGTACTAGAGAGCAACAGCATCGGGCGATATGGTTTCAGCCCGCCTTGATATAAAACAGAGTTCTGCATCACTCAGGGAATTTTGCAAGGGCACTCAGGGAAAACCGGGAAAACTCAGGGAAACTGGAAATGTTAACTTGGTAGACACCCTGACTCGTTACTGTCATGATGCAGTATTTCTCTTCACCGCTCCGAGATGGCGGCGCAATCCTTGTCAAGAGAGAGAGATGATATTTTACGCGTTTACGTGTTTAATAATATTTACGCGTTTACGTGTTACGATCTGCTGCTGCCGTCACATCCGTTATATAAAGTTGATGGTGGACCTCGGCATTAAAAAAAAAAAAAACTTTCGTGTTTAAAGGCGCAGCAGTGCCACTGGACGGCGGCTGCCGGATTTTGCCTCCGCCACAGCACTGGCGCACCCTCCGCTCGCGCCGCTAGTGTAGTGTTTCAATTCACTGTAGTTGGATGTCACGAGATCAAGCGCGCTCAAAGGAGGGGGGGAGGGGACGAGAAGATGAAGGCGCGTCTCCTCCTCTACGGCGGCCGTGGCGGCGCTGGCTGTCGGCACGGCCGAGCGCGCACGTTGTTCGCGCGTTCTATCTAGGAGGTAATTTAATCAGCCGAGTTTGCAAGGGTGTGGGCGAGCCTAGATGGCGCGGTACCTACATGTGCTATGTCTTCCAGTGGGCCTAGAATTGGAGGCCGCGTAATCTCACGTTTCGGAGACGCGTTGAAGCGACAGGCAGTGCGACGCGTTCGTTCCCCTCTACCTGTAGTCTTCTTCACGCGAACGTTGGGGCGGCTGGTCTTCGCCGGGAATTTAGCGAGACCTGATCATGTCTTCCGGCGCGCGTGGGACGCCGTGCTTGTTGACTTAATTAGTAACGGAATGTTTACTGCAATTTGTACGGCCGATCGAACTGAAATCTGACTTCATGAGTTGTCTGCTACTATGCTACCAATATCGACACTTTTTCTTCGAATACTTCGCTTAATGCCTGCAGTAGTTACTTGAATGACGTCTCTACAGAGAAGTTGTCAGTCCAGGTGGACATCATTTACAATAAAAACTAAAGCAGTCTATTAAACCAATTACATTAATCAAATTCTTAGTGACAAACTTTACGGAATATTATTAGCAAGTTGAACAGAATTCTCATAAACGTTTAAGTGCTTCTACATCTAATAATGGCCATGTTAGCTGAATAACTGTCGTCAAATTATTATTTCAAGTTACTTTCCTACGCAAAACCACAAAGCGCAGACCGCGGTGCAAACCAGCTGTGACGTACAAGGGAGGAATAAATAGAGGCTTTCATATTTCACGCAATAAAGCGGTGTCTCGCCTCTGCAGCTGGAGGGACCGTTCGTCAACATGATAGATGCACAAAGTGCCGATCAGAATAATTTCGTGGTAAGAGGGAAGTCCGACGGCAACCTCATTTTACGCGACAGTTTTGTGTCGCAAAATTATTCAACGATGAGCCGCGCTTGGCGGAACCGCGTTCGTAATCTGGGAAATTCAACGAAATATTTGATGCCACCTATGTCTGTCCACATTCATATCGAAATGGAGAAAGACTTAAGTAGAATTTATGAAAATGACCTGCAATTTCCCATAATAAACATGCGCTGTAAAGTCTGTAAGCAAGAAGGTAATCAATGTAATTAGTATACTTAGTGAATGAAATGCAAGAATACCGTTCTATAGGGAACGGTTTATATGCCGTAGTATATTTCTTCTAAGATTACACTCAGCTTCTTGGCCCATTTCTTTCGTTGTTCTTGAACAACGACAGTACATAAAGTTTGGCTACTGAGGAGCCCGAGGCTAAACTAAAAGGGAAAAAAAGGAAACATTAGGTTATAGAACAACATCAAGTAAAAGGAAGAAACTTTCACAAGAAATCCACAGTACACAGGTTTCCTGTTATTTAGATAGGACAATTGGGGCGCGTTCTAGCTTATAATACAGTGACCTGTGCCACGCCTATCGGTGCAGTACACAGCCACTGAAAGAGGCAGTAGATTATTATTATCCTTATTATTATTATTAAGATTGTCTGTGATAGTGGTTATTGCAGTGGGCAAAATTGTTTATAATGTACAGTTCCTGATGCTTGTGCCAGATTAACCCCGACGTTCTCGTGGTATGTTTGGCCTGTTCTTTTTTTGACTCCGTATAGTAATGGCTTTTGCAAGGCCCTTTCGTTAGAGACCTCTCCACCTATGCCGCATGTGCGTACAGTCAGACGCCATTCCTGCGATGGCACTAAGTACTAACGCAGTCGAAGACGTTAAGTGGCATTAAAAATGGAGAAAAAAGTACAACCCCACATTCATTAGTCATAAGGAATTCCTGTGAAGTGTAATGTATTCAAAGTAGATAGAATAAAATATGCATCCGCATTTTCAAAACCACATGGGGCCTGCTCGGCGAGCGAAATTATCACTTGCTGGGTTTACGTAAGCGTCGCGGCATACCTAAATGTAAGGACCAAGCTCGTCTTCCTCTGTATTTGGTTACTGCGTGCATTTTGAGTGTTCAATATTGATAAAACGGAAAATGACGGTGCTTCTATAGTAAAACCCGGAAAATTTGCCGTATAAGGGCCGCTTGTATTGCACTCGCAGTTTTGCAGAATACTCGTATCATGCTCGATTAAAGCTGGAGGCTGTGAAGCTTATGCAGTCAACAGTGACAACACACATGTGAATTATGTGCACGCATACTTTGATAGTTTCGTACAAAGTGCCTCGACAAGATGCACGCATGATGCCTTCAGAAAATTTCTTATTAGGTATTTCATCTCCAGAGCGTGCATAACATTTGCTTTCTTGCTGCAAATTGAACAGCCACCAGCTGTCGAATATGCGACCTTCGCTTTCTGTCGTTGAGGACCCGATTTTTTGGTCTTGTCAATACAGCGTGGAGACTAAAGCGCTTGGAGCATGATATTGTTACTTTAGAGTTCCTACCTGTCTTAGCGGTTTCTCCTGAGCGCTGCATTCACTTAATATGAGTAGCTGTTAATCTTGCTTCTAAAATTGTGATCTCGTGTATTACGTCACGCTTCGCTCATTTCTTTCATTAATAGGTTATCCAGTCCGGGTTATCTCCACTGATTTAATGCTTCAGTTATTCAGAACGAAAATGTAACGGTAGACCGAAACTAAATTTGTACGGCATATAAAGTTTCATTTAGTGAATGAATGGTTGCACAAATCAAACAGTTTGCTTGCCACCACACCCGGATGACCTATTGGTCTAGGGGAAAAAAAGGGGAAATTCAAGCACTTTGAACTAATTTCTGTTCCAGATAGTGACTGGAGCCTATTAGCTCGTCGTCAACGCCGCTTGTTCCTCGGTTACGCAAGATACAGCCTTCCTGCGCTTGGAAACACCTACAAAACAAACCTGCGTGTACTCCACGGACTAGAGGCTCAAGCCCTAAGGCCGTGTCTCGTTCTTCCGAGGTGTGCGTCTACAGCGGCAACGATTCTGATCGCCCGAGAGCACTCAATATCAACATACTTGGCAACCGACGCTCTCAGGGAGCATATTCGGCACGTTGCCCGACTATCTTCTCACCATCTTGCCGCTCTACCCACAGAAAGGCCACACACAACTTACAGTCGTATAATTGATGCCAATCGTACCTCATTGCCATCGAACTACATGCCTGCAGCAAGACCATCCTCACCTTTATGGTGCCTGCACAGTCCTGAAATACGCCTCACTATCCCAGGAATCATGAAGAAATCCAGCATGCCGTCGTTTGCCCTTAAGCAGGCCACATTAGAACTTTTACATGAGGTGCACAGCGGCCGCGTACACGTTTACATTGATCGCTCAGTCACATCTGCAAGTGCAGCTGCCGCTTTGGTGATACCAAGACGATCCGTCAAAATGCAGCTAAAAACGTCACATGTATCATCAACGACAGCTGCTGAACTGGTAGCCCTGCGTGCGGCTCTTCATTTCATTCAGGAGGAACCACCCCACGCATGGTCAGTCTTCTGTGATTCCAAGGCAGCCCTACAGAGTGTACTCTCAGTACTGTGTCATGAATCACATGAGCAGCTCGTCGCAGAAATCAAGGAATTCCACCATCGACTAGTTGACGAAGGACGCGATATAATATATCAGTGGTTGCCTAGTCACAGTGGCATACATGACAATGACCTAGTAGACGCAGCTGCCCGATCTGCCCATGAAGGCGTCGACTGCGTTGCCATTCCTCTTTCCAGAGCCGACGCAGCGAAAAAACGTTCCGCACTTTCGCGTGACCTGACAATGGCCCAGTGGAATTCATCCGATTTCACAAGTGCACGCCTTCATACCCTGGACCTTAATTTACAGCTCCGTATTCCGCCCGAGCTTCCACGACGTGACTGCACCCTTCTAGTCCGTCTATGGCTTGGAGTAGCATTTTCAGATGCCTACTCTTTCCTTATCGGAATGGCCAACAGCCCACTTTGTGACTTCTGCGGGTGCAATGAAGCAATCGACCATCTTCTTTGTCAGTGCTCTCGTTTCAACCCACAAAGAGCAATCCTCTCAGCCACCCTAGACAAACTGGACAAGCGCCCAATGTCAGAAAACAAGATCCTTGGAAACTGGCCTACGCGAACATCAGCGCGATCTGCTATGAAGGCGCTGCTGCGATACTTGAAATACACGGGACTTTCTGACAAATTGGGAATGTACACTGTGTGACGTAGGACTGTACGGTGACACTGCGTAAGACTAGGAACGCCTTTGCGGGCTGCGTGACAGTGCCCACAGAAACAGTTCGTATGTACGTGCGTGTGTGTGTTTAGGTTATTCTTTTCTTTTTTTATCCTTCTCTCTCTCACCTATTGCATCCCCTTGCCCCTCCCCCAGTACACGGTAGCCAACCGGAGATAATCTCGGGTTAACCTCCCTGTCTTCCCTTTGCCTTTCTCTCTCTCTCTCTCTCCCGCTTGTTCCGAGCCTGCTTCTTTACCTCTAATGCCTTATTTTACCGTTAGACTTGTGTCCGGCCGATGTGAGACAAATGGCAAGTACAGACCCCATGCTTCTGTGAATGAAGGCTTGCCGTATAAAACGGAGCCCTTTCTCACCACGTGATAGCAAGGTACCAGCCGGAACGTATGTGCAAAAGACTGACACCAACGACGTTCTCTTATTGTGATAGATAAAATGGACGCTGCAGGTGAATTTCGCCGTCTCCATGATATTAAAGTCTGCGAGCAGGGGCGACCCGTGCGTGGTATGCTACGGTGCAAGGGGAAGTGTGCGAGGACAGTGAGCCGAGAAAGAGTGTGGCTTGATGTCTTCGCGCAGGCCAAATGTTGTGGATCACGTGATCCAGCGCATATTTAGGGACAATATTGGGCTTCATGCGTAGACCCGCTGTGGATGCGTATGGCCCACCGCGTGGTCCTGCCACCGCGCCTTATGTTGGAGGTAACATGCAGCGGGTGCTACGTCTAAGGGCGAGCCGAGATGGCTAGTGATTTCATGCGCGCCGACTACCCGTGCACTTACTGTTGGTGGTCGCGCATACTGAGCTACTGACACGCGGCAGAGTTAAAATCATGAAACGAAAAGCAGCACGAAGCGTTAGCTCCCGGCGGCAGGCTCTTCTGACCGCGACCACTTGCTGTCAATGAGCGATGGAGGTCTTCTGGGGAGATCTATTAATGTTTGCCTATACGGTTGTGACGTTATTGTTTGTTCAATTACTAAGCGAATTACTTAAATTTATGAGGTCGCTAAAACTACGATCCTGACTTTGTGTGATTATCGAACTCATTGCTCTTGCAATGAATGCTTTGCCTTACGGGCGATACTGCGACTGCATATTGCAGTTTTATAAAATGGACTATTTTCGCATATACTGTATGCTATTGCGAGGAGTGGCCGCATATGCGGGTACATGATAGGAACAGTAATGTAACCGCCCACCAACAAGCCCACCAGCGCGGAGGTGCTATGAAATGTCCGTAACTGCACTAGATAGCTCTCTCTACTAATTCTGCTAGGGTACTATCCTACTAACTTGTGAGATAAACCTTTTTAGCGGTGAAGCAAAGGTTCATGAAAAGTGTTTCAGACCGGCACTTGCTTCTCTTGCCGTCCTCAAGTTATCTTTCGTTCGAGACTTGTTACAGCGCCCTTTCGCCGCAAACACTGAGGTTTACCCTAAGACTTTCACCATCGTTTATAGTGTGTGTAGTGACAGTGCTGACGTGTTCGTCGCAGGGCCTACTTAGAAAGTCTACACCCGGGGACTCCACGAGAGTTGACGACTCGGGCGTGACACAGCCTCCGCCATTGACGCCCGTTCAGGGCGACTCGCCGCCGCCCGCCCGAAGGCCGGGCAGGCGACCCAACGCGCGACCAGCCACTGCCACGACGCCCAGTGCTGGGGAAGGCAACGAGGAAGACAGGGCTGGTGGTGCCACGAGGTTGGGGCCAGGGCGCTTGTCCGTCGACGACCACGGTGACGGTACGTCGGCAGCGGTGACGACGCCCCCGCTTCGCAACGGTCCGCGTAAACGGTCCCGCTGGAAGGCGTCCGCTTCGCAAGAGGACGAAGACACCGGCGGTGCCGAAAGTGGAAGCACTGTGGATTACCAGCTCAGCTCGGATGAGGAGATGTCCAAAAGGAGCTCGGGCCAGCAGACGCCTCCGCCTCTTCCGCCGCCCGCCCAGGCCCCTCATATAGGTGAGAAGGTGTGGCGCCGCTTAGAGCGACTGAAAGTTGAGCAACTTCGTACGGGGGCTACTAAACGCCAGACGTGCGTACACTGGCACATGTAGGTACGAAAAACACGGAATGAAACGTAGTATTGCGTTGACCTTTTCGTTCCTACTGAACTTAAATTCTTCGAACCCGGACCTCGTGTTCCACAGCGCAGCTCCATAGCAATTGAGCCAAGGAGGCAGCTCTCTTTCTTTTTTCATTGCTTGTTTCGTCAGTGCGCACGCCTGCCTTTCAGCAAAATGTGTTGTTGTTTTTTCGTTCATTTGCGACTTTATGAGTAGTTTGGATGTTGAAAAACCCGCTATGACGAAATCGCAGCTGAAAACAAACAGAAAGCACTGAACGGAGGAGCAGTAATCAAAACATTTCGGAGTCGCTTAGAGAAACACACACACACACACACACACACACACACACACACACACACACACACACACACACACACACACACACGCACGCACGCACACACGCACACACGCACACACGCACACGCACACGCACACGCACACACACACACACACGCGCGCGCGCGCGCGCGCGCTAAATGCCAAGAACTTGACAAGAAGTTTCGAATACAATGGACACTGAAAAGACAAAACTCGCCTAAGCGGACATGCCGAATGAACGGAACAACGTTACAAAATTTTGTTAGTTTCCATAGCCATGTTAACAAACTTGGTTTAAACAAAACCAATATTGTAGTGAATTCGGGCTAACCGGAACTTTAACCGAAACTACCACATATCTCATCGGCGTGTCGAAGTGGAAACATTCGATAAACATGTCAAATTATAATGTTATAAATTGCGCTGACAATTCCTCCCCTGCGCTGAAACACCTTCAGCGCAGGGGAGGAAACGGCAGCACTTATATTTTTATGTTTTGTTGAAAAAGAAGGAAACATATTGTGCTTTCTACATCTTATCTGTAAAAAATTCATGCGATGTCACGCTGCTATTATTTATAGAATATATTGGTGCTGTGCATGTCTTGCGTTGTAGTACATTTAGCCAGCATTTACTGCAGCTAACTGCTCTATAATAGCTTATGAAATACTAATGCGCGATTCATCCGGCAATTTTAGAAAATCTGCACACACAAAATGAAAAATAAGAAACACCTGAAGTTGAGTTTTCAGCTAATCACATTTATTACTCTCTATATTTGCACATTTGTATTTTTTTCACAATACTGCAGGCGCTCGTCAGGCCCATGCAGGAGTGGTTACAACATGGAATACAGTAGAAAATAAGGAGAAGAAAGTGAAACTACTGTATCCCGCAAAGCATTAGCACACGAAAAATGAACATACTCAATAAATACATACACTCTGCTTAAATCAGCGGTTCGTGAAACAGGAGAAACAACGTTTACCAAAAGTATGCATCGACAGAGGCTGCATATGAAATACAGGTAACTTCACCATTCGAATTCCAGATTCTCAATACTGTCAATAAATGCGTTGGCAGATCGGCAGTTTACGGCTCTAAAGGGTAGCATGTTCCAATGGGAAATGGGGTGTGGGAGTAAAGAGTACTTGTGAGTGTTGTTATGGCTGCGATGGTGCCGTATTGATTTATTATGATTCGTTCGGGCAGAAAGTCTGAATGGCGCTTGAATGTATGTTGCTTGTGGTATTCGATAGGAGCCGTGATAAAGCAACTATAGAAATTTTAATCTGGAAATCATTCTACGTTGGGGGGGGGGGGGGGGGAGCCAGTGGTTGAACGTTAGCCTCGACGCGCAGGTTCGTAATGCTCGTTCGACGCGAATATTGTGAATATATAAATCTCAATGCTAAGTTCTGTATGCGTTCTAGTTTGCCGGTTAAATACTTCTGGTGCGGCGCCCCAATAATGTCAGCATACTCTAAGGCGGGTCTAATGAGGGTTCTGTATGCATTTAATTTACCACTAGGAGGTGTGTTTCTAAGTTTTCTTCTCCAGAAATGCAGTTTATCTAGCACCTTGTCATATATGTTATTTATATGAGTTTCCCAATTTAATTTCGTTGTAAGAGTGGCCCCGAGATATGTGACCTCATCGAATTTTCTTAGTGGTATATTGTTTATTGTGTATGTAAACTGAAACGCATTTTTCTTGTGTGTGAAGGAGATACTGGTAGTTCTTGTTGCATTCAGTTTCATCCCCAATTTGTTGCACCGATTTTGTATAGAAGCTGACGAATCGTTTAGTTTTACCTGATACTCTCTGGTATTCACTATTGTGTACACTACGCAATCATCGGCGAATAGGCGCATTTGAATAGGCGGCTGAATGCATGAACGAATATCATTGATGTAGATCAGAAATAGGAGGGGCGCAAGAACCGAGCCTTGTGGAACAGCAGAAAAAAAGTTGATGTAATCAGACATAATATCTTTCACACCTACGCATTTCTTTCTGTTTTCGAGGCAGTTCTTGATCCATGTACTGTTTTCTCGTGTACACCAATGGCAGGTAATTTACTAATAAGATGTGGATGAGGAACAACATCAAAGGCCTTTGAAAAATCTATGAAAATGGCATCTGTTTGGCTTCTGTTATTTATTGTGGTAGCTATATCAGGGGTTATCTCAGCTGAGTAATAGTACTTAGACCTGTACGGAATCCATGTTGCCGGCTGTATAGTAGGTTATTATTCTCTAAGATAAAAGCGGAAAAGTGCAGGTTTGGTTGTTCGCAGGTTACTTATCTGGGCCATGGTGTCGGCCAGGGCACGAGACGGCCGGCCGGGCTGAAAATAGCTACGATTTGAGAATTTTCTCAGCCGCGCACGAAAACAGACCTGCGTTCATTTTTGGGACTTGTGGGGTACTATCAACGGTACATTCCGAATTACTCGCAATTGGCAAGTCCATTAACGGACGCCCTCCGAAACGGAGCACCGAGTAGCGTACACTGGGATGAGGACAAAGAGAGCGCTTTCCAAAGTTTGAAAGCGCATTGGTTTCTCGTCCTGTACTTCGCGCGCCAGACTACACAAAGGAATTCATAGTTCAATGCGACGCAAGCGACAGAGGTATGGGCGTGGTACTTAGTCAGGTCGGCGACGATAAGGAGGAGCATCCTATCCTCTATGCCAGCCGTAAGCTGAATGTAAGAGAGGAAGCCCACAGCGCTTCAGAGAAGGAATACACTTGTTTAGTTTGGGCTGCCCAGAAGTTGTGTTACGTGTACGGAGCGAAGTTCATCATCGAGACCGACCACTGTCCTCTGACGTGGCTCACTCAAATGTCACACAAAAATGGCCGCTTGCTCCCATGGAGTCTCACTCTCCAAGAGTACAACTTCTCCGTTAGATATAAGAAGGTAAAGTTGCATAGCAATGCGGATGGTTTGAGCAGACTAATTTGAATTCTGCGTTTGAGGGTCCCGCCGTAATTTTAGGGTTACTATTGTTAATTTTGTTAAACCAAGAATATTCCCTCTCATTTAGCAGGATTCCCTCCATCATTACTGATTTTGTCGGCACGAAATTGTTTCAGAAATTGGCATAACGAAATGCAGCATTTTTGTTTGTGCACTTATGTTTTCTTTGAAGCCTAGCGGGTAGAAAGAGAGAGCCAATGTACGTGATCTCGGCGCAGAGCCGTGTTGTGGGGTTCATTTTGCAGTTGCTTGTCCTTTTTGGATGTTTTCGGGCGGTGACATCATTGCACAAGTGGTTACTGCGAGCCAAGACATCACCCCCTGGCCAACAGCCGTTCTCTTCCTGCCCAGCGGTTATCTGCGCTAGACAGTCGAGATTTTCCAGGCCATGGAGGCGCTAAATAATATGTTCCAACAATTTACTGGATGCACATGTTAATGAAACAGGTCTATAGTTACTTACGTCGAGTTTAAAGCCAGATTTGTGCACAGGTATTACTTTGGCCCTTCGCCAGTCGTCAACTATCACTGAAGTTTTGAAAGATCGCCTGCAAATTACGTATAAGTATTTTGACATCCAAACTGCATGTTTTTGCAAAAATGCGTTTGATATAAGATCAGGGCCACAGGGTTTCTTTACATCCAGTTTCTGCAAGAGCCGAAAAATTCCTTCTTGATCGATATCTATTTCAGGCATTGGATTATCCAACTGATACCGTGGAGAGGGGCCGTTAAAGCTTGTTCTGTTAAATACAGATTGAAAAAATTCATTAAATTTGCTTGCTATGACGTCAGGCTGAACAACCGTCTCGTTTGAAACAGTAATCTGCGATACGGTGATATGGTGCGCCACTCCCTCGATAGGTAGCGTCAGAATTTTTGTGGTTTATTCCTCATGTAAGAAGGCAGAGTAACAGTGAAAAAACGCTCCTTGGCCGTTTCGATCTTATCTTGTAGCGAGCGTACGAGAGGTTGAAGCTCACGTGTGGTTTTCTTTCTGCGTTCTCATTTAATTTTTCGTTTTAAATGTATTATTTCGCGCGATACGCAAGGATGTTCTCTGTTCACTCGTTTCTTTCTGGAGAGAATGTAGTTTTCTTCACAAAAATTTACAATATGCTTAAAAGGTAACCATAATTCATTTACGTCGTGAAGTAATGAGAACTGCAGAAAGCAGGCGTTCAAATATTCTGAGATAGCATTGTCATCCGCTCTTGAGTAATCCCTGATAACAGCAATCGATGGTTCAGCGCAATGCGTTGGCGGGCTAGTTGGTGCGAATCCATGAATACTTTGTTTAGCGCATAGCGAATACTTTGTTTAGCCGTGTCCTGTCGTCTTTCTTGTGTCTGTTGTTTTGCGCTAAACAAAGTATTCAAGCAATCGATGGCTTAACGCGTTCACGGTTTCCTAAAATTGGGCAGGAGAATACAATTATTTTATGGTCCGAAATGCAATTTTCAACGTTTAATGTGTTATATTGAAATAGGCTGCTTACGAACATCAGATCAAGCACAGAACATGACGGACCAGCTATCCTAGCCGGTTCAAAAACTAGCTGGTCTAGAGAGAAAGTAAATGACATAAACAATAGTGATTCAGCACTTGTCGCGTCAGAGCTGTTGTGCGAAATATTAGTCCAATTGATTCCTGGTCAATTGAAATCACCTGTAATGATAATATTGGAGTGTGAGCCAGTGTGTTTTGTAATGTAATCGTGCATAACGTCTAGTTATTCAGGGGGCGCATTCGGAGGTCGGTACACACCACCCAGAAATATGCTTTTTCCATTAAATGTAAGTTTACACCATGCGCTTTCATGGTCACGTACGCTGTTTAAAACTGTGAATTTTATGTTTGATTTGATTGCGACAGCTGCATCTTGCGACAGCTATATCGACGCTTTTCTTAATTTTGCATTATCCGTAATTTACAGCGTTGTTCTTACAGCCATGCTACAATAGAACACAAAATGCATCTGCCTTACTCAACGTTTCCTCTATAGCAGATTTTGTGGTGGCGTCTCAATTACGCGCAGACCTGAGACTCTGGCTCAGCTTAGCCAAGCAGAAGTGCCTCTAGTTGACCTTCTTCGGTTTCCCTTGAATATACTTCGCTACCAGACTCGCGTGATTTACAAAACACATGGTTGATTGTCGGCGTTATCTTGTTATCTCATGGACGAGAAGAAAGGGAACTGAGGGGCTGTTTAGTTTTTTATCACCAGCTTATGAACCCAACGGAAGCAGACAGGAAAGTAACTTTGGTTAAATTGTAATGCACTAACACGAATGAAAAGGGAGATGAAATAAAGGAAAAGGCAAATTGGCTTTCGATGGCAGCTGAACGCACATTTTCCGCATTACGCTTGCGATGCAGTTCCAATTGAGCTGCGGCGGCGGCAATTCTCCAGCACACGTTTTTAGCTGTGTGTTCGTACCAGATCTGTCGCTAGGACACATGTGCCAAAGACAGATGTCCCACGTCCTCTCTTAACGCTGAGCGTAACGTAGCACTGCGTGAAACTATGGGCAGACAACTGGATATCTTGTCTAGTTTGATACATGCGGTGTTCTTATAAGGGAACATCATTTACCAGCGCTTTCATTTCCCTAACATTTAGCAGCAGGTTGAAATGCTGCTGGGCCCTCCTAAAGCGCCGCTCCGGTATTGTTTCGTAACGCGCAGTATTGCTAATGCGTTCAAGTGCAGTGCCCTTTTCTGCGACTTTTAGGGAAAGCGGAGCCGCGTGCAGTGCTTGCCGATCGCTCAGCATCAAAAATGGGATCTCGAAAGCGCCGATGCCGCGCTAGTTGTGACGCGGAGGTAAAAGATCGCTATGCGAATGACGTCATTCGTCGGTTGACACTCGCTGCGCGTCATTTAATGCCTCTTACTGTGCCTGACACTGTGCGGCCGTGATTGATCTCCTTTCTTGACGTCCGTTGTTGCTCAATCGGGGGACAAGAATGCTTGTGCCGCTTCACCACGTCGGTTTCTCGTCTTGCCCTTGTGCGTGCGTTAATTGTCGAGACATGAGCTAGGCGAAGAGCGAGTGCACTCGGGCGGCACCCCAGCAGCGGTGCCGGTACGTCTCTTGTGTAGCGGGGGGAGGGCGGAGCGCTTGGACTGCTGTAGCAGGAATGCGCGAGGGAATTTCTACGATCGCGAAGTCTCCGAGTGCGGTAGGTGACAACTGCTTTTCTTGTTGTTGTCGTTGTTGTTGTTGGCTGTGATCCCACGTAAGGTACGAGTGCTGTTTTGTCGCGTCACTGTGATTTCGGCATCGGAAGTCAACGACCTGTGTGTAGTGCCTAATTCGCCGGTACTGATGTCGTTGAAGCATTTGCGGTTGTAGTGCTCATGAAGGTTCCGAGTGGGCTGTTTTATTCCCTGGTTCAGTGATTTAGTAGACACTGCTGATTCTTCGTAGACACTGCTGGCCCTTCGGAAGTAGCGTATTGCTGCTGTGGCAATATAACTCTATTATTTTTATTGATGACGAGAGAGAGAGACCAAAAAGATACAGTACAGAAACGTTAACCAGAAAAGCGTCTGTTTGGCTACTTGCGCTGGGAGAAGAGAAAAGCGGGAGAGTTAACGCTTTATTAGGGAAGGCACTTCGGCCTAATTGGTGAACGGGACAGGGGGAATTGAATGTTGAGAGAGGAGGAAAGCCGCGTCGACTGCGTTCACGCGCTTTAAAGGCACCACGCAACCAATAGCACTCGCGCAAGCTATTCGTTCTCGAAAATGCACTAGAAGTGTCTGCGCGCCTATCTGGGCTGATGATTAATAGGGCCGGTGTTCTAGTGGAGTCTGCACACACATCACGCGTTACGACCTAGGGGAAAGGCTGTAAGAATAGCTTGACGTGGCTGATGCTGACCAATGCCGTTTGTATAGTAGCGGCCGGCACTTCCTCCTTTTTTCTTCTTTTAGTCTGGAAACATTTTTGACTAAAGCTACCACCACCAAACTTACTCCTAGAAAGTATAACTGAACTTAAGTGACCTCTGGCATTTCTTTCGAGCGCTGAAAAACTTTGAGGTGTTGGCTTCGAAGATTACACTGTAAAATAATTTCCACCCTTAAAAGTGAAAAAGGGTGTAAACGTGTCTATAACTCACACCATTGCGGTCTGAGTTATACCAATCACACCCTAAGGGTCGGAGTTATAGGCACATTTATACCCTTTCTCACTTTTAAGGGCGTAAATTATTTTACAGTGTATTGGGCCATTTTGTGCGGTGTCTGTCGTATATATACTCACGTTTTTCTAGAAGAAATTGTCAATAAAAGCTTTGTAGATCCAGCGCACATGTTGGAATATGCGCGAAATTTTAATGAAGCGGACATGGAAGCCCGATACAACTAAATATGCGTGAGTCATAGCGCGCTTACCACCTTCGTGCTATCGCCGCATGGCCGCGGTTTTGCCGGCGCCATTCGTCTTCAGTATCCTTGTCGTCATTGTTGCACTGTCAACGTCGTTATCCTTACTGTGGTTCTGTTGTCTTGGAGTAGGCTATAACTGCACCCCCCCCCCCCCCCACCTTTCTTTTTTTGCTATCCTTTAAACTGTTTTCTTTGGGTAGACTTGCGTATTTCCTACCAAGTTGTGAGGCTTGACTAACAAAAGAGAGAGAGAGAGAGATGAAATAAAGGAGGAAACGAGCGAGGCTAATCAGAACGCAAAATGTGGTTCGCTGCCCTACACGGGGGGACGGATGAGGTGGAAGTCAGAAAATAAGAAAGAAAAACGAGTGAGGTAGATACACCCGAAAACGCAGACACACGATCGCAGCCAGTCACGATCGCCGCACGCTATCGCACTCCAGGATGACGTGCAACAAAATGAACATCTGTTTGAACAAATCTATTCTTAAAATTTATAAAAAAAGTTCGTGCATTTCCTCTCCTGGCTCTCTCTGTAGCAGTGCCTTTGTCTCCTCCTGATCGCAAGGTAAACGAGGTCTGCATTCTAAAATGGTTTCCTCTGAGAAGAGCATTTCTTTAGTAGGACTATTGTGCGCTACTTTCCTTCTTTTTGTTAACTAGCTTTCTTATTTTTCGTCTTGCATTTCTTAGTCTGTGGAGTATATTTGTGACAATTGTGATAGCCGGCCCTTCACTGGCTAGGCAGTCCGAAAGGAACTCCGCGCCGAAATTTTTTCTGAGTTTCTGAAGTTACTCAGTGTCACGGGCCTAGAACGTAAACTTTAAAAGTGTTCAGCGAGTTCTAGTATATTTAAAATGCTGATTTAACGGAAAGGTTAGGAAAAGAATCGGTACTAAATACTGCATTGCAATAGCCGTTTACAATTGCATAGAGTGTGATCATACAGTGGCATTACATACAGTGGCAGTGTGATCGATTTCCATTCGAATATTCACATATTTTGTTTGTAATAACACAGATAGCTTTTTGAAATAGATTGAGTAAGCATATTGTACTCGGGGCACAAAATAAACACGACCCCGTAATAGTTCTTGCCTTAGACTCTATGCGACATTGCAGTCGCTAATCGATATACTCGTGAATCTTGTGTACGTTTCTTTTTGCTAAAGCTTACCGCATCTCTCGCCATAATTTTTTAGTTTGTCGTGTATTGACGGAAAACGTCAAGCTCCACTACGCAATGACGAAAGCGGGAGATCAAATGCCGTGGAAGACTTGGCGACTTAAATGGCCGAAATTCGCGATGTCGTCAAATGATCAATTTGTCAAAAGGCATTGCCACACTACAAGCTGCACTCGATAGGGCATTTGAGAAATTTGTTACCAGTGGTTTTATTCTAAAGCGCTAATGTTTGAGCATAGAAATTGCGTAACTGTAGTAACCCAAGCGAGGCGGGGCTATGAAGTGGAAGGTGAACGGCTCGTTCAGTGTGCTTTAAGTGCTCTACCAGGAGAAGGTTCAGGAATCGCGTTGTACGCTTTTGTTGTTGAGTGAATGAAATATAACTTCGAGGTCTTATTTATTTATGTACAGGGTTTTCGCTGACCTTAGAATAAATGATTCAGCAGGAGTGAACAGTGAGACAATGTCTCATAGAGTAACCAATATAGGACACGGTAATGGTACGCAGAGAATGTTGCACACTATAAAAAAGCTCTGAACACACACGAACGTTTCCTATTGAAATTTTCTCTGGATCTTTTGAGCACTTGTAATTTTTTGATGGACATAATTGAAGTTCTGCTACTATGAACTACGAGAACATGACTATTCGCTCAAGTACAGTGGATGTAATTTCATTTGCCTCGACAGTTGCTGATAAAAACATGTATTCATATCGCATATATTTGATTGAAGAACTTCCCGCGCTCACTATTCATCTCGAGGCATCTTCTCTAATGTTTGAGAGAGGGAGAAAGATAAAAGAGATGAGAAAGGCACCGAGGTTAACCGGAAGATAGATATCCAGTTTGCTACTTTATATTGAGGAAGGGATAAGGGAGACAGAAAGATCTTAAAAAACTGCACACACATGAAAAGAGTAGGAGAGGGGAAAGAAAAAAAAAAGCAGAAACACACGCAAACACAAAAGAATGCAGGAGTGTCACAGTCGTTCAAGCAGGCTTCTTGAACGGAGAAACCTCAGTAGCGTCTTCACCGCCTGCTGGTGAGGAGGTCTCATCAGCACGCTACGATTGTCTGCTCAGTAAACGGCCGGTCATCGACGCGTGCCAACGCCGTCACAGCGACTGTCTCTGGGTGCTGTGGCGAGGACCATGACAGAGGACATGTTCGATTGTTTCCTTGCTGCCGCAATTATCACAAGTAGCACGATCACTCATTCCGATGCTCTAATGTGAGCATTTGAAATATTCTACGCCGTTTATAATATAAATTTGCATACAAACTATGCATGCATTGTTCATTAAAAAAACATCGAAGTACATGAGGGACATGAGATAAAATTGCGGTTTCGCTCATGATGCAACGCAGCGGCGCTTTAGCTGATGCAATATCATACTCGATAAATGTCGCACTATGTCGTCTAGCACCGCTTGAAGAAAACATTCACAGATGTGCGTGAGCAGTTTGCCTTAGAAAAAGAAAAAAAGAAAAACTTCAATGTGGGCATGTGTTCTCCGCTTGCGGAAATGGCGCTCTCTGGCGGGAGACAAGTAGAGAGGTGCGACTTCCGACTTTTCTCTCATATCCTGCCTTCCGCTTCTTACCGGTGGCTTCGTTTAATTCCTTTCTGCTGGGTGATGGTACAGAGATCAGACCTGCAGCGGATAGCATCAGCCAATGTTATTATTTTGTTGTAACATCGGCAGAAGCGGAATTTTATGCGCAGTAAGTCCTGCACGGTTTCCTGCGATTGGAGCAAACTTTCGCAGATGGGCGCAGATCAATCGCCTATTAAATTAACGAAGAGAACTTCAATAATTCTGGAAAGCTGGCCTCGCGCTCCGGCCTTGAAATATCGTCTGGGGCGTCAGCCTCACCCTGCACTGATAGCGCAGCCGCCAGGTTGGACTACTGACACGGTGAGACGTTGCGCGTTACTGCGATCTTTTTAGCCCGAGTGCGTACGCTATTGTGCTACGGAAGTTGTCAATGTGACTGTCAATATGGCGTCTCTGATGTGACGTGAACACTTATAAACAGTGCAATGTTCCTTACGTCTTTCTCTCATTTGTTTTTTCACAACTTTCGATGATTCTCTTGTTTCCAAACAATAATCGTCACGTACACATTGGCGCCTACTTTCGTTCTTTAGCGCTGCGCGGCCGATACTTTCTCGTCAGAAGCAACGCTGTGTCGTGCTAATACATTCATACCTTTCGAAACCTTATAGCACTAGGACCACAGCGTCAAAGGAAGGAAGTGCACGCATAAGAGATAACGATTATTGTTGTGGGACAAGACCGAATGGGTGTAAGCTTCCTAGTGCACTCTTCTATAGGGCGTTCTTTCGCTGACAAAAAATTTGACTCCGTTATACACTACACAAAAAGTTGACATCCTTTGTGGTATATGTCGTCCCCAAAAGATAATACACATCTCTCTTGCTTGCCTTTATGTTCTTGAAAACTCTGTCCTCGCTACTTTAATGTCAAGAACGCTACGCCACTCTGTCAGCGCGCGTGCTTTTCGTGACCTGGTAGTATACCGTGCGCGCAGCGTTAAAAAAAAATGGGAAGGCACGCAAAATTTATTACGAATGTTGTTTGGAGACGAGATGAGCCCCAGAGGGAGCTAACATTAGTTGGGGTGTAATGGAGAGCTACGCACTTCACATAATCCTGCTTGCGATACCTCCGTAACTGTGAGAAAAAAGGAAAAAAAAAATAGGGGCTCTACGTGCCAAAACCACTTTCTGATTATGAGGCACGCCGTAGTGGAGGACTCCGGAAATTTCGGCCACTTGGGGTTCTTTAACGTGCGCCTAAATCTAAGCACACGGGTGTTTTCGCATTTCGCCCCCCATCGAAATGCGGTCGCCGTGGCCGGTACTCGATCCCGCGACCTCGTGCTCAGCAGTCCAACACCATAGCCACTGAGCAACCACGGCGGGTAGAAAAAGGAAAACAAAAGAAAACCCGTCTGCAGAGAGTAGCCGCACGCTCAGGCTTAAGCGAAAGCGCGTCCATGACAAAAGGTAACCCGAGGCAAGCGCATCGTCTGGTGCCTCCTTCCGGGACAGACGAAACCGGCGACTCGAGTGAAGATGAGCGCACCGGTAGCGCGCGCGCGCGCGCTCGTCGAGGTGGTCACTCAAGAACCCTGGGAACGGGAAGGACGAACGTGCTCCGCAGCGTTGTTGAGGAGGAGGTGCGGGAGTGTCCTGTCGATGGGTGACGCGCGAAGTCCGGCGTATTCGGGCGCCGATTCCTGCCCCACTGTCTGCCGGCAAACGCCGGATGGCGGTGTTGGCTGCCCTCCAGTGGTCACGTGGATGCGCCATCTGACGGAGGAATTGATCAGTCTGGTTTCACACGTCATCCGGCCTGCCTTGACATCCTCAGTCAGCTGTGCAAGATTTGGGTTCGATTTCCCTGACGCTACTGACACCTGCGGATTTGCAACATAACTTCGCCTGCCTTGCATGCCTGCATTGGTAATGTAAAGCGCCGTATCTACTTAACCCAAATATTCGCTCGAGTATGTCTCAGTTTCTTTTATTTTTGTTCTCTTACGAGTTTAGCCTTGAAACTCTCAGGTGTCCTACAGCTGTTCTTTCTTTTTTTTTGGATTTTGGGATAAGCCATGTTTGGTATCATGGGTGAGAATTCGTACCTCACTGTGGCTGGCGCAGCGACATTGCAGGAAAATGCATCAGCAGCACTTCAATATGCAAAGCTATGCGATCAGGCTTTAAGTGACATCGTCTCCAGAGTGCTTTCATTATTAGTAGTTTAGAGGTGGTTCCTGATTATTTATTTACAGAAGGTTTTGTTTTAAATATTTGCTGCTGGTATAGAGGAGTGCTGGCTGCACATTCTTCAAAAGTCAACTACCGCATTCGGGACAATTTCAGTCCCTGAATTGGCCTTTAGTAGTACGAGATAGCAGGATATGTCGTGGTACAGTTATTCGTGGACGAAAATGAGAGGAATGAGAAGTCTTCCGAGTGACAGTAGAAAGAAAACCAAGGGCCTTCGAAACAGCTTAGAGCGTATGGGAACTGGTGCGTTGTTTGGTTTGAAAATAATATACAGGGGGCGTATCCGTCGCCTTATTTAGTGCTGGCTACCGATATACAGTTACGTTACTGGAATGGGTGCATGAGAAATTAGATGAGAGTGGCGTGCCCTAATTTTTGGGAAGTGTGTTGCTAGGCGTACCCTTTACACAGATCTGAGGGCAGTCCTCTAGTCCGGGCTGTGTATAATTACGCCGTTGTTAATTACTATCAATAAGTACCTGATTTATTCATTACATACATGGCGGTGTTATCAGACATACGAAGAAGGAAAGTGACCCATGTGTGGTGTAGTTGCTGCTCTTTTAATATGACCTGAACCGTACCAATCATTTCAGTAATGGCCCGTGAATAAAGTGTTCCCCTGCACTTTTGAACGCATTGTGTGTTAAGCGAATTGTCGGCAGCATATGTGAACAGGAGAAACGAAGTTGTATATGAGTGTGCGTCTCCTGCAGTGAGAAGGTGTCTACATCAGAGCCGACTTTGAAACCTCGATGCTGTATTCGGTTACTAAATTTTGACTGAGCGAAAATTTGCTTTCTTTGCGTAAGAAGAAGGCCGAAGCTACCTATTTCGTGTCAGGCACTCTTTCCGTAATGGGTCTTTTACAAAACGCAACAGCGATCGCCTCTCCTTTGTTAGCAAATTGTATTCCCGGCTTTCATAAACTTCAGTATTTGAAGGATCCGCTGGCAAATGAGGATAGTTGGTACTCTACCGGAACATGGAAAATATCTCTAGGAAGGGACATGGTTTAACATTGCAATGACACCTCGGCCTCAGTTGACTCTTGGGACTTCGACTGATTAATCAGCCTTAATAATTAGCACCCTTCAAAATATGAATTATAAGTGCGATAGCTTTTTATATCAGTATTCCTGACTTCGTAAACTTCACTTAATATTGGATGACAAAAATATTTCATAGCAAATGCCGGCACAGTTTTCAGCGTACTGCTATTTGGAGTATTCCCTCGGTAAGCACAGATGAAGGGAGAGGGTAGGGAGGGCGTTAAAGTGGCGTGCAAAAAATAAAAGATCTTCATTGAGAGTGGTCCTATTAAATTGTTTCTACAGTGGACTTTATGAAAACCAAAACACAAAATAGAAGAATAAGTTCATAAATTGTTACACAAACTATTCGACGACATAAAATGTACGGTGTCAGCATTGCACTTAAAGATCAGGGAAAGAAAGAAGGGAAAGAAATAGAAACTAAGACAGCTACGATGAGTTATCAAAGCAATTTGACAGGGGTGGCTTTTTCAGTCAGATACTTTCGTATCGTGTGCTAAATTTCGGTCAAGGACCTAAATCATTTATTGCCATTCATCCCCAGTGCTGGAGTAGGACGATGTCAACTGCAAACCTAAGGCTGTTGAGATGTTCGCCATTTATTTTTACTCGTAAGCTTTCCCAGTCTAATAGGTTGGATACTTCTAAGCATGCAGTGAATACACATACATGATCACATTGGAGTGATCATGTCTCTTGGCTTGACTCCTTTCTTGATAGGCAATTTTCTACTTTTTGTGTGATGAGGCAAGGTAGCTGTGAAATATTTGCAGATATTTTCCAAGATATTCACTTATGCCTCTTGTACTCCTTGATTACGCAATGCATTTATGACTGCTGGTATCTCAATTGAATGAAATGCTTTTTCGTAATCTATGAAAACTATATGAAATGTTGATTGTACTCTGGATAATTCTCAATTACCTTATCGAAGACGTGGACGTGATCCATTCTAGAATATTTCTTCCCCAAGCCAGTCTGTTCTATTGGTTTATTGAAGTCATGTGTTGCCCTGATTCTATTGGAAATTATCTTAGGGAATATTTGATGCAATATTGACGGCAAGCGAATGGGCCTGTTTAATTCAATTCAGTAACGTCATGCTTTTTCTGATTTAGTATGAGGTTGACATTCTTCTAGCTTTGTAGTACGCTCGAAGTCGTTAGGCATTTCATGTTCAGGGCCGCAATCTTTTCAAACATAATATCTCCTCCATCTTTGATTAAATTTCCCGTTATTCTATCCTCTCCTCCCGCTTTTCCCCGGGACATGTCTTACAAAGCAGTTCTAGCCTCATTGATAGTTATAGAAGTAGCGTCTGTATCCTCTTCATCAATACTTCCAGTGAAGGCTGTGTGGCTGGTCCAGGTACGAGGCAGGTCACTATAGAATTCTTTGTCTGTTTTTACTATATCGTCGAAATTGCCCATGAAATTGCCCTCCTTATACTTCACTGCATGCATCTTTCCCAGTTTTATAGCAAGCTTCATTCTCACTGATATCATGCAGCTCCCATTTTTTACTGCTTATTCCATCTTTACGACCTTATAATATCGAAAATAGCTTACTTCATACTTGTTTATGAGCTTTGATACTTCAGCAAATTCTGTGTGATCTCTTCAGTTCCGCACTTTCACAGGGCAGCTGTGAGTAATCGACCTAGATAAACGTACTCCTGTACATACACTAAAGGCTGAAGGGCAATCATACTCGGTCACTTGCCAAGCTATTTATCATTACCTTGGTCTTCTGCATACTAGGGCCCTATAACGTAAAACTATTCCAATAAGCTTTTATTACAATTTCCTGACGCCAAATTTTCATAATCGCTGACGCAACCATCGGGTGGTCACCCGCAGGGTTCTCTCAACAGACCACTCAAATGCTCTCCTCGTTCATAGGAGGTCACTCTTGTTTGCTTGAAAAACGAATAGCCTTGCCTACGCTGAGCAGCTTGTCTTATCTGATTGGCTGACAAGAGGTCAGGAGCACGCTCAAGCGGAGCGGGATTCGATGGGGCCGAGCTACTGAAATGAAAATCGATAACCGGATGAAGAGGGTGGTGTGGGCGCCTGCCAGTGGTCCGCTTTCCTTTACTTAGCTTGCCGTGGCCGGTCGAAAATCGCGGCGGCATGCAACGGAAGCTTAAGAATGGCGCTAAAACGGATCCTCAGCAAACAAGAGTTGTCAGAACGAGGTCTTAAACGTGCCGTAAGTGCCAGAAAACGTTACACGGCCACGCAAAACGTTTTATTATACGCAAATAAACTTATGCTCTCCGGCGGGTGCGAGTAGACTGTCGAGCGATCGGCGCCAGCCATATTTTATTCCTTTCGGAACGGAGCAGCCTGTGGCTATTCAGAAGAAAATACAGTTTTGTTCGGCACATTAATGCATCTTTAACGCGTACGCGTCACTTTGACGCGGTGAGTTTTCGCGGTTTTGTGACGTCGCGTGATAGGCAGGGGAAGTGGGTGAGCCCGAAAACTTTTAACCAATAGCCGAAGGCTAATGGCGAAAAGCATTGAATCGGAAATAACTACTTTTCTTTTGTTCAGTCAAATCATGCATAATCAACGTGTACACATGGTATCAGATGGGAGCTATCGCGGTTTTCGTGACGTCGCGTGACAGACAGGTGAAGTGAGGGCGGTCCAGAAAAGGTTTGGACCAATCGCGTAGGGCTGATTGCAGATTTGGAATCGAAAAGTTTGGAGTAGTTTTACGTTATGGCGCCCCTAATCTTCAACACTACTTTTAAAATCTCTCGTTTGAGGTAACTGAAGACTTAATACAGAAACGACAAAGCATGAGGGTGTCTAACTGAAGAGATCAGACAGAATTTGATGAACTATCCAAGCTGATAAACAAATAGAAAGTAAACATATTTTTGATACTGCGTCGTCATAAAGATTGAATAAGCAGTACAATATGGGCGCTGCGTGAACGTACTGCTATTGGAAGAAAATTTAAAAAAGAATAAAAATGGGTTGGAGTGCTTACAGCAGGCATTAGCAAATCACGACTGGAAGCTTACCCCTATCGTTGAAAAGTAAGGTGTGCAATCATTGCATTCTACGGGTGCTAACGTATGGGGCAGAAAGTTGGAGGTTATCAAAGAATCTCGTAAACAAGTGAACGACCGCACAAAGAACGATGGGACAAAAAATGTTCGGGAAACGTTGAGACGGGAAAAAACAGTGTGTATCAGAAAGGAAACCAGGATAGCTGACATTATAGTTCACATTAAGAGAAAAAATGAAGCTGGGCAGGCTATTTAATGCGTAGGGCAAGTAAACTGTGTTCCATTAAAGTTACAGAATGGGCGTCAAGAGAAGGCAAGTGCAGTGGAGGACTGTAGAAAATTGCCTGCGGTGATGAAAATAGGAAATTTGCAGGCGCAAGTTGTAATCAGCTATCGCAAGACAGGGGTAATTGGAGATAGCTGGCAGTGGCCTTGGTCCTGCAGTGAGCGTGAAAACAGGCTGGTGATGATGAGGATAAAACAAAATTTCCTTGCGCCACTACGAAATATATATTACATGAAGGATCAGCAATCCTTCATCTCCGATGTTACCGGAAGTTACAATGATGTTACGATGTTACAAGAAAGTGGTAACGGAAGTTAACACAGACGCGTACCCTTCGCTTTTAAAGCACGTGCCGGAAAGCACGAGAGAAAAAGAAATGGATAACTTGGGAGCGTGACTTAATGGCAATTTTGACGCGTAGCCATAGAAAAATTGTAGTGGAATCCAGTGAAAACGATCGTGACAGTGAGCGAAAAGTATCTGCGGACCGCAGAGAACGAATGGACACTAGCAACACTTCCAAAATATAGCGCTGAATTGGACCACAGCGTTTGTCGTTGACGGCACAAATTATCGTCGACATCTTGTGGCAGATCTCTTGACAGCTTGATGACAATGGCGCTTAGGTGTGACGTCGACGGTGGGTAGAAGATGGAACGACAACGATGTAATCACGGTGATGAAGACGATGACGGGATACCACACATTGGTGCGCGTCAAAGAGCCCCAGGTGGTCAAAATTAATGCAGAGCCCGCCGCTGCGGCCCGCCGCTGCGGCCTGCCGCATAATCAGGTAGTGGTTTTGGCATTTGAATTTAAACAATGCTAGTTTAAACTTTGACAGCATGACCGATATGGCCTGAAGACAATGGGTTGACGACAGTGTGACGACGATGGCAGGACAACTCCCGCGCATCTGCGCTTCCTTCTGTGAATTACTCCACGAAAACCAGATACTTCTCCGACATGGGGGGGGGGGGGGGGGGGGGAGACATTTGCTTTAAAATTATACAGGACAAAACTGTTCATTTAGACGACAAACCTTGAGTGGTCTATCTTGAGGAACGTTTCCATCGTCAGCCTACCCAGGTGGCGGATGGCGATAATTTTAATGGCATCCACCTCGAAACTGACCTGCTGAAAAGTGTCACCTAGGCTTCAGCTACTGAGCTCTTGCTACATTTAATGCAGGTTAATATATTGCGAATATTTTTGTTGTTTCTCTGCATTGAAACTTCTATCTCTATATTGTAAAGTTACCCTATGCCTGTAAAAGCCCCAGTTTCACATGGACCGCTGGCCAGTCATCTTTCCCATCAGCTTTGAACCCAACTCCTTGTGGGAGGGAGACGTTTCCTACCATGTTGGCGGGGTTTAAATGTAAGGAATAATTCATGGAAAAAGCACCCAATTACGTGACCGTTCATGCGGTGGAAAGGGATTTTAGTAACCTCGTGTGGCTGTGGTAGGTTCGTGTCGGCATTCTGTTATAATATGTTCAGTTGTCTCTGGAGAGAGACAGAAATAGAGCTTTTATTGATATCAGCACTCAGGAGGGTGGACGCAGCCTCCCTCCGCCTAGCAGACGGCGTAGATCCATTGGGTCTCAGTGGCTGCTTCGGCCAGCTGAACGGTCCACACCTGCCCTCGCTGATCTGAGCTGAGCAGCAGTGTCTCCCACTGATGCCGGTTTTGAACTGCGGCCCTCGAAAAGAGCCTCCTTCGAACATGCCCACACAATATCCAATTTATCATATCTGTTGCCGCCACTTTCTTTTTGGCGATCCCAGGTTGCCTACTTGTACATCCAACTGCTATGGTTTCATTCCCGACTTTCTTTACCTCTTCCTCTTGTGTTTCCATCTTTTGAGGTACAGATATTGTGTACTTTGGCCGCTCATCCCTATTGACCATCATACCTAACCCCGTATTCAGAAATGCATATTGAAGTCCATGCTTGACTTGATGTAAACGACGCCTAGCGCGAACGCGCCCAAGACGCTCATTGCGTTTTCTTTGGTGCGTTCACGACAGGCGTCATTTAAAGGAAGTCAAGCGTGGGCTTCAAGTTGAGATGCATTTATGAATACGGGCGTTAGTGTTCCTGGAAAAGAAATTTCGCTCTGTGCATCTCTGACTTCAAAAGAGGCAGGAGAAGGCGACACAGTTCCAACACCGTTCACAGCGTCCACAGCGTATAAACTTTCGGAGGCCAAATTGCATGAGACCACGTTCGTCCCAAGAGCTAGTTGGCGTTCTGCGACGAGCGCGAACCGCAACTCACTCCTTTCCCCTGCTTCCCTCTCCCACCTCCTGCACCGGCGCTCGATTTTGTGAGAGTGACGTCAGTCGTGACGGAGGGGCCCTCCTCATTCCTCCTCCTCATTCGACTTCCAAAACTTGCGTGCTCTCCATTCCCTCTGGTGAAATACCCGGCCACCGGTACCCAACCACGCAAAGCGTAAGCCAAATAAAGCTATCCGCTTTAAAAGTAAACGATTCACTGGAAAAGCCTTGAGACTCGTGACCGTTTAAATGATGGCAAGCAGTCGGTTCTAGTCATTTCGCGCGGCTGGGGATGGTTCGTGGTCTATTGTCTGCGGTGCCACTCGGAAGTTGTGACATGCGGCTTAACGCAGAAACTGTGGTCGCTGTAATGGCGACAATGTTCGCGGGTACCGAGATGGGGCGCGCAGAAAGCGAGCGTCACCGGCTGGAGAAAGCGGCCGCAAGTTAGCGGTACTCAAGGCAACAAGCCAGACAACTTCGTGATATGTCTGGAAACACTGTACGGCGAGCTCTTCCTAGGTTTACTTGGATTCTTCGCGCGAGTGAAAGCAGGGAGAGAACTGCGTTAGAGGACATTGTCTTGTGTAAGCTGATGTTATGACGTCGTGCTCCCTTTAAAAGTATCTTTGTACATGACTAAGACGCTTTCTTGCTGCCCCGCTGCGGCCACTTGTGTGAATGCCCCGTGAGCTCGCGGAGCCACTAGAAAGCTGAATTATTGGCAGTATAAACCGCTGCTGACAGGCGAAGTTCAATTTCCTCGGATGAACTAGCAAGGATGGTTCGCTGTCGCTCTCATTATCCGTAATGTCGTCAACTCCGAACCGACACCGGAAGCAAAGCTTTAATAGCCTAAAAAGAAAAGCAAACGGCCGCCGACTGTACTGCGACTCTCGGTGTTCCAGTTAATCATTTATATAAACTGAGATGGTGCAGACAAGAAAGAAACAATAGGAACAGGAAATTTGGATGTGCAGTTGCGAATGTAGACGTGTTAGTGGGCGGCGCCAAGCGCCGTGTGACGGCTAATATTGCAGATTCTAGTGCCAATGCCGAGGTATATGTAAACTGGTAGCGAAGCTTCTATAGAAGCCCACGTTTCAAGGAAATGACGGCTTGTTTCAACTGTTGCCATCTACGTTTTAGGGAGACAACGGCAAGCAAAAAATAAAAGTGACGTCACAACCGGAAATGGCAGTCACGTCAAGATTTTATGCTGCTTGACGCGAATGTTTGAATTTCGTTAGCGTCTGGCATTTCGACCGCTACTACACCTGCAGTTATTTTTCTTTTGAGGCTGAGGCGAGCTTGCGACTCGCCTCAGCTGAAGCGCCAGCGTGTCACTAAACTATAGGAGAGGCGTATGTCTTAATGTGAACAAAATTAGGCTGCTATTGATGGTGATTGCTGCAGTAGATTTCTCAGGAAGGTGAGTGAATAGAATAGAAATAAATGACATTGCCATGGAGGTTTAAAAAATAACTTCACTTTTATTCGTGTAGAATGATGGTACCAGTATAACTGACCAAATAAAACATGTTTCAATGGAGGAAAGTTTAATGGCCAGCACACGGTCGTGAAACGTCTTTGCTGAGGATCCGTTTTAACAACATTTTTAATCTTCCATTGCACACCACCGTGCTTTTCTACCAGCCACGGCAAGTTAAGTAAGGGGAAGCGGACCAATGGCACACGCCGGCACCACCCTCCTCAACCGATTATCTAGAGAGAGAAGTGGTTCTTGTGGGGAAGGAGGAAAGCTTTCGCTGTGCTGGCTCGGCCCCATCGAAACCCTCTCCACTTGAGCGTGCTTCGCCTCGTGTCAGCCAATTAAGTAAGAAAACTGCTCAATGTAGGCAATGCTATTCGCTATGAAAAAAAAAGTGGCCTCCTATAAACGAGAGGCGCGTTTGATTGGGCTTTTCAAACAACGCTGCGGGTTACCGCCCGATGCTTGCGTCGGTGGTTACTTAAATTTGACGTTAGGAAATTAGAGTAAGATATTCGAATAGTTTTACATTACAGGGCCCTAGGTCTTCAAAAGGCCTGCCCAGTTTCATCTATCAGCGTCGAAAATTTCCGCCACTTTCTTCTTTTCCTGAAAAATGCGCCTGAGGAATGCTGGGTACTCAAAATGGGTGATAACTTCAGTAGCCGAAGATTTACTTAGAACTTTGAATTGTGGCCGCCTGAATGCACAGACGGGGGCGCCACAAAATGAGTGGGGACAAAATGCTCAGTGTTACCGCACATCCATGATGTATCGCACAGGCTTAAGACGATTGGGAAGACCGCCAACGTTAAGATCGTGTTTTCAGCGCCAAACGAGCTTTCTACTCTGTGCAAAGCCAGCTACCGAAGAGATACCAATGTGGCGTATTCGCTACGTTTGTCCTGCGGGAAAATATACATCGGCCAGACAGAACGATGTGTGAACGACAGGTTGCGGGAGCATGCCAACAATGTGCGAAATGGCGATGGAGTCATCTTAGCCTCTACTGCAGAAACTGCGGGTGCAAGCCCCAGTACTCGAAGGGCTACGTAGCAGCAACTAGTGCCAAGAAACTGACACGTGAGATAATAGAAGGGACGAACATCGCTAACTTGGATGAAACGTGTGTGTGCACACCATCGGTTGATATAACAAAATTTCAGCAGAGACAGTTAGGACTGCTTACGTGTGGGAATGGGAAAGCATTATAGTCGCTTAGGTGAAATGTTTTCGCTTTAAGCTTTCGACGTGCATTAAAGTTATTTCTGCTGAATCGGTGTGTGTGTCTGTGTGTGTGTTTGCATATACGTTTGGCCACAGGTTGGAAAAAAATTCGGACCATTTTGCTGAGGAACTGTGAATATTATTTTATGCCTAATGGTAGGTCTCTTGCGACTACCTGTGTCCCTTCGTCTGTGTTCCCTTGCTTCGTCTTCTGAGGCCTCCTTCCGTGGCCGACCAGGTTTCACAGCTGTCGTTGAGGTAGACGCTTAGGAGTGCATCGCAGCAGACACAGCACCGGTGACATCCGAAGAGCAAGTGACGCGTGTCAGGCAGCGACCTGACGTGTGCGATGACGCACGCATTAGGTACGGCTCAATTTATACACTAATGACTTGTGGTCGAAAGTGCACCGCAGCATAAACAGCACCGATGAAATCCGAAGAGCAAGTGGCGCGTGGGAGGCAAAGACGGAGGCAGTGACGTGCCGTGTGAAATGACGCACGCAATAGGCACAATTTTAGTGAACCATAACAATGGAGCCACCGTGGCGTCGGAGCAGCGGGCTCTTCTCGCGCCTTGGTAACCCAGGTGCAATTCTTAACCATTGCAAATTTACCTAATGTTATTTTTGATGGCAAAAATTTGCTTTGTTTACAAAAATCTGCCTGGCAAATTTACATAAACCCGAGCAATTATTGACGTGCTTTTACTCTTCACGCCGTCGGCCATTTTTGGTACCCTCTTTCGGTCAAGCCGCCGACGACAACGCCGAATTTTCGGGTAATGGGGCATATAATGCTTTGGCATTAAAAATGAAAGAAATTATGTTAACCTCAAGCCGTGAACGACTTGACAAAAAGGGCACCCAACCCGTAATCTTGTAGGCTTTACTCTACTTTCTTTTGTTCTTGCACTGATCGTCGTCATCCCGTCAGAAATGTTAAAAATGCGGGTGCGCAGACTGTTACTAAAACGCCATATATATGTGTGTGACGCGTTTGAGTATAAATCTGTTGAAAGTTAGCCCCTGTCTTTGTCAGTTTTCACTCTGCCCTTGTGCGCTAGATGCAATAGGGAGGTGTTCGGGCGACACCCAGTCGAAGCCTGCGTAGCATTACCTCGTCAACTCAGCACGGAGGAAGTAGAACATGTGTCTGACGACGTAATTGGTTCTCACGAGCTAGGAAGCTTAGTATGGGGTCAGCAGTACAATGCAATATGGTAGGATCTGTCAGATTTGTAAGCCGTACGGAGAGTAAGTCGGCAGCATTGTTTCATGGTACGGCACTTCGTCCAGGAAACCATGCAGTGGAGATTTTGCAGTGCCGTTGTCAGTTGAACTGATGTACAGTGCTTACGGAATGAAACGCGTCAATTTAGGCCTAAATAATTAGGCTTAAATTAGTGTAAATTAGGCCTTAGGCCTAATTTGCACCGGCTGCAGTTCGTGACACATTGACGTAATTTTGGCGCGTACGCATAGGTCGGAGTCCGTGTCACCTTCGGTGACCAGATTTCTAGCGACATGACATGGTACTCTTGAGTACTTTGCATATATGCAGGGTTCTACTAAATGCTCCCTGTCGCGTTTCATTCTGTGAGCACTGTACGTATCTCTTGGGCGATAAGGAGCGTGGAAGGAACACGCTTTAATACCGCTAGTGCTTTTGTCGAAGCGGCACGATAGCTTCACTGATCGGTGCTAGTGCAAAGGAGAATGCTTCGCATAAAAAATCGAGCTCCACCGGTTCCCGATTGTTCTTCTCGCTTATTGCATAGCGACAGCGTCGACTTTGGCAGCCTTGATGCCATGAGGTAGTACACGAGGGTTTAAATGGCTGGTTGCATGCTCACGTGCTGCGTGACGGCTGCGGTTGAAAGGATATTCCACATTCGCTGCCATGGCCGTTAGTTGCGCTGGCTAACACTCCTATCTGATCGTACGCACGTACACAAATGCGTAGGAATGTAGACGGAAGAGTAGCTCAGTGGAAGATGTGGGTTCGCATCCTACCTGCTGCATTTTGTCTTTCGTTGACTTTCATTTCATTTACCCTTATAAATTATGCAATTCAGTGAACAGGTTAGTCACCTTCCCCTATGTATCCCGTCGTTTCGTTGTGTCTTTGCTGCATAAGGTTTGTTTGATAGGTCCTCTCAGTTCCTCATATTATTCTTGCTCACTGCTTGTATTGCGATAACATACGAACAGTCGAGGTGCATTCGCGTTGGTACTGTCGACACCGTTGGCGCCGTCCTTAGGTCTCCAGCATACCTCTGCGGCATGCCTTGACCACGTTAGGTTTCCAGCATACCTGCCAACTCCCTCGAAATTTTTGTAAAGTTTACGAATTTCGGTTTGTTCTACGATTTTAGGAATGTTATAAAGTTTCGCTCACTGGTCTCCGAAGATATTCTCGAAAATCCTTCGATGGTGAAACCACACCAGAGGCCCACTCGCTTCGAGCAAGTTTGTTCAGACACGTTCTCATAGCAGGCGAAATCGGCAACAGCAAAGTCGCTGCAGAAGTCGCTGTTAGCCTCAATACAATGTGCTTATCGTTTGTCTATGCTATCCCATTTTTCTTGCTCCTTGGGTGCAAGGTCTAAAGGTAGATCATTGTTCTTGTGAGACTCGCGGCTGCACAGTGAATTCGCGCACCTTCGCCAACTCGCCAAGCTAGGCGCTAACAGGTTTACTACTACATCTGATTCCCCACACTACGCAAAACCAAGGTCGTAAACGGTACCGCAGGTATCATTCTACCACTGTTATTTTTCTTCACGTGGGCAGGAACCTGATGCCTCATGGAAAGCTGCCTATCTCGCAGGAGCAGGTGGCAAGAAGCAGCGCAAGAACTCCGAGGACAACCACCGGCGCGGCAGCGGCAGCTCGCTCAGCGGCGACCAGCAGCACGGCGATGAGTCTCGCTACAAGCGGCTCGCCCAGGAGCTACCGGGCTTCAACTGGCTAGAGCAGAAGATCATGGGCCACGGCAGCGGAAACTTCGCCGATGCGCCGCCGTCCATAACCAAGCATGTGACCCGCGAGGCACCCGCGGTGGTCGCTGCTACTGCAGCCGAGGTGAGGCGGGTTACGTTCAGCGTGTCCACTGCCAAGGAGAGTTTTGCACCCCTAGCGGCTTATCCGCAAACAATACTCGTTATTTCATCTAGCAGGTGTTTCTTTTCTTAGCAACACACTGCGCTCGCTACTTTCCTGTCTAGAACGCGGTGCCCACCTGGTAGGCGCGTGTCGTTCGTCACTCGAATGTGTCGGGTGGGCAGCGTTGAAGAAAGGAAACGTGCGTAAGATAGTTGACGAATATTGTTTGGCGTTAAAGTGAGCTCCAAGCGTTCCAATTTTTTTTTCTGGTGGTGTATCGAGGTTTGCGCGATCACGATAAGAAAAAGGATGCTCACTTATAATTTAGTAGTGATAGTTCATGTAGTGATTTATAGAGATATGTGTAGATTCGTCAGCCGCCTTACCTGCAAAAATGTCGACGTGTGCGCACGTTTTCCTACTATTTCTTGTTTATGAAACTGTGTGTGTCTCTTAGTGTTCTTTTTTTTTTGCTCTTATTGGTGACTTCTTTTACTCTTGGGCGGAACTTTGCGAACGGTGTGTGATGTTTGACTGCTTCAATGTTTTCGTGCTTTTAGTTGCGCTTGCCATACGTAGGCGAGTACCAAGTGCCAATAATGTTTGCCAAAACTTTTCTTCGTCAACTAAAAAAAAAAACAAAAAAAATACAACGACTGGAGATGATCGTGGTAAAGGGCTACAGAAAAAGCGGCAGGGCGTTCCGCTGACCACCTTCAGGGCTTGTTGTGGCGATTCCTGTGTATCCACCAGCCAAGAAGCAGCACAATAAAGAAAACTAAATAAAGAAACGAGAGCGAGAGAGGGTCTATTTCATATGGAAGAAAAACGTTGTAGTTTCGCCCTAAGGGCAAGGGATCGATTGAGATCGCAAATTACTGGACAGCTTGCAATACAACGTAAGGATAGTAGTTTTATCGATCGCATAAACTTCTGAACATAGGCATACTAATTAAATTAACAAGCATGATGTCACTCGCACTAGCAAACATGAACACATATAACTCTATGACCGCGGAAACTCGCTGTCAAAACGCTGGAGTGAGGAAGCGCGGCAGCAGAAGCGAGTGAATTGACCTTCGTGCTGGCGTCTCGCATCGACGCTGTCTTTCCGTGGCGAACTAAGCCACGGAAAGACAGGTCGATGGACTTTGTCTCCCGCTCAGATGGCTTTCAAGATACAGAAGTTCGGGCGGGAGCGCACGCGCGGTTGCCCTGGCCGCTCAGAGTACAACGCGTCTCACCCTCTCTACGCTTGCCCCAGTGCTTTGAGTGCTACGGAAGACGGCGCGCTTCCTCCGCGCTTGCCTCTCGTGCGTGCGCGAGATTGAGCCGCGATCGCTAGCTCACCTTCGCACGCTTTCACTCGCACAGACAGCTTATGGCGCGCGGCGACAATTTTATCGCCCTTGGACATTATAAGGAGTCTCACGACGACACCGACGGGGACGGCAGAAATGCGCCTGGAATGCCCATATAATTGCTGTTTCAACACAATAATTCTTTGCTGATGACACCGTCCCGAGAAGGTTCTTGATCGGTGTCTTCTATGGCTTCGTCGTGAGCTATACTAATGTCTTGTATATATTTCGCGCTAAATTATTTGGTCTTGGAAGACAACGCAATCTGCCTTTATTGACGTAGCCTATCTCGAGGTTTTGTAGCTTTGGCCTATTATCGGATCTGTGCAAAATCACGAAATAATACGTCAGAGGGATGTGTCGAGCATTGAAGCACCTGTTTGGTCATTTTCTGTGCTCTAACCTGCAGCCAGGTTAGAGCGCGGCTGTAGCTACCAGTGCACGATTAAAAGCGAAACACGCGCTTGCTTTTGCACGTGATGATTTAATTATACAATCTCATAAAGGCCGGTGTAGATTAGCTCCACAAGCACCGCAGTCTAGTAAAGCCATATTTTTACTACGTTCACGTAAAGCATGTGTAATGGTAAGTGTAGTTACAATTGCATGGTCAAATTACCGTCGCTCCGCTGAGAAATTAGCTCCTGTTGATTACGCTGTAATTGGCTGTTTCGCTGGGGGGCTCGACTTCCTATTATTAGTTAATTATTGCACTTTGGCTGGTTTTGTGTCGTCATTGTTAATGGACGCTCACACAGGCCTGTTTGGTCGCAGCTTTGATAAACAAGAAGCATACTATATATTATATCAGTACTCATGGGATTCCGCTTGCAGAGGACGGAGCAGAAAGCAGCTACACCTACCCAGGAGCCAAGGCGTGTTTATCCTCCGGGCACCGATATCCTAAGCCGCTCCATGTCCGAGATACAAGACGATTGCTGCGACGACGATGTAGGCGACGAGGCGCCTGTAACGGATGCTAGTGCAATGTAAGTCATTCTTCAAAATGTGCCGGAACCGTTTTCTGTGTGCACCCAGAGCTGAAACTTTGCTTGCAAACCGCAGTGCTGTAGCACACAGCCTAGCGAATGGAGGTCGCGGTTTTCAGAAACATATTTCAAAACATGATTCGCGTCTGCACTGCTCATTCCGAGGCGCATGTGCGCAGCTTCACACCTGATAGAGCAATTGCTTGCTGGAATTCAGCAGCGCATGCGCTGTTGCTTCTCGCAAGGCGCACTAGCCCATGGACGAAGCTTGCTTGGACGCATCAGGCTAAATCAAAGGTTGATAGAGGCGCGCGTCTGTCGTCTTTCAAAATGTCGTGCCCTACCCCAGCGGACGGCGTCACAATGTTAATCCGACTAGTATTCTTGGCCTTCTTCACGCAGTTCTTGCTCTGGGTATCTAACCGTTTTCGCGGGCCTATTCAATTAAATAAGAACCCTTAGAATTTCTCCTGTGGTGGGCGAAATCGAGCGCACGTCTGACGGGTTTCTCAAGCATAGCAACCCGAAGCTTTAGCGATCTGCACTACGAATGTACTAGATACGTGGCGCTATTCAGTGAACCCATTTCAAGTGAACTTCAGTCGCTAGTATCTGGTGAGCGAGGGAACAATTGTCAGCGTTCGCATATACTGGAGAGGCACGCATTTCGGAAGCCACGCGCGTACTTGTGGGCAGCACCACTAGATGGCGCAGAGCGCCTAGAGGGAAAAGCTAGAGTGGAGCCCGGCCGCAGCGTACGCCTCATGCATGACGCGTTTCTCAGCGTTCGCAAGTACCGGCGCCCCATTCGTTTCGGAGACCACGCCCAGGCTTCGCAGCGGCGCTGCTAGATGGTGCAGCGTGTCGAGAGGGAAGCGTAAGATAGGAGTCCCGCTGCAGCAGATGCGTCCCCTATGCATGACGCGTTTTGGCGCTGGTAATGCGTTCCATCTCAATTGCTTCATTGCTAATCGCATTAACGTCGGCAGCCATCGGGAGATTGGCTTTGACGGAGGTTATTTAGTTTCACAGTCAAAGAATGTCTTGCCGTTGGCTTTCCACACTTTTAGCAGTAACGAGGCTGTTCGGGCCGCCAATGTTCTCATGCTAAGCCCACTAAGCCCTCAGTTCGTAAAACTACGCTATTCGCCTGCAGCCTTTGACAGTCATCTAAGTTATGTACACCCGTGGACAAAAGTAGAGGTGCCACAGGCCCACTGAGGAAACTAAATGTATAGGTTATTCAGACGCACGAACTTGAATTCATGATTGTATTGGAAAGTTTGCAATGTTCAAGTTTCGACTGCAGTCCTCAATTCCCAGTTACATGCATGGGCGGAGAAGAAAATCGATTTTAATGCGATCTCTCTAGTTCATACACTTTTGATCAGAACAGTACGAACAAGCACTATATTAAAGACAAAATTTTAGGGAAGGCTGTACTGAAGCCTGACCTACCTGAAAATTTCAGTATTTGTGTGATGCATGGTCAAAAAGTTTTCAGAGACATTCATGCAGTTCCTGCACGATGAAGAACTGGAAATTTGAGTTTCTTCTTTTTCCCTTTACCCTTGCGGCAAATCCTCCTAAATTAAAAGAAAAGAAATGCTCCATAGCGTTCAAAATATTTCCTCAGCGCATGCTCCGTGTTTTCCACTTGGATCGGTACATCAATAGTCTGCTTTGTTGATGTGTTTTATTTGCGTCAATTTTATGCATTCTATGCGGTTGTATCTGAGTCTTCCATCAAATTTTTGTCAGAATTTCTAGTGAGACCCGTGTCACGGCTGGAGTGCATTCCGATGAGTGAGAAAAGTTCAGTGTAAGCGTTTTGTCAAAAACATGTTTCTATGCCCTATACTGTACATGACATTGGCATTTTACAGCTTGGTGCAACTATCCAGAATTATGCCACCCCTTCTTTTTCATCCGTTTTGGCACCTCGAGCCTTGCTCTCCAGTTGACTTCCATTGATGACGCTGTTTGGTCCAGCTCTCTTCTGAAGTTTCTGGGTTGCATGGACATTTACCTTCGTTTTACTATCCGAACGCAGCATAAGTCACCTCTGGCATTAACTTAAATCACCTTGCTTTTAGCTTTTTAACCTCGCAATGCCTTAAGGTAATTTGAATATGCTCAACACTTAGCTAGAATATTTGTTTACATGTATCTATAGGATATCATATAAAATCAACATATTTCTTTTCATCCAGGTGGTCACCTGTGCTCTGTAAAAAAAAAGATATTAATATTTCTTGTATGTCTCTAGCCAATGCTGGAATTCATTCTACGACACTTCACAACATTGAAAAGACTCGCCGACATTTATACTTCCGCTAGACCATTAAGGCTGATCAAGCAGCGTTCACGAAAACATGAGGGGTCATTCGAACCGACACTATACGGTGGTAGTAGGTGCCTTCATTACCTTTGAGTTATGCATTGAAATTTCGCTTTATCACGTAGCCGTGAGAATCTCTCACGATTGAAATCCGTTGTTCATTGAGACGTGCAGATTTCCTGATGGACGACCCCAATTTTGACCTTCAATATCATTCAATGCATCATTAGAAGACAGCTTGGCTGACACAATTTTTTGTAGTTGATTGTATTAAACATTGCAATTTCTTCTTCAAAGTGCTAATGTGAGTTTTTTTTCCTAGAAGGGCAAGCGCACGATGGCGTACACATATGGCACTGAATTTACAAAGCTACTTCTTCGTGAAAGCTGCTTTCTATTTGCCGGTCGCCTTTAGTAATAAATGTCCAACGTCCTTGGCAGGTGCCTGCCAAGGACGTTGGACCAGCTCTCACGAGTAGTTTCAGCGCAAGAACTTTTTTGTTGCCATAGGGCCTGTTTTCCAGGCATGCATGCAAACGGTACAAAAGAGGACTATGAAGTGAATGCAGCGTTTGTTATCCTTCTTTCCAGACCTGCACCAGAGGAGGGCAAAAATGGAGGTAAGACGTTCCTTCACAATTGACAAGACGTTTTATGAAGATTTACTTTAGCATAGCTGGAATTAAGGGTAAACATACCGATAGCTTGAAGTATACAGAACAGCACTATTGCAATAATTGGCTTCAAGTTAGATTGGACCTAGTAAATTAAAACTCGCTCAAGGCGAGTGCGTTAAATTGCATTGCTTGAAAATATTCAAATTGAAGTTATATAGTTATGTGTACTTAAAATAGTCATGCCGTCTTCGCTTTTTACTGTTTGACTGACCGTGGTGATGAGGAAGCGTGCCGACATTGTACGCATGTGTCAGGTGTGTGCAGATTGCGTACCACTTCTGAGATATACTACACTGTAAGTTGGACTGAAGATAGTCTGGTTTTTACTGCTAGCCTAATTGACTGCGAACATTGCTTTACATTTGTAGTTTCTTCGTTATTGTAAAAATTGACTCGTTTGCGCTTTTCGGGCATTACAGGTGATGGACAGCCTCAAGAAATGGCACAGCAGGAAATCCCAAGGCAGATTCTAGTCACTGCGCTTCCTGATACCTACACGAACGATCCTCGCCTTTCGCAAATGATAACGTCCACGGCCCTTATGCGACCGCAGTATCCCTTAGAGGTTCATATGGCTGGCTCGAATGCTGCGCTTGAGTTACCGATGGGTGCCCCTGGCGTATCTCCTGCACCGTTGTTAACGTGCGTTCCTCAGGGCATGCCAGAAGTTGAAGCCGAGCGTAGGCATTCTCCTAAATCCCAAGCCGACGCCATTCCACAGGGGAAGACAGCCCCGGAAGAACAGTCGAGCGATTCTGATGTGCTCTATCTAGGAGTCTCGAGGAAGAGCTTGTCACCAGGTTCTGAACACAGTAGTGGCGAACCTAGAATGTCCATGTTGTCCGAAGCCGGCAAAGTATCCGAGATGTCGAGGTCCGCAGACGCCAATGCTACGCAAGTAGCAGGTTCTCAGAAACCGCGTGCTGGTGCACCAGAGCCGATAAACTTGAGCGATACAGCCAGACGAGGCGAAGCTTATAGTACACCAAGGGAGCAGTACTCCTTCTTCCAGCCTCATGCGTTTGTGATGGCTGACCATCAAAGATGGCTAGAGGAACGTCGCTACCAAGAAATGATAAACTCTCGCGGGCCCATCGGGCAGCAGAGGCATCTGGCTTCGTCACAGTTTTCACCCGAGTTGAGTCAGAGAAGGCTCTCCGTAGGTGCGCAGATGTTCCCAAGTCGTATGGAGGCACAGCAGCAGTACAGAGCTGCGGTCCCTGAGCGTTCGCCAACGCTACGCCAAATTCCGCCTCCCCACCAAGGTGCGTCACCTCATCAAGCACTAGCGCAGCACCAATCAACGCCATCGCATCAGTCACAGGTATCGCATCAGTCCCAGCTGTCGCATCAGCCCTCGCATCAAGCCCAGATGCCGCAACAGGTGGCCCAGTCGCATCAACCACCGCCGTCACACCAAGGACATTTCTCGCATCAGGGGCCGCCATCGCACCAGCCGCCGCCTCCCACCCACCAGGCACAGCTTTTGCACCAGACACAGTTATCGCATCAGATACCGTATTCGCGCCCAACACAGCAAATGCACTCCACGCCTCCATATTATCCATTGCCTCGAGCGCACCAAGCGCAGCCACGTGGTCAGCCTCTTCAACCGCTTCCTACACTGACTCGTGACACCTCACCTCGCAATGGAAGGCCGGAACTGTACCAACAACAGCAGCGTTACAAAAACACGGAACAAGCATACGGAATTGGTCCTCACGCTCAACAAATGGGTGCGTATGTCGGGCCTCAAATGCCTAAGCAAAATCCTGACCCAGCTGCTAAAGACATGTCCCCACCGACTGGAAACCCTTTCATGAAAGATAGCAAGACAGAGTCCTCGTACAAAGAAATGGGCGCATCGCGACAAGAAAGACCGGGACCTGCGTCACTACCAGCAGCTCCAGCGAACACGAAGCCTCCGTCGAGTTCACCTCACGCACAACGCCCTGAATCAGGCAGCCATTCCTCACAGACGAGCAGTCTGAAAACGGAAATGGAGATGCTCAAGGACGAGTTGAAGTACTTGGACGCCTTGGCAGCTCAAAAGGAGGCTGAATATGAGAAGGTGGTGCACACAAGAGCTGAAAAGCTCAAGACCCTAAACCAACTCGAAGCAAGGTATAAGCGTTCGCTCGAGCAGCCGCAGTCATATCCCAAGGAAGGCCTTCGGTATCCGGGTAACTCAGTTGAGGCTCGGCAGGGCCAAAGCCCAGCCTCTCAGTCAGAGAAGGGATCTTCTCTTGTGGATGATCCGAAAGCTGTTCCCAAGCAACGGTCGTCATCGGTTGGTGGAGTTGGCCAGCAGAAGACTTCGCCTCCATCTCTCCCCTCTCCGCTGGCGAAAACTTCACCTGGGAATCAGGCAGTTCCTGGACTCATTCCTTACCCACTGCCGCACCCCCCTCAGCAGACCAGACCACCGCTGTCGCTTCCGCCGCACGCCAACATTCCGTTAAACATGCCGCTCATTGGCGCTGGGATGTTCAATATGCGCAACATGGAGCTCCAGCGAGATTTTGCTCCTATGATGGCAACCCAGCCGCTCAACTCGCCAATGGTGCCAGGATACGGCCGGCCGTACTACCCGCTCGACAGGAGCAAGCACCCAATCCAGCACCCAATGGAACCGCCGAAGCCTGCGGTGAAGCGAAAGTACTCGCCTGGCAGTGCTGCCAGCCTTCCACAGGCTAATGGCGAAATGCGCACCACCTCTCAGCGTCCCGCCATGGCACCGACGGGGCAGCGCCAGAGGGAGCCCGAGAAGGTTACGGCGCCCTTGAGCCAAGAGCACGCTCAATGGCTACATGCTATGAAAGCGCGCGAGTCTCAGGGCGCGCCACCCGCCTATCCCGCCAGCGTTCAGAGCGCCTTTCAATCGTACAGTTCATTTCCCAACAGGCGCGTCCTTCCAGAAGACCTGCCCCTGAATCCTACGATGAGCAACGCCACCTGGAGCAACTACGCGGAAGGCCTCCACGAACAGTATGCCTTTCAGATGGCGAAGCATGGCTTGTACCCGGGCCATCCCGCGTGGAGCGGATTAGAGAAGCAGCAGCAACGTAGCAGCGACGTTACAAGTGCTGCCATGCTTGGAAGGGAGCCTCCGGCAAAACGACCGTCCCGTGAGGAGCCAGTAATGCAGCAAATGTCGAAAGACAGGCACATGATGCGGCCCGTAGACAAGCCCGTTGCCCATGCAGCGTCGTTGGGAAGTCAAGCGCCGCCCCAGGAACAGGCTCTACCAGCGCAGGTATTTGTTTATACATTTAAAAAGCTCTGATAGCCTCTGGGCGTAACAGTGAGTGGTGACTATTTACAGTACTAAGTTGTTAGATATTGCCGTCGTGAAGTCTGAATGATCAGAACCACCGACATTGAAGGTTGCGAGGAGGTAGTTCGATATGAACGAGTTGTCGCTTGCATTGATATTGCAACTTGGCAGTTCTGAATTGAGGTATGTATATGGGAAAAAGAGATAGGATAAGATGGTGGAAATTTAGTAATAGTAGTAGTAGTAGTAGTAGTAGTATTAGTAGTAGTAGTAGTAGTAGTAGTAGTAGTAGTAGTAGTAGTAGTAGTAACCGAACTTCATTATAAAAAGGGAGATGGGTGAAACTGAGCTTGTGCGCTCTAACCTGCACTTTGCACTTATTTGAAAGGGAATGTAGGAACGACGGAGGGATGCATAATGATCACAAGAATACTGGGGGGAGGGATGATGGCATTTGTAGTCACATCAGCGTATTTGAACTCTTCAGGCTAGTACTGTATCGTGTAAAAAGTTGCTTCATAGCCTGTAGAACTGTTATAGTATGTCTCGGGTAAGGGGCGAAGGATCTAAAATGAAATCTGCAGAGGATGGCCTAGCCGTCGGTGTCTGCCGGAAAAGGGGCCACAATCCGTCGCTTGTGTCTGTGTACTAATCATGCGCGAAATATATGCGTTAGTGTCATTATTCGAAATATATACGTTGACTTATGGCAGTGGTCATGATGAGGGCTGTTCTCATTGCGTATGATAGGTGCATTATGCCGAGTGAATGTCACGCCAAGTCGTATTCGGCCCACCAAGCCTGTGCAGTAGAGTTAAGTTTTCGGTTGCATGCAAAATTTCATTTATTGAGACACCTGTACTGACAATCCGGTTGAACGGCTGGCCTGCTGCCTTTCGTCCTTCGCAGGCAGCTGCTCTTACGAATAGTTTAGCGTAAGAACGCGTATGTTGTCATCATGGAGCCTGTTTTCTAGGCAAACTATGTGCGCTATTGTGCCATCATGCAAAGCAGCTTACAGTGTCAGAAAGTTCATAGCCTTACAGTCTTCCATGCAAAGGTAGCCACTGCAATTTAATATTGTGACCCACCTGTGGCGCGATGCTCATAAACTATGCGACGTCAAGGACGAAATGTAATCCGATCCTTGTGTCAGTATGCATGCGATCATTTGTGGGGCAGGCTTAGAGTCGCAAAGCACCTCCAAAGTGCGAGGAAGTTGGTCGTTTAGAATAAACACAGGGGAGCTTCTTTTATGATATCTTTTGTTGTTGTGAGACATCCGCTATTTTGAGGCGCTGGCACCTGCAGTAGTGATCGCAGATTAACAATAAGCAGGACAGATAATTATTGTAAGGCGCCAAGTAATCTCCATCGCTCATAACGCTTCAGCGCACATGCAAGTGAAGCGGAGTAACAGAAAGCACTTATTACGAACCTCTCCGGCTGAGCCTCTAGCTAATAAGTCTAGCTCAAGCGAATTGGACTATTTTTTCCTAAATAGTCCTAAGTTTTATCCTAAATTGATTTTCTGTATTGAAGTTTAGACCTAACTGGTGATCTAAAATGTTTTGCGACGTATGAGGCTAAGCATGCGGTTTACATAGAAAATCGGGCATGCTCTATGTCTTAACCAGTAGGGATAAAACATGTGTGAGCTTTGTTAACTTTATAAAAAAGATGAATGGAGTGGCAACTTCACTGAGAAATTCCATGTGCTAGCATCATTAGCCGTTCAGTACATCATGGATGCCAGCCTCAAAGATAGTAATATCGCGGACATTTGGTATCATATGGTGAATAACAATCATTTGCAGACAGCCGAATTCGTTGAATGAACACGGTATGTCTCTGGGGTTGTGAAAGCGTAGTTTAAGTTTTTAAAATTTTGCATGTGTGTGTGCAGCGTTTCGCGGTTGGTATTGCATAGTTCTTGAAAGCGTCTACTTGGTAGCGGCTATATGTACAAATAAGTGTGTTGATATGCTACTGGCCTGGTGAATAGTACTTAATTCAATGGAATGCTTTCCACTATTATCAGCAAATAATGCGCATCACTTTTTTTCACTATGCCAGAGGAAGCCGGCGCTTCTTTTAAGTAGCAGAGAATACATGTGTAATGGCTTGCCTGCACAATTTTTTTCTGCATTAGCTTCTTTTTTCCTCGGTATGAGGTAAAAAAGTAACAAAGAACGTGTTTTTCTTGCGGGGGGGGGGGGGGGGGTGGAGTATCACTCTTGTGGAACGCCTCTTGCTGAAATCACGATAGACATTGCGCGTTTATGCTGAAGGCGTAAAGCCGAATGAAACGATGAACGTGAAAGCGTTTATGTGGGACAACAGTTCATAGGAGAGCACAAACTGAATGAGTGGACGAAGCGTGGGAAGAGATACCAGGGAGGTTTAGAATAGTGGCCTAGTGCCTCAAGAAGTGGCAATTTTGTGTTCCAGGTCTGTCTCGCTGGGAAAGTGCCTTAATGTGGGGTTCCGTGTTTGCGTTGGCGTCATGCGATTGCAGCGCCCTTCCTGCACTCGGAAGGAAAATGAGTAGAACTTGTTGCTGGGCGAGTTGGTTGGGATCTGAAGAATACATTGTTGCGCCAAAAAAGGAAAATAAAGACTTGAGAAGGAAGAGTACGAAAAGACAGATTGAGCGCTCAATCTGTCGTTCTAGCGCTCAATCTGTCTTTTCGTACTCTTCCTTCTCAAGTCTTTATTTTCCTTTTTTGGCGCAACAATGTATTCTTCAGAAGGAAAATGAAATGAGTAATGCCAGAAAAAAAAAGAAATGAAGTAATGCAATCTGCAATACTTTACAGGCTGAGAAGTATACTTGGGAGTTTATTATTTTTATTGAGGAGGCGTTGAGACGTTTTTGAGATGTAAACGGTGACGTTGAGACGACGCAAAGCAGGTTTGGGGCGTTTGGGGCGTACACGCAGTTTCTGAAATTTAGCGTTAGGGGCGTGCGAAAACCCAAAACCAAAAATTCACTGCGTGCACTCTGGCGAGGCGCTAATCGTTATGGGCCCCCTATCTTTGGATGCGCCTGTTCTAATACAGCCTGCTGCGCGTTACTTATAAATAACTGATTAAGCAGAAGTCCACTAGTACCAAAGTTCAACGACAAACAAGTGACTCAGGTGACTCATCTCTATACAGCGTGACGCCATCTGCGTGCTGTTTGTGGTGAGATGGCTTTTTCAAAATAGTGGCTGGCTCTCTCGTCTCGCGAAGCGCGCTTGCTTTGGTTTGAGTGTTTAAACCAGCCATGTTCTGCTTATTAACTTCATCCTGCCTGAACCCTTGGACCTGGAAGCCGACGCTAACTCTTCGGTACTTCCATTTCCATTTCCCAATTCACAGGCAACCCAGGTGCCGCAGAATCCGCAAAGCAAGAGCAACACTTGTGTCATGTGTGGTCAGCATGCCCAGTTCATGTGCTCTGGCTGCCAGAACATATGGTACTGTGGGCCTCAGTGTCAGGTGAGCAATTTGGTCGCTGTCCTGGTATTGTTACAGCATGCTGAAAACGCAAACGATCTTGTGAAAAAGAATGTAGAAATTTTTTATGTATTGCTGTGTAACCGGTTTTTCACAGTTGACTATCATCTTCTCCATCATTACCATTAGAAGCAGCCTACATTTATGTCAACTGCAGAACAAAAGCCTCTCCCAGCGATCTCCAATTACCTCTGTCTTGCGCTAGCTGATTCTAACTTGCGGCTGCAAATTTCTTGGTTTCATCACCCCACATAACTTGCTGCCTTCCTCCACCGCGCCTCCCTTGGCACGCATTCTGAAACTCTGCTGGTCCACCAGGTTTCTGGCTTAGTCATTATATGTCCTGCCCAGCTCCATTTATTTTCTCTTAAGGTCATTTAGAATATCGGCTACCCCCGTTTGATTTCTGGTCCACACCACTCTCTTCCTGTCTCTTAACGTGACGCCTAGCATTTTTCGTTCTATCACTTTTTGCGCAGTCTTCTCACTTCCAGCTTTTTTTGTTTAGCTTCCATGTTGCTGCCTCCTATTTTAGCACCGGTAGAATGCAATGATGCACACTGTTATTTTCATTGAGAGTGGTAAGCTTCCAGTCAGGATTTGGTAATGCCTGCCGTATGCATTCTAACCCATCTTTATACTTCTGTAAGTTTCCTTCTCGTGACCACCGTTCCTTGTGATTAATTCACTTGCATAAACGTATTCCTGTACAAACTCTGGAGGCTGACTGGCGATCATACATTTTGGTTCTCTTACCAGGCCTTTGTCTTCTGCATATAAACCTTCAACCCCACTCTTACGATTTCTCGGTTAAGGCCCTCAATCATTTGTTGCAGTTAATTCCTAGTGTTGCTGAAGAGGACAATTTTATGTGAAAACGGAAGGTTGTTCAGATATTCGCCGTTGATTTTCACTCTTAAGCCATCCCACACTAATCGCTGGTATACTTCTCAGAATGCAGTGATACCGTTGAAAAGATTGTGTCTCTTCACCTGACCCCTTTCATGATAGGCAATTTTCTACTTTCCTTATGGGGAATCAAGGTGGCTGTGAAATTTTTGTACTCCTGTACTCCTTGAATATGCAATGCCTCCCTGAGTGCTGGCATCTCTGGTGAAGCAAATGCCTTTTCACATTCTCTGAAAACCATCTGGAGCGGTTGATCACACTGAGAAATGTAGTGCGCTGATCGCCATCATGACTGAACTGTTACAACTGGCCTAAATCACCACTCTGTTCAGATTGCTTTGCGCAGTCACTTGTTGATCGATTTTCGAGATCTTTGACATGGAATCATAAGGCTGGTGAACATAGTAAGCAGCGTTTCAGAAAAATTACTTGTGTTTGAAAGGCAGACGCTTAGTTTGTTTCGAGCCCGTCGGAAACAAGCTCACCGTCACAGCCGTGTTTTGTGTGAAATTGCTGACAAGTACGTGACCTGTACGCTTCGGAAATTTGAGAATGACTGAAGTGATGCAGAGCGAGAGGTTAAAGGCGCCGTAGCAGACCATTGCTCTCCGGGGCGGCTTGTCAGGATAAGTATAAAGAAATTCATGGCTTAGCATCTGCAAGAAGACAGGTGGTGACCCACCTTGCTTATGACCTGGTGTCCTGTTTGTCATGTTTGTTATCTTACAATATTAATGTAAGAAAATGCAAAGTTGGCGATGAAAAAGAAAGATTTGATAGTCCGACTGACACCATTGTGAAGAAAGTTTGTTGAAATTTATTTTCGCAGGGAATATCGACTTCTCGGTCGCGACAAGGCGCCAAGAGCCATTGGTGACGAGAAGAAACTATGTTGTTAGGAAAAGATAGTAAGGCAATGTGAGAAACATCTTAACGACAAGAAATTGTGCCAGAAGTCGGTAAATGATGGGACCAAATTGAACGAATTTGTCAGAAACTGGCGCCTGACGGATTCCTTTATTGTCAATACCAAGTAACATATTGTATCTCACCTGTCTTGTTTTTAACAGTGTAAGTAATAAATATAGCGTACTAAGCACTTCGTGCTCTTTCCTGAATTGTTAAAGGAAGACTGCGCTTTTGATTTATTTATTTCTGTCATGGGGCTGAAACAAAACTCACAGGGGGTAGATAGCGCCGCCTTGTGTTAGAATACGCATACGCGCCCGTCGATGCACAAATGAAAAAAAAGAACAAAGAAGAAATAACGAGTAAAACTGATCTTTTGAGCGCAGTTAAGATTTTGTTGTGATGGAAGCAAATGGAATCACTCGCAAAAGAATGTTATCTTTTTGTACATTCGTTGAAGTTCTAGACAGTGCCATTTAAGCGTTTCTTTTCATATCTCCAAGAGGGCTGGGCGTCGATTAAAAATTTCAACCTGTTTAATTGGTACATTTTAATCGATTAATGAATCAGTTAGTCGGACTTTTAAGTTCATGTACACAAGTGAAATAAATCAACACCGGTGATTTGCACGATACATACTCTCCAGAAATCCGGGCTCCTTGAATCGAAAGCTGTCTCTAATATTACTTGAATGACACACTACAAAAATGGATTTTCACAGGTCCAGTTGCGGAGGCAGATAATCTTGTTCGCGCTCTCTGGATGTATTGGTGGTTCTGGCAGTTCTTGCAGCTCTCGCAGTTTTTGCCAGCAGCTTGTTAAAGTGTTCTGGCAGTTTCTGCCAATTCTCTGGCAGATTTGTGTCGTGCAAGCTTAACCAATTTTGATCGAAAAACTTGTCGCGATTAAAGCTCTAGTCGATTGATCGGAAGGTTGATCAGTAAATCGCCCAGCACTTGTATGAAACTATTCATGCCTTGTAAACTTACAAACGTTGCGCCACAGTAACGCCGTCTATATGAAAAAGCCCACACTTTCTTACCCTGTCTTGTCCTGGTGAGCGTTTCCACTGTGTTTACCAGGTTTTTGAATTGAGTTTCGTCTGTATCTTTAGTTTTAGACCTGCACTGCACATGTACTGAATGTATGCTGCACAGTCCTAAGAACTCTTTCGCTTTCTTTTCTTACATACCATCTCATTCAGGCTGTGCAGGTAGGTTCTCGTTCAATTTTGTTCTTCTCCGCTTTCTTGAGTCTCTTTTTTTGTCATTAGCACATGATGCAGTCTTTTTTTTAAAAACACGTGCCACATTATCATTTGTTTGAACATGTCAGTTGTTTCTTTCTCATGTTTATTTTTCGAATATGGCTGGTTTTTGTTCACGTTAGTTCTTTTTACCTCCTTCTTCTGCATCTCAAAGATGTTCTGCGAAATCTGCAGTGATTCGCGTAATGAGAAATTGTGCTAGAAATAAATGCGTAATTAAGCCTAAAGTTTCACATTCTTTGCCACCGCTAGAATTCTGCAAAAGTAGACGTCGCGCAATATGCCTAGAGAAATACACTGTCCTAGCACGTCCTAAAAAGTGCTTCCGGCATATGATTTCCAAACAGTTTCAGTGTCGTCGACTTAAGGAAAACAGTTTATTAGTATTCACTTCGATAGGCCTTCTACATTTCTTTTCATCTAGAGCGCGGAAGTTGCCTGACATGACTTCTTAGTCGAAAGTATGTTATTCAAAAGGTAATCTAAAATATCCAAAATTTAAGCCACTGCGGCTACTTGGGTTCTTGCGGTGGGTTTTTTGTAGTAATGGAAGGGGGGCATCCGAATTCAAAATCATCGGGGCAGTAGTCAGTGCAAACATGCCGTGATCCTGTTGCCTGCCACTTCTTCCTATGTGAAATTGCCTGTAGAGTTAAAACATCTAGCCAGGTGTCGTACGAAAGACAGCTCGGACCTCTGTGGGCCAGGCGTTATTGAACTTTCTCTAGGCCCTTGAACGGCCCAGTGATTTCATCCTATTCCTCCGGTTTTGTCGCCTGGTTCACTGATAATATACTTTCAGATTGCTTTAAATGCTTCCTAATAAAATGGTGTGGTGGTTTCGCCCGTAGGTTCAATTATTCACATCAATAGCAAGGTTTAGCTTTGTGCTTGGACCTTTTCGTTTGGGGCCTCTACTCTGGGACTCCGCCACAGGGGTGAATGCCCCTCAGAGGAGTCCTCTGGAATGCATTCTTAAACTTGTATTTCTTCCTTTTATTTCCATGTTTGTTTCAAATAATTAAAATTGGTTCCGCGTTCTAATATTGGTTTCATTTTTAGCGGGTAATGTCAGCTTTCAGTAACACTTCTGAAATTTTATTTGTGGTCATCACTTAAGAAAAATGCGCCTATTTCGTTGCCTATTTCCCGTAGTGTATATGAGCCATGTGTTGGATGGGCAACAACAACGGCTCCTCGAATGGTCTTCCAACTATACGTTGGTGTGACATAGCTGCACGACGCAGCACACCAAGGAACAGCGCTCTGGCAGCTACGAAACGTCTCTTGCACGCGTGAAATTCTTAAGCATATTCTGTTGCCCCATATCGTTGCCGTCGCATTAATACAGCTAAAGATAAATGCGAATGAACGCGCATATATCTCTTCTCTATGACAAACCATGTATACCTGTTTCAAGTTCGGCATAAAACGTGGCTCTTGGTTTAAATAAATGTCGCAATGACGTTTCAACATTCGCCTTGTAATAGCACAGTTGACGAGTTTATAAATTTCAGACTTAGAATGATTTACATTATCATTATGCAATACCGGACACTCACGCTGACCGAAGGAAATTGTCATCGGTGGTCTCAAAATGCGGTTACGCGTCCGCAAGCACTATTACTGAAGAATTAGGATTGACGAACATTCTTGAGCACGACAAAAATAAACGCAACACGGAATCGATGTTCTGTTATATTCAATATCTAGAATGTAGATTGATCTAGTTCAAGTTGGCACGCAGTGTGTTTTCATCTTCGGAAGATCATCCACCATTGTTTTCTGTTCGTAGCGGAGCTATATATGGCTACTGTGCCATACAATTGTCCTGTCCGCTCACCTTGTTGATAGTAGGCTGTGAAGTCACAGAAACAAGGTTAGTGTCATCACAGCTAAACCACGCAGAGTAGCCACAAACTTTACTGGACTATGAGCCATTGCATTTTTTGCTTGCTTAAGGGGGGTATGAGCCATTGATGATGACATTTTTCGTGAGCGGACAGGACAATTGGATGGTCACGTTGGTATCGCCAGATATCGCCACGTTGGTCAGCAACAAGCTAGCCCACACGACATACAACATTAATTACGACAGCAGCAATTGCGAATTCATTCTCACGGGAGTCTTCCCTAGAGCCAAGAACGCCAAGAGCATATTCATCCTAAACGTTTACAGCAGCCCCAAGCACAGAGCACAAAAATTTAAGCAAATACTCCAGCTCGCCCGCAACCGTGCAGGCGACAACCCCGTGATCGTGGCCGGGGACTTCAATGCCCCTAACACGGCCTGGGGACACGTCGCCAGCAGAGCCAAGGGTAAGGACTTACTAAATGACGCCGCTGAACTTGACCTAACGCTCATCACGAACGCCGAGTACCCCACAAGAACGGGCAACTCGGTCAACCACGACACAACACCAGATCTCACTTTCGTCCGCAGCGTTCCAAACTATCAGTGGAACAACCTCTTCGAGGATCTGGGCAGCGATCATCACATTGTTGAGACAACGATTGACACCCCATCCAGAGAACCCAGAAAAATGACGTATGTCGACTGGGAGAAGTTCCGCGAGTTCAGACACGAACGCCGAACAGGCAAAGAATCAATGGAACAATGGACGTCGCAATTAAAGGCCGACATTAAGGCGGCCGCACAGGAAATAAAGACAGATCTCCCCGTTCAAAGCATGGACAGCCGACTGGCTGACATGCTCGAGGCCAAACAATCGCTCACCAGGAGATGGAAAGAACAAAGACACAATCGATGGCTGAGGAAAAGAATTTCTTCCCTCAACCGGCTGATTGCAGAATATTGCACTATCTAACCGGCAATGGAACGAGGTGTGCGATGCCGCGGACGGCCGCATCAACAGCGGGATGACGTGGCACCTCCTCAAACATCTTTTAGACAGAACCAGAACCAAAGCGGACCAGGGTCGTACGCTGAGCAGGATCATGCACGAGGAACTCAAAATTACCACGGAAAATGAGCTCATTGACCGTCTCCCTGACAAGTACCACCCGCTGGCCAAAAATTCTAGAGGAACGACCGCCGAAGCATATCGAGGCAAAACCAACCCAGCGCTAGATCGGGACTTCTCAACCGAAGAGATACGCACGGCGCTTCAGAACCTAAACAGCAAGTCAGCGCCGGGGCCGGACGGCGTAGCTAACAAGGCACTTAGAAACCTCGACGAAACCTCAATCGACACCCTCACAGAAGAAATCAACAAAATCTTTAGGAATGGAGCACTACCCGAAGACTGGAAAACGGCCCTCATCGTGCTCATCCCAAAGCCTGGCAAGGCGTCCAACATCAATAACCTCAGACTTATCTCGCTGACGTCTTGCGTCGGCAAGGTAGCCGAGCACGCGGTCCTAAACAGGCTCTCGAAACATCTCGAAGATAAAGATAGCTACCCCGCAGCAATGATCGGCTTTAGACCCGGGCTATCCACCCAAGACGCCATGAAGCTCCTCAAGCGTGAGATCATTGACGCAGATACGGGAGACGCGAGAGTAACCCTAGGGCTAGACCTCGATAAGGCATTCGATAATTTATCACATGGCTACATACTCGACACGATCTCCAACCTCGACCTCGGCACGAGACTCTACGCTTATACAAAATCGTTCCTGAGCGACAGAACGGCCACCCTCCGTCTAGGGGAAATCAAGTCCCAGAAATACAAACTCGGAGACAGGGGCACACCCAAGATTCTGTCTTCTCTCCGACGCTTTTTAACCTTGCGCTAGCCGGCCTAGGCAAGAAACTGGATCAAATCGAGAACGTCAAATACACGATATACGCAGATGACGTAACGCTCTGAGTCCCCGGAGGTAGCCTGGGATCAATTGAAACCGCTCTGCAGCAAGCGATCAACGCGATCGAGGAATACCTCGCTCCCACCGGCCTGCGATGTTCGTCTGCGAAGTCGGAGCTCCTCGTCTACAAACCATCGAGGAGCGGTCCCAAACCAAAGAACGAAATCAGAGACACACACGCCATTACTCTCAGAACAAAAGACGGAGGAACCATTCCATACGTCTGCAAAATCAGTCCTTGGGATGTTCATTGAGAGCAGCGGCTCTAACGCCGCGACAATGGAGAAGATCGTGACAAAATCGAATAATGCTTTGAATCTAATACGACGCGTAGCAAACAGACAACACGGCCTTAAGGAAGAAAACCTCCTCAAGCTAACACACGCCTTTGCGCTATGCCACTTCACCTACGAGGCGGCCATGCACAGATGGAATGTAGCGGAGAAGGACAAACTCAAGGTACAACTGAGGAAGCTAGTCAAACTAGCGCTGGGAATCCCCAAGAACACCGAGACAGAGCTTGTGCTGCAACTGGGGGTACACAAAACACTTGAAGAAATCGCCGAAGCTCAAGAAGGGGCTCAATGGACAAGACTCTGTGGAACCAAACCGGGTAGAGAAATCCTAGCCAAACTAGGTCATGACACCACAGTAATCGAGAATCTATATCAAAGCGTTCCGAAGGACACACGCAACCCCTACACGGTTCGCCCACTCCCGCGGAACATGAACCCCGCGCGCCATCAACCCAGAAGGCTGGCACGCGGATCGTTCATCCTGCGTGATACGTGATAAGAAGATCCTAGCCTGTTTCGTTGACGCGGCACTGTAGCCGACCAGGAAGGCCTTCGTTGCCACCACGATCAATAAGCAAGGTCAAGTCAGAAACGCTCTCACAGTCAAGACCCACAAGTCCGAGATAGCAGAACAGGTCGCCATCGCACTTGCGCTCACAGGCCCGACCACCACCCACGTCTATAGCGATTCACGCTCGGCCGTCAAAGTCTTTCAGAAAGGAACAGTTGCAAGCCAAGCACTACAAATAATCAATAGATCCGCACCGCTGCAGCATCACACCATCTGCTGGTTCCCGGCACACCTCGGAGAGATCGAGGACGCCCCTCGCAATCTCAATGAGATGGCTCACAGGAGCGTGCGAGACCTAAGCGTCCGCGACGCCATCTATTCTGGTCGTGACCAAACCAGCGAGAGTCGGGACCCTCCTCCACATATAACAATATCATAAAGTACTTTTACCTAGAGCGCGCAGAATATACAGCACACCTCACAATAAGCTCACCAGGCCTCAAGCCCTCACGTTCAGAATGCTTCAAGCAAACACGTACCCCACGCAGAACAGACTATATCACTACATGCCTGACCTATACAAAACATCATATTGCGAAAATTGCCATAGCACACTAGACGTACATCACTTGCTCTGGCCGTGTGGTCGGACCCACGCAAACGAGGATCAAGACTACGCCAGGCTACAAGGAGCATTACACAGCACGGACTTGGTGGAGCAGCTCTAGGCCGTCCAGCGAGCCCACGATGCCGCCAGGGAATTACAACTCCCGGTCCCAACGTGGGAGTAGCCCGCTCTATGGTACTTTGCGCCCCGTTGCTCGCAGAACCTTTCATTAAAGTTATGCCATCCATCCATCCATTCACTAACCTTGTGGTCGTTGTCGGTGATTTCGATGTGGATGTGTCGGGACCGAAGAGGAGGGAGCGGTTCACGCCTTTCGCGTTGGAGTCATTTCGCTTGCCATGCCACACCGATCCGGCGCAATGGAACACCCAGCGGCGTGCGTGCATCGATTTGACATTTTCGAAGAATGTGTCTGCAGTTGCGAGTATGCCGATCAATGTGTATTTTAGCAACCCTAAAGCCATTATGACCATCGTTACTAAGTGACAATGACTGAAAAATTTTCTTAACAGGACATTTAGACGCTGCTCATTCAACTTCGCTGAGCGGACTGACCTTTATATTCTCATTTGTTCTTGTTAATTTGCACATAACACTTTTTTTTTTCAAGCTACCATGTTGCCGCACCGTGTTCATCAGGCCTAGATAATTCTGCCAGAAATGATAAACAACTTCCTTCTAATTCCTGGAAGTCACCGAACGAAGTGTCTTCTGAGGCACAACTGAACTTCCATCCGTGAACGCCGTAACCGACAGCAGAAAAGCGAGCGATCAGTTTTCAATAGATTAAGCGCCAAAAATGACAGCACACAAGAAGAAATACAGACAGGACAGCGCCTTGTCCTGTCTGTATTTCTTCTTGTGTGCTGTCATTTCTGGCGGTTAATCTATTGAAAGTTATGCACCAACTAGCCCCACAGCGTGTTTTACTGGAGCGATCAGTAATATTCGTTCACAGCGGATCTCTCACTGAGCCGAACGCCGCGTAGGCGTGCCGATTTGACAAACACGCACATTTTAGGCAGATTGACCTGTTCGATGACTTTTACGCTTTGTCATACTTTAATTCTCGCAGATTCAATTACGAATTAAGAAAAATAGCAGCTTGAGATCTTTTTCTGCTGTAGACAGGGGTAACATTTTATTTGTGTAGAGAGAGTAAAATTTTACTTCATTTTTTTAGCGTGAACGTTGTTATCAAAGCAGTGTACACGTTGAGATGTGATCGCTGACGTCGAACACCTTTGGTTCTTTGTAAACGCAAAACGTTTTGTGCACACTAAGAGCAGATGAACACTGAAATTATTGACAGTTTTAGCCATTTGAGAGGCGTTGACGTCGGCGTTCAAGCGCCTGTTTGGGATGGTATGCCTTTTTATAACATGTTTTAGCGCCAGCTATAATACGTAGTATAATTCAGATTGCGCGTTTTATTCATGCCACCACTCAAATGAGTATCAACGTCGCCGGTGGTGTTAAAAAAGCGTCACAGCTTTCTCATGCTTATGGGGCCTTCCTTACACAGCTAAGGTCGCCGCTAGTTCACAGAGCGGAGCTGAGCGTTCCAAGATATTTTTTTGAACTTTCCTTTGTTGTTGAGTTAATGTGCTATGGTTCAGCACTGTAGAAGATTTGGTCGAGAAACTGGTGGTTAATCCAAAAAAATGGTAAACGTTCGGCATCGTTGCTACGACGTATTGCAAGCTGTAGCGCAAATAGAACACGAGCACGGGGAGCAGACGCCACCTGCACTATTGTGTCGCATCTTTTGTGTCCTTCGTATGCCCGTGTGGTGTCTACACTATTGCATAGGTTTTGGAAAAGTTGAGTGTGAAACAGCGAAAGTGCTCGAATGTTTTGATCGTTTTATTTTTTTTTTCAGAGGAGCCACTGGGTTAACCATTCCAACGTCTGCATGGGGACCAAGCGTTGAGGGCGACATCGTCGTGCCCACTGCGGCCTTATGCTCAAGATGCGCCACGGGCAAGCTGCGCTCCGCGTAAAGGTGCAAACCAGCTCTCGTGATGGGCAAATGGAACTCAACCTGTCCGGCTTATTCTTCGTGCAACCGAAAAAGAAAACGTTGGCTGGGAGAATCTGTGCGGCGCTTGACAAGACGATTCGAGAATCTCCTTCGAGCGGTGCGGGACCAAGGAGTGTAGCGATCTGTCTGCTGTGCCATAAGTTCGCGTGCGTGCTGTGGTGTGTGCGCGTGCAGAGCGTTCTTTTTTGTCATTTCTTTGTCTCACTATATTGCTCCCGCGACTGTCCTCAACAGCTGCTGATATCTCGACTGGCTGACAAGCTGCCGCCACCATCACTCCGCGCCGCGACACGTTTACTGCCGTGCTCTAGTCAAAACACTTACGTTCCTGTCCACTGCGTTTAACTGTGGTGCAGAGAAACTTGTTCGCGTCTCCTCGAACTTCTTTATCGCTATTGACGATGCGTTGACGTTGTGAACAGTTACCGATGCAGAAGAATGGCACGAGCAGCGTCAGCACTTCTTTCTTCGAAGTTCGTGAGCTTGGTTGGAATGATATCCGGCGAGCTAACTTATATTCAACGGCATGACCAAAGACAGTGGGCATTATTGTTTCGCCAATTATCCAGTGAGAGACATGGCTGGTGCAGCGAGATTCAAAGTTTTTCGTTATGTTTATTTGTTTGTTTGTTTACCGGTTTCATATGCATCGTTTTATTTCTTTCTCAGACGTGCTTAGCAATGAACATTATTTATGAGGGCATACTGTTCCGCACCACATACAGTCATATTCACTCTACTCCCACTTTTGTTTGTCATGTTCCCTTTTTTATACGCGAAAAATTCGCTCCTGCGCGTATTTAGTGATGGCTAAGTCGTTGGGGCTGATTTGAAGGTGTATATGTTTTTCATCCTGTCATTGTTAATTTTATTACATTCCCAGAATTTCTTTTACTGAATGCATATATTTGGTATTGACAGCTTTTATTGCGCGATTATGAAAGTGGTGCTGTCCGAAGCTATACTTACTAGCACTATTTAGGCAGGTAAGAAGGCACATATTAAAATGTAGTCTATTTACCCGGCTGTGTTGTGATCTTCATCGCAACCCGAACTTTTATTCTTCATAGAAAAGTCAAATTGTTGTGTATTGACGAATGAAAGCATTGATGCCTAACTCAACGAGTGCCCTCGTATAGTCGCCAAACGTGCCATTTAAAAGCAATTTGTAACAATAACTATAGTCTTAAAAGGGTGCTGCAAGCTGCCACTTTGCTGCAGGTATTGACAAAGCCTTCGCTCATGAAACGTGGTTGGGCAGTGCCTTAAGCTCATATGTTGAGCTCAGATAATACGGTTAGACTATTGCAGCAGTATTGTTCGACATGACCCTTGAAGTGTGTTTCTGTAGACAAAATATGAAAACCAAAGCAGCGGTACGAAAGTGTAGTAGTCCTTCTAGCAAGCCTGGGGTAAGGCAGAAGTGATTTTTGCAATAATACATGGTAGTACAGGTGTTCATTACTCCAAGTTCTGGTACTATCCCTTTTATTCACTATATTTTTTTCAAATCAAGCCAAGTGTGTTGGGACAAGGGCGGTGAAAATGTTTGAAACTGTAATCAGCTGTAGCGGATATCGCGTGCTATGCGTTGCATAACCAAACACGAGTGTTTGAGTTCGACAATTGCTTGTGCAAAATTTACTGTTTTAAAGCTTATTCCTATTGAAAGCACACATTCTGAAGATCTCTCATTCGAGTGTTACGTTGCTTATTTCCATAAGTTTTGCGTAGGCACCGTATATTGTGTGTTATTGCGGAGTCATTGGGGAAAATTTGGAAGACTCGCAGGAGCTTAGCCTAAGCTCCGATTACCGCGCTGCATTGACTAGGAAATTGCTTTCTGTTATTGTTCAGGGATGATGTTAACATGAAAGCATTTACCGCTGCAGTGAACGGTTGCCATGTTGGAACACGTGAAAAATGCTGCGTGGTGGTGCTCATGCCGCAATCCTAAAAGATCTAGAGTATTTAGAAGTGAGGCGAAGCTTCTCATGCGCTTAAGCCATACGACCATAAGTCAGAAAAGTCCATTCGCTCTTTGGCTTTGGCGTACTTGAGAGATGGTGCTCTGCGATGTGCGGCTAGTACGTTGTTGTCGTTATCCACTTGCGGCAAGTTTAGGTCTACGCTAAAGGCACACATTAAATTAAGCTACAGTGACACATTAGAGATTCAAAAAATGTAAAGCCTCAACTATGGCCATAAGAACTGCTTCCAAGTAAAAAAGTGACGTGCATGTCGGACAGTGTGACACCGCAGTACAAACAGGCTGTTTCACGTAACCTAAGCCCATTTTACCAAATTGTGCGTACGCTACAGAAATACAAGCGCAGCTCAATGTACTCTTTAGGAACTCAGAAATGCGAGCAGCCTTATTCGTTATTTACAAGCATTGCTTAGTTTTGGAAGTATCGAATTAAATGCCAGAACTTTATTAAGAAGTTGCGAAGTATTTTCAGAATTATTCAGTAGAGTTGTCCGAGGAAGGTAGCTGCTATCGTTTACTTCTTTTAGTTTAGCCCAATGAAAGCGTACCAGACCTAAAAGACCAGGGAAAATAAGGGGAAGGCGCGAGAGGGAAATTCAAGAGAATGGACACAACGAGAACGAGGTAAAAGAAGGAGCCGCGCTCCTGGTTTTACCTTGTTCTCATTTTGCTCGTAGACTTAGCAAAGTTTCATGTGGCGTCTTCTACCGAAGTCGATCTACCTGTTCATATACCCTGTTCTGTCTGCACCATCGAAAATTTTATCGAGAACGTTTCTTTATTGCACTAATGCCATTGCTCGATGACAGCTAGTCATGAGGCCGTTGTTTAGATATCTGGCGCTTTCTCGGAGCTAGAAAAAGCCGTGACAAACATATATATAAGGAACCAAATCGCTTATATATTATTCAATACTGTGAAACATTTGCAGTGAAACCTTGATATTTAGGTTGATGAGATGATCGCTACTGTATGAGAGTCCTCGAGAAATAGTTGGAATTTTTCTCAACATGGCATGAATCCTCCCATCCTCTTGGACCAGCATGAATTTTTCTTCGAAGCTTACTTTCTTTTTTTCCGAGAAATCCGTGTGTGTGTGTGTGTGTGTTTTTAGTAGCTTTGTGCTACAGTCGGGCCGATGATGATTCTTGCTTTCAAGATGACACCGAACGACATTGATTCGACTCAGACACTCGCTGCTGCTGCTTTTTAAATGTGTGAGGCAAGTTTGCCTAACGAGAGAGTGAAAAAAAGATAAAGACAAAGAAAAGACTGGGAGGTTAGCAAGAGGATATCTCCGGCTGGCTACCCTGTACCGGGAGCGCGGGTGATTGTTACGAAAGATGAGAAGTTAGCTGAAACACTTTGTCTATAGACTACCAGCTGCCGATGATCTAATGTGTCCCTTCTTTAATTGGCTATTTTAATTAAACATGATAAAAAATTCCTTCCATCGCATTTCACCGTGCAAGAAAATGCGGTGCAACTGGTTTGTTTTTCTTTCGCCCAGAAAAACTTGTCGATATCATCTCTGTCCGCTCGGTCGGCGCTATTTGTGATTACAGAGGGCATTTTGGATGCGGTACACTGACTCGAAGCAAGCTGAACCAACTGGCCATTCATTGACATTCGAGGTAGCAGGCGCAGGCGCTTTCCGCGAAGAAATTTCCACGATCACCTTTGTAGGGTTTACATAAGCAGTTACTCATTCTGTTTCTTTTGCTTCGTCATCGCACTGCTTGCTCGGTTTGCCGTTTCGCCATTTTCTGGCAAGCATGCAGCGCCATGACATAAGGTGCTGTCGACTCAAAAGGCGGCATCCGAATTATGTAGGCTGACATGGGCTTGCTTTTGCCATTCCATTTGTTGCGGGCCTTTTTAGTATCAGTCTCCTCCACAGCTAAGACATTTCCTGGCTTGAGTAAACCTCACGGGTGTTTTGGAAACATTATTTAAAGATCTAGCTTTATTCCATTGTTTGTTTGATGGCGTCTCTGTACGGCAGTGACAAATTCCTAACGTCGAGGTGTTATTCGCCGTGGTAGCAACAATGGCATTGCAATTTAGGGAAGCGACGAAATACATCGGCGCTGGGTGCATTCACTGAAGCATGTTTATAACAATCGGAAGCTTTTCCCGAGAGCACTTCACCCTTCATGTTTTCAAGAACGCGTGTGTGTGTATGCTCAATGCGCTCAATGTGAAGTGTGCCATGTGTTGCTGACAGGAGAACACGCGTTGTCTGCATACCATAATACCGGCGCTGTTAGTTCGACAACAGCGACGTTTGGCCTCTGCAAGTCAATGACGTATTAATGTCGATGATAATGCTCCGCTATATTTTTGCTTTCTCTCTTAAGTTTACGCGTCACCCGTGCACATTAGAAGCCTTGTGGTCGCGTACAATAAAGTTCCACTATACTTTCATCGGAATCGTACGAAGTCAGTATACCTTTTCGGGACTAATGTGGCCTCCTATTCCACGCGCACGCTGAAAGTTTGCTCACAGTGGGGTTACTGCATTGTTTTTGACAGGCTGTGTGAAAACGGCATTGTGGAGAAGCCTTTCATTACCCAAATCGTAAAATGCGCCTGTTTACACAGCTTACCCTCACTAGTGAAATATATTGCTGGAGTCTTAAGCACTCGTGAAACTCATAGCTGAAAATGATCTCATTTATCTTCACTTTGCCAATCCTATGACTTCATGCTTTGTCTCTCGATGGAAAGGTACAAATGTAGGGCTGTTTGAGAAACATTGTTGTCAATCAACATAACCACGCTTTCCATCGTAACAGTTCGTTACAGTAATCAAAACGGCCGCTGCTCCAACTCTTCAAATAGATGCCTGTATGGGCCGTGCACGCACAAAAAAAAAAAGAAAACTGGTAGGCATAATGTATCGGCTTATACAAATGACACTACTGAGTTTTCCATCGAGCACATTCAGCATAAATGCGGTGGTACATTATGAACTGAATGTTTTGTGGTTTTTCAATATCATTGTTGCAAAGTGTCGCAAGGCGGTACCGTATGAAGCTGCCCATCCCTTTACCTAACAATGCGTCTTGACGACGCATGTGCAGTACAATAAAAATGCCTATTAACAAGTGCAAATAGGATTCAATGCTGCTCAACTCTACGATCTACATTAAGGTTTGAAGACTCCACCGGAGTAGGGAAATACCAATGCTCTCATTATGTTTAATAACAGTACAAATTAAGCAACGTTACCAACTGGGACGCTGGCTGATTATTTTATCACAAAATTTGGTGTTACAAATGTGGATGTGTGAATCATTCACTCCGAACGCCTTCGCGGTACAAGACCACTAAGCTTTTCAGATATATTTCCAGTTCTTAGTTTCTCTGAAACATAAACGACAATAGTCTTGGTAAGTGTATGTGGATCTAGCTTTTAAAGAGCGACTTTTGCCTTCTTGGTGTTTCTTGTTATTCGTTCGAGTGATTGATTCTTTTTCATTTTTGAGGCGGCCGATGCTGGGCTGTTTATCGCTACCACGGTTTTATAAACACATTAACAAAACGCGGTGACGCGTAGCCTCATTTCAATTGGAAGTGCGCGCGAGCATAGTGGAGATGCCTGGACAGGCAACGTTGCTCAATCAGTTCGCCCTCCGCGCAATACTTATGGACCACAATACAAGGCTATTTTGAAGAATGCTTCGGCAATAATTGCCTCGCGGTTTGTCTATACATTCAATACAATGTCGCACGCGAGATATTGCTTAGCTGGCCGTCCAGGACGCTGTGATCTCGTGTATTGTGTTGGAAATGGGCGTAAGAAGTAGGATCGCTTGGCATTAAGCTAGACTTTAACTTGTCTTGTGACCGCTTCAAACAGTAGCGTGTTTTGTTTCTTTTTCTCCAGATGTTTGGTGTAAAGCAAGCCATGGAAGCTATAATTTAATCATGCCATCACGATTCTTTTATTTATTACCACCGGAGATGTCGCGATGTTTTTGACATTGATGTTTTATGCTGAAGCCTATGTGCCTCTGTGTTTATTTGCTCTTGTAACTTAATCATGTACAGTGGTTGTGTGATTTATCGTGAAGTTTGTGCTCACTTTCACGAATTTTTGCAATAGTGTTCTGTGGTTGACTGTGTAAAAAAATATCTTTCAATCCGCATCTGCTGTTCATTAAAATGTCTGATATTTCGTTCGTTTCACTTGCTTCATGTTATTTTCACAAATAATATAGTCACGTTTTTCAATTTGATTATGTCGCACCACTTTTGCATCGTATGCGCCAGCAAGCTTGTAAGTCTGCCGATACCTGATTTACAGCGCTGATTTACAGCGTGTTCTTCCACCCGTTGCTGCGAACCTTATATGCACTTTTTTTCATAAAATGTAGCAAGATACGTAATCTCTCGTGAATTAATATTTTACATTTCGTGCAGAAGATATTTTTCTTGTAATCTCTCAGCCTTCCTCGGACTACAACACCCTGCTGAAGCGGAATATATTTATTTCTATCTTAGTTGCAAGTTTTATTTTTTGCTGAGTTTAGCATAGCCTAACTGCCGCAGGCAATGTCAACTACCAAAGCGTTGCGGAAGCAGATAGATGACTGGGCCGCAATGCAAACACACTCTGAGACAGCGATTTTTATGTAACTGATGCTTCAGTTACGTAAAACTAAACTTTCTTCATGCCTTAGGGTGTTTCGCTGGACATTATTACTCGTTTTCACTGGTAACATGTCTGATCAGACAAAATAAAGCAGTACGGGAAGTATCCAGGGAAGGTGCGCAGTGTGTACGAAGCAAACGAAATTCCAAAAGGCAGACAAGGTTGCTAGCAAGAAAGTATAAGCTGACACCTACATTTCTGCACATTCGAACTAGAAAAGTATTTATTTACAATATGGACAGCTCTTTCACGTGGCCACATGGTGGGTAAAACAACGTGAATTTGTACAAACAGCGCTTCTAGTCTTTTGCAAAATGTGTAAAAAAAAAAATTGCATTTCACAAACACACATGGATCAAGACTCTTTTATTCAACTATAGTTCGCGGCAAAAATGCGTATTTAAGTACTTCGGCTCCGCGCGTACAAGGCCAAACAACATTCACATGGTTGGCACTTGCTCAAGATCAAGATCGACCAGGGGGTTACAAATATTCTCCGTGATGCCCCAAGTTTATTATTGTGAAGCAAATGAAAGGACTTCGAGCGTGCTTTCTTCAGGTAGCCAATAACTGAAGACCAGCCCTTTGAATCGTTGTTATCTATGTTACCGATCGTTTGTTGTCATATAACTTTAAACAAAAAAATGAATCAGATGGCTAATTTCTGAAGTTCTTGAAATATATTTCGGTGTTTTTTTGCTATGGTGAGTCCCATAAAATACCAGCATACCTCAGAGTAGGTCGAACAATTGTTTTATACGCCATACTCTTGGCATCAGGTGTGGTATCCTATTTTGCGTTTTAAGGACCAAGTTTCTTTCGAGTGGATCGAGTAATGCTTTTTATGTGCTTAGTCCAATTTAGATAGGGATTGTTACACCAAGATACTTCAATTGAGCAGTATGTTTAATCTAAATACCTTCAATCTCAATACCTTCAAAAAAGCACCTTCAAGTTATAACTTGAAGGTGCTTTTTGTTTGTGATGCTAATGCACGCTGTTCTGGATTAATTTTCATAACAGAGTCGTGACACCACTTTTCAAGAGTTATCAGGGATTCGTTCAACAGGACTTGGTCGAAAACATTTTTTGCCCAGCAAAAAGAAGAAAGAAAGGAATGATCGGAAAGCAGCCTAACTTCAATGGGAGGGGGGACATTGAGTGGTGTATAATTAACATATATTAGAAATAAGATGGAGTGCAATACCGATCCTTGTGGAACTCCGGAAGAAATGTAGGAAGTAAGAAAGCGCTCTTTTGATAGCCCAACGAACTGTTGCCTGTTGTGTAAGCAGGCTTCAACCCTCCTAATAATTTCAAGGTCAATCCCGAGGGCAAGCATCTTATGCAAATTAATTTTGTGGCATAACTTGTCAAATAATTTCATAAAATCGACTGACACGGTATCTATTTGTCCACTAGATTGATTTCTGAAGTGCAATAATACAACGTTTCAAATAGTAGTATTAACGTCGAGGCACACTTCGTGAAACCGCGCTGATTAAAATGAAGAAAAATACCACTACTTTTCGTATCTTCGACTATTTGCGTTCGAATAATACGTTCCAAGACTTTACAGACTGCACACGTGATTGAATCAGACGATAGTTTCCTGCATCTAGTTTGACTCCAGCTTTAAAAATCAGTATGACTCTGGCTAGAAGCCAGTCGCATGGACGGGCCCTGACGCAAAGACAGGATAAAGGGTTGGACAACAAACTTGTACACGCAATCACAGTAACTCTTCAGAAGCTCATTTGGGATCATGGGAGGATCTAGTGACTATTTAGTCTCCAGCTTCAGCAGTAATGTCATGATGACTTCCATGACAACCGAAGCTTGATTTTAGCTGTACGTTATCGGCATTTCGCATGTCTGTAAATGAGTATCTGGAATGAACACTGATCTAAAAAATTATTTAATTCCTCAGAAATGAAAGGCTGGATTACTGAAAATGCTACCATGTGCAAGTATGCCGCGTACTGAAGGTTTAGTACCCGACAAAGTACCTCCGAAACTTCTGTAACGCATTTTTCAAGTAATTAATCCTAGCTTGAAGGTCAAAGACGTAAATATCGCGGCGCGAACAAGTCCCCAATAGTCGTTGCCGTATATTTACAGCGCTGTCTCTGTGGTTGAAAAAATGCGCTTATTTTTCAACGCTTTCTTGCGCAACAAGTGATGACACTCTGTGTGGATGCAAGGAATTTTTGTTTTCGTTCCGTAGTCTCTGGATTTGGTTTCCACAGTGCCGGCGTTTCAGTGATCGCTGGGGCATCGGCGCTTGCACGAAGACTGGTTTCGTTTCGCGAAATGTTTCCGTTCGTTTCGCTAATAAAAACTGATCTCTATCACGTTTCTAATCTCTAATAGGGTCACCGCCAGATTCTAGCTCGTTTATTGCTCACTGGGTTGCGATTACATCTGTTCACTAGCGCGTGCTGGCATATACAAACGATGACGTCACATAGGAACGATGCTGCCAAGCCTGCGTTTCTTTTCCCGAGATTCAAGAAAACTGACCAACCTCGTTGGCGAGGGGACGATGGATTACTGCAAGTTTCTGTCTCGTTTGATTTTTGCGACGCGCGCACAACCATTGAGTTTTCTTGCGCGTTCATGAACACATAGATTTCGCCATGGGCATTGTTGCACCTGGCGATCCCTCGGAAGGGAGCCTGCTTCACCGGCAGACGTGCAACCGTGGAGCTCCATTCACGTTTCGTCGTTTACTCAAGGCGAATGTTGGGAGCTCGGTTTAGCGGAGGCAAGTAATGCACGTTTTAACAGGTTGAGAACGGAGAGTCGACTGATTTTATTCCACAGCGAAAGCAGGTTGCCGTGTGGCGATGGTGGCGCCTCCGCGCTTCAAGGGTTTTTATCAAGCGTTTTGAGAGAACTTCACAATGGCTTCAGAATAGGTAGGAATTTTGATGATAACTTGTTTGTACTTACTCAGTGTATTGAAATATCAATATTAGAAAGGAGACCGTTATTTGCGGCCTTTTTAGACATTAAAGGTGCGTATGACAATGTAGACTGCAACATTTTGTTGGTTACTCTGGAAAGAGAAGACTTAGGCGACGATTGTATGTTGCTTTTGAGAGAGATTTACCTAGAAAATGCCGTTTGCGTTGAATGGAAAGGAATGAGGAGTAAGTTGATATCAACAAGAAACTGAGACAGGAGTGCCGTTTATCTCCGCTGCTGTTTGTGATGTAAATGGTTAGTATGGAAAGGGCGCTAGAAAGGTGTAATATCGGGTTTAATCCCTCATGAAAACAGGCGGGTGCAGTATAGTTGAGCAGCAGCTTCCAGGTTTATTTTTGCGAACGACATTGTTTTGCTAGCTAACAAGCAAAGTGATACGCGACTTCTGGTTAATTTCTCTGTCTGGACGGGAAGGCGATAAGCTAGGTATGAAATTTAGCGGTAAAAATCGAGAGTTATTGTATTCAAGGCAAACAGCGAACAGACAGGGACAATACAGTGCCAGGAAATACTTCTCGCAAAAGAATATAAATATTTTGGTATATTGATAAATGAAGGCAACAGATATCTGTAAACACAGGAAGAAACGATAACAGTAAAGGGGAATAGAAATTTGGCTATAATGAAACAGAGCGCTATGACGATGCAAAAGGTACGAGGTGCTCCAGGGTATGCGGAAAGGTGTGATGGTTCCAGGACTTACTTTTGGAAATGCGGTTGCTTGCTTGAAATCAGAGGTATAATCAGGACTCGATAGAAACCAAAGGTCAGTGGGACGCCTAGCATTAGGCGCTTAGGGGAAGACTACAAATGAAGCTCTGCAGATAAATATGGGCTGGACAAGTTTTGAAGTGAAGGAAGCTCATAGCAAAATTAATTATGAAGAACGACTTTGGAATATGGAAGAAAGGAATTGGGCTGGTAGGGTGTTGAGGTATTTGTACAGAAATAACATTGATTCACAGTAGAGGAAAAGAACCACGAAGCTTACCAGCGATATGCGGCATCTATGGTGAGCAACACAGCAACAAACAACGTCAAGCGGAAATTCAGAGAGGCTAAGATAATGTCATGGGCCGCGGCAGCGGAAAGGAAACCTGCCATGAGTAACTACTTATGAGGAAAAAACGAAATGAGGAAAGAAACAATTTATGATAACTCAAATTGAAGCTCATTACCTGTCGAAGCGAGATCAGGATGCCCGAGAACACGCACCTATAATGCGAGATATGAGAAGGCAGAAGAAGCATGTGCTTGCTGTGGTAAAGCTAAAGAAAAGATGGAGCATGTTTTCTTATAGATTTCTTTAGCGACTTCGTGCATTTTGGGTGGACGTCTGCTGGTCTCCTGCAATACTGTCGTGCCAAGGAAAAGAGGGAAATGCTTGACAGCGTAATAGATAGCCAACATCTCCCTCCGGAAAGTGCTGTACCGAGATTCTGTGATTTTGAGGCGCCTTGAGAAGAATCCCAGTGGCCTCCTGTCTGTGCCATCATGCCGCTCCTGTACTGCATCCACTTTCATGGTCGACGCGGCTACCATAATGCAAGTTGCGGCGCTGGGCAACTGATGAATCAGCAACATTGCAGTCACCAACCTCGTTTTGGCTTCCTGGAAGGAGTGTTCGTACCCCGATGACGAATGGAACGTAGGTGGTTTTTTGGAGTCGCGAGGTCGTTAAGCGGCTGAAGAACTTCGCACAGGATGGTACGAAACGCTTGGTGAAAATTTGTGAGCCCCGGAAACTCGCGCAATTTTCGGAAGGATGTTGGAGGGGGGAAGTCCTCGATTGCCCACACTTGTTACGAAATGCGACGGCCGATAAAATTTAGGGCTTCAACTCCGAAAATGCATTTCTGTGGTGCTAAAACCAGAGCCCGTTCATCCAATCGCTCATATAGAAGGCGAAGGTGTTCTTCGTGCTCTTCGTCTGTGCGACTTGCAGCGAAAATATCGTAAAGGTAGATGAAATGGACCTGAGTTCGCACGTAATCTTGTCCATGAACCTTTGAAAAGTTTGCGCCGCATTCTTCAAACCGTAAGTCATACGGATAAAGTCAAATGGGCCGAGTGGAGTAGTGATTGCTGTCGTCGGTATGTCACTGGGTTTCACAGTAATTTGGTGGTACGTGCTGATCAAATCGATCTTGCTCTATATCTTGGTTCCTGCCTGACGAGCGCCGGTCATGTATGTGGGAAAAGTAATATTGATCCGGAGTATTGACTGAATTCAGAGCTCGATATTCGCCACGACGCCGCCAGCCGCCATTGTACTGCTTTGCAAACAGATGCAGAGGTGAAGACCAATTGCTGGCGGAAGGACAAATAACGCCGAGTTGAAGCATGTGTTCCAACTCACGGCGACCGACTTCCAACCTCAGTCCAGCGAGCCTCCGTGTCCGCGCGGCGATATGCGGGCCGCTGGTGGTGATATGATGCGTCATCTCGTGTTTCATGGGCAGTACATAGTTTCGGGGCTTTGTAAGTAGCGGTTGCTAAGCAATTGTCGTACGTTGAGACTGGCCGAAACGTACGGATGCCAGATGGGGTGAGCTTGGACTGCAGGCTAAGTACATCAAGGAATGTGACGGTATATATCCTTTAGGCGCCGATCGCGAACACTGACATCTACGTTGAAATGGCTGAGGAAGTCCGCTCCCAGTTTGGCAAAGCTGACGTCGGCGATCACAAAGAACCATCTGTGCAAGCGCCGGAGTCTGATGTCTAGCGTCATTGGCCGGAGTCCATACGACGCGGTGGCAGTGTTATTCACTGCGAGGGTATTTACTTGCCACATTGGCGATCTTCGGCCGTGGCGGGAATGATGGGCAGCTCGGCTCCTGTATCGACGAGGAGGCGGGTGCCGGAGATGCGATCGACTGCGAAGAATAGGCGGCTTGCGCGAGAGCCGATGCCTCATGCCGCCGTTATCGACTGGCCGGTGCGTTTGCCGTCTACGAACAGGGCTGGTTGCAGAGACTTGATTTTTCTCAAAAGCGATGGTGATACCAGCAGAACTGCCGTGGTGAGTCTCTATAGGTGGGCTGCGAGACTGTGAAAGCGAATGGTTGCGCCGAAGTTGGCCGCCAAAGTTGCCACCCGTCGTGAGCTTCTCCAGTGCACTAGTATAAGGCGGTCGACTGTTTCCTCCAGACTCTGGAGCCGGTCTCTTGGCTCTGAGACTCTCGCAAATGCGATAGGTAGGTGTGCTACAGAGGAGCACTCGCGTATGCGGACAGCGAGTGCAGCTAGCCGATCGAGACTCGTCGGAACCCACCATCACCATGCATGCAGACAGTGGGAGGCGCTGCAAGAACAGCTCGCGCAAAATTGGAAAGCTGGCTTTCGTTTGCGGAGCAGTCACTTAGCAACTGACGCATCCGGGGCAAGAGTTTTGATGGCTGTTGGTCGCAGAGTTCCTCGGATAGGAGCTAACGAAGCGTACTCTGTTACGATGGCTCGAGGCGCTGCAGGACCGCGGTTTTCAGCTCGTCTTATGCGCTGGCAGACGGTGCACCGCTAGCTAGTTGTCTATGGCATCGGCGATGTCGGAGGGTCGCGCGACGGCGACGACGTGCAGGTACCTTACTCACTAAATCAGCGTAACCTGTGACTAACGGACAAGCAACTATGTTCCGAATCATCGGGTTTTCGAGCGCCCAGGGCTGACAGGTGACGAGTACCCGCCCGAACTATGACTGGACCTGGCGCCGACGGTGACGCGTAAAGAATTACAGCTCACTTCAAGACGACAACGCCGCCATCCGACTACCGTAAAGGCCGCTCTCCCGATCCTGACAGACTGACCGTCACGAAAAGATCACTAAATGGTGAAACGGACCATTGTCGAGGACTCCTCTGTGAACGGCGTCGACAGCAGGTTCACAGGTTGCCACGTGGTTGCCACCTATAGTACAACGTTGGAGACCAGGGAGTCCGGCAAAAATTGTGGGACGTTGGGGGCGGGATATTGTGAACGGTTCGGCGTTTGTGGTTAGCCAGTGAATTCCCTCCATGAGTGAAAGAATGGAATAAACGCAATAAAAAGCGGATCTGAACGGTTGTGAGAAGAGGCTAGGACGTGCGAAGACGTTAGCTCCGAGAGATGGAGCCGTTTTTGTAAAACTCGATCGTGTAGTTTTGTACATAATCCTTTTTCTCATCTCTAGCACGTCGCTTGGGACCTTTGTTTCTCCCGGCAACTGGCATGGCACCTATCCATGGAACCTTTGTGGCGGCGCGGAACTCTGACTTCAAAACAGCGTGTGTGCCGGTTGCTCTGCTGCGAGTGAGTCCAGCCGTGATTCTTCCTGTGCAGACTGCTGACCAAGTGCCAACTCGGTCTAATCGATTTAAGTGTATCTACCTTTTTTTGTTCGTATTATAAGTATTTATGCAATCCCAGCTGCATTCAAGAATAAACAATGCATATTTACCCGCAGAAAATATTTTTGTCACTTTATGGTCTCATTAAAAAAATGTGTTGGTTGAAATAGATCAGTCTGAAGATTTTAAATCCGCAATAAAAATTTTGATCCTGGGCGCTTGCACGTGCCCAAAAAGATTGACCATCAAAAGGTTAAATTGCAACTTCGACTGCTTGGATTCCCTCCGAACTTGCGCACTGAGTAAAGAGATAACGTCGGAGTTTCAAAGCTTTCTGTTCCGCGCTCGCGATAAGCTTGACTTCAGAGAAATAACAGTACGCGTCACGAATTGATTGTGTTTATGTTGCTTATATCTTTTGCGGCACCAAATGAGATAAGCAATATCTTGCAATGAATTTAATATAACTGGAGATGTAGTTTACGTTATCGACTAAGGGCATTGAGCTAGAGCATATTCCATACAATCGACATTTGACGTAGGGTCAGCTTTATTAAGTTTGTAATCGTATTGATTGGACTTTCGGTACAACTTTCAGCAGTAATAATTACCATTGATTTACCTTTATTTACGGCGTCATGGCTATTGTGTCGACTCGCCTGTTTGTATTTATTCTTTCATTACACTTGGTTATGTTTGACATCGGCAGGAACGACTTCCGCATGATAACCAATTATTTTATTTGGAACCGCGCATACTAAATCGTTGACGAGGTCCCGTTAGCTCGACAAACGGACTTGAGCTGCTGCTTTTCTTGACAATATTTAAATACACCTCCGGTTTCTCAAAGGCATTCAATTGTTGTCAAGCCAGGGACAAACTTGAAGGCAGATGAATTGTGAGCAGATTTGTTTACTAAAGGAAGTCGCACTAGGCTCGCACAATTGAGTGACGCGGAACGACACGCAGCTTCACTGCTGGGTTCGGTTCCAAGAGGAGGCGCCTGGGTTCAAACTTCACGGGAACCTGAAATAGGGAGAGATACATTTGTGTGATCTATTTCGCTACCTTGTTTCAAGAAAGGTTACTTGTTCATGTGATGGTTCGTAAATGACACGGGAGATAGGCAGAAGTCCTTAATAAATGCATTTATGAAAGAGAAAATACCGAAAGTGTCATAGCACCTAATCCCCTTTACAATTATTCCATCGTTATTGTGCACCGTGCCGATTCCACTTGCCTCCACTACAGGTTGAACTGACGTGCATTCAGCCGATTAGAAGAACTTATTCGCGTTTCGAGCAAGGAGTTTTGCTTTTGCCAAGTGTGCCCCAAGATTTCTTGGAAATACTTCCTCAGTCCCCGAACGCGCTCCTTGCAGCGTATAGGGCAAATTTGTACGTGGCCTCACCGCATGATACTGACGAAGCATCGGGGCGCGGGGGCCAGATTCAAAAATTATATTTCACTTGAAACAAAAATAAAAACAAAATGTTGACCGAAATCGAATGCCAGAAAGCAGGAGGAGGAGGAGGAGGAAGTGCAACAAGGAATAGACGGAAAGACAGGGAGGTTAGCCCGTTCTCAGGCCACCTCGCACTTTATATCATCATGTCTTTACGAGAAATACCTGATCGAGAAAATCATGAATTACAGGACCAAAAGCGAAATTTTGGGTTCCTGGCACGTTATTTGATGCAACTTCTAAGCGCATTGGGGCTTAAATAATTTTAGTGTGATATAGGTGCCTTGGACAATGCAGTAAATTATTTACAATAAAGAATTCAATAGTACTTTTGTGATAAAAAATTTCAATTTGGTACAGTTTATTTCAAAACTCGGCACTGCTAAGGGACTTCTTTATACCGAAGTTGCAAATAAGCACTTTTACATATAGAGGACGAATAATTGTAGGTTCACTGGGCGAAGTTGTCCAACGTTAGACGCTAAAACAACTTTCATAATAATGTTTTGCAAAAGAATGTTTGGCGTACATGAGCAAACTTTGGAAGCACGTCATCAGTAGAAAATTTTTTTTCAGCAAAGATAGTTAGGGGAATCACTCTGAACTGACGGTAAATACTAAGTAGCCATATTGTTGAAGCAAAATCTGAGCTTGTCGTGCGACATGTCGAGTACACTTGGCTTGAAATGACCCACGTGCTATCATAAATTATCAGTACCCAGAGCCAACGTGAAAATGAACTTCATTTGCTACGTAGCGAGTGAACAAACGCTTGTATATGAGAAACTGTAAAACTGAGTACGATGTTTTATTCCCTCTTTTTGCGTGTCGATAGCGATGGTAAGTACCGGATTTGCCAATCCACAGCTTGGCACGATTAATTACAGTGTTCAGGATTCTTTACCTGAAAGACGGAACTTCCCAAATACCTACCATAGCCAAACAAATCACAAAATATTTATCGGTGCCATTTCGATGGATCTTCTCCCCTGTTTTTTTTTTACTTCCTTGCGGATTTATTTTTGACGCCGAATAACGCGATCATGGTTGCGGTTGCCGCGACGTCTGACTAAATTGGGAGTCGCACGTCGCAAGGGGCCTGCGACAAGCGCGATTGCGATTTTCGTCGCATGCGATTGAAATTGCACTTCTGGTCCGACGAAAATTTGATCGTGTGAAACGGCCTTTAGACGCAAAAAGGCTCGCCTTACACAAATACATTGATCCGACTCATAACGCTTTGCAGAACTCCAAGCAATGCTGGTTAGCCAGTTAGCAGCAAAGTCATTCGCATAATATCGACCCCCACAGTGAATGCAATCTGCATAATCAAAGCGATAGCTTTCTTTAGCTACATCGCACATTTTCGCTGGGCGTCGGCTGGTCTCATGCAATACTGTCGTGCCCAGTAGACAACTTGGGTCACCGAATATGCAACATGATGACTTGCTGTCTGGCCGTGTTTGCTCTATGAAACCATAGAGCAAAGACGGCCAGACAGCAAGCGCACAGAGAAAGCGCTAATACGGAGGAGAAGGGCAAGGAACCTGACTGGTTGGCGCGCGGATGACGTCACGCAATAAGGCAAAGGAGGTGATGACTGCGCGTGCCAAATGCGATCGCCCATCCGCAGTACGAACCTCCCCGTCGAGCGCGACCGCTTGGTGGATAGCCATTGCACTGAATCAGGACAACATTCAATGGGGCTATATGGCACATACTTGAATTAGGAAGGAACAGCGCCAACTACGACGGTCGCCCTCTCGCGATCGTCGTAGTTGGCGCTGTTCCTTCCTAATTCATTGCACTGAAGTAGCTGCCAGGATAATAGGGATTCAGGTGGTTGCTACGGTGTTTCAACTGGGGTGCTTTAATTACCGCAAGATATACTTCGTCGTGGTAAAATTTGACATTTTCGCTGGCAGCTAGATTTCTACTTCGTGTGTCTGCTGATCTGTCCATAAGGTTTTGTGATTCACCGATGGCAGGCGATATGCGGCAGGTTTAACAAAAAAAGAAGCTATCACTGACTTTGGCAGTAATGACTTACAATTACTTCTGCCTACGCGCAGAACATACCTGAGTGTCAGCGCACCGCTCAAAGCGGACGTCTCTCAGTAAACCGGCGAGGACGCTCTTGGCCTGAACGAGGGCCACACGCAGTCCTATGCAGTTTCGGGGTCCCGCGCCGAAGGCCAGAAAAGTGTACGGCTTCAGCAGGTCCTTGTTCTCGGGCAAAAATCTGGGCGGCGGAAGACAATGCAACAGTATAAAATTCAGAAACTACTGCGGGGTTAGGCTGGTAGTGCGATTCCGACGCAGGGCAGAAAAGGAGAACCACATTGAACAATACCCGCCTTAAACATTTGTCCTCATAAGGTAGGTATGGCGCCCACGAATTCACTTTGTCTTCGCTGGGACCACTGATATTTTTTTTTATTCGGTGGTCATATAGGTGGACATTATCCACTTTGGAGGCATCGTGTTTCTCTGACGAAAAATATGGGCTGATCCCGAAGCCACTGCACTCTGACACAGCGTCTGAAAGTGCTAGCTGTCACGTGGGACGAATACAAGAAACTGAAACGTCACACATGCACCGACTGTTTCAAAGAGTGACTCTGGTATCAAAAAAAGCATGAGTGTGATTGCGGTCGGATCGCATCATCGGTCACGCATTTTGTACACCATTCACGAACTTGGAGGTATCTAAGAAAATGAAATTCACGAGTATGCTATCGCATACCTACGGAGCTAGAAGTGCTACGTTCTGGCCTAGCGTTTTCTTATTCAATCGACATTTTTCATCTTTAAGGAAAAACATTTTGGACGCACCGTTTCGACAACGTTGAGTAAATTTTCCCTTATTGGGTATTTTTTCTATTCGGAGCCTCCTGTCTTGAACACTGTTATAGGTTAGGGAGCCGTGGAGGAATTTTTACTTCTTCCAAGACTGTTCTATTAATAAGTTCTTACTACATTGTAAGCGCTCTTTCTGTTCTTCATACTGTTCATTGTAGCTACCAAATTTATTTTTGTCTAGGCCAATACCTCCTTTAGAAACATGCTCATTAATCTATATAAAGCTTTTGTAAACTTCGACTTGGATTCCAGAATTTCTTTAGGAGCCGTCGACACCGGATAAGTGGTGCACGCCGCTAACGCCAGCATCCAAAGACGGTGCCGTAGCCACTGGTACCCTCTGCTGCAGTCGCTCCCTGCTTACAGCTCGGCCGTAGTGGTGCGCCATTTTCTCCGCATTTAATGCGTGCAGCGCGGGCACAGCCTTTGCTTTTTTCTGTTCGCTATTAGCGAGATGCTGACACTGAGTACGCGGTTTTCAGTACAGTTGTGTCAGCGAGCAGGAGCATGTGCGCGGCTGCCACTGGGCACTGATAAGATATAATTTTCTTTTTTGTTGCTCTGTGTTGTTCACTATAATCTTGGTCAGCTTCCATTCAGCGAAGGATTTTTGTAATTGACTTTTTTTTTTGTTTTCCGACCATTCATATTTGAGGTGTCGCCTTAGAATTTAGGCAGGCGTAGACAAGAGTAAATATGGTAATAATCATTATCACAGACCTCATCTTATAATCTTATACCGAGGGCCCTGTCTGAGAATTACCGAATAGTTACATGGGTTCTGCCTTTGTCGCAGGAGGGGCGGAAGTGCGGGCTACATTTATCAAAATGAGGGAAGGCTGGCTGGGATCTTAGGCGGACATTATGGTCTGAAGGGCAGCGTTAATGTCCGGAGACGATACAAGAGTTGTGCCGGAGCCAAAGTGTTAGTGAAGTGGTGTAGCAATTCCTGAGATTATTCACATAATTTTTTTTTGTAAATAAGAAACGCGTTATATGATGCCACTTGACGTTCAGTCAATCCCCGCATTGGGTATAAGCTATCAGTAAAGGAAAACCAAATCAAATGAGCGCCCAATTTCAAATGGCAAGTATTGGGACTCCTCGCTCGACTTTATAGTGGTACCAGCACGAGGTGGCCGAGTTTCGTCCTTATTATTAACATTATTGTCTTTGTCTTCAAACACAGGAGGGAAGGGACGGTAGTCGAAAGAAAAGAAACAAGAAAAAAAAAGTAATGCTAAAAATGAAAAGACTATTGGCGTTGCCCTGGTCACACCTGCATGCTCAACAAATGAAACCAACAAAAGAAGAGAAAAGTGCAGAACCCACCTTTCAGGTTTGAAAGTGTAAGGATCTGGGTAAAACTCTGGATTGTAGTGAACGCCTGTCAAGGGTATCTCGATGCACATTCCCGGCTTGAAATCTATTCCATACAGCGTCGTTTCCTGGTTGCAGCGTCTTGTCAGGCTGCATAAAAAGTACGAGGTTAAAAGAAGCAAAGCCCAAAATCAGACCCATAACATACAGTGGACTCATACAGATTGTAAATACAGAAAAATTACGCGCAGCCTGTATGTGGGATAGAACAATTCTATACAGCTGTGGAAAGCAATCTAGCTATTATCGTTGCTCACAGGAAATACATCTGTCTTTTCTACATCTAAAATTTGCTTAGTCGAGGTGGCCCGAGAGAGGAAAGCGTGTATTATTTTCGAAAACATCGACAGTAGAAGTTTGCAAGCCACCTTGGTGACTGCTGCTGCATACCAATCCCAAGAAAATTTACTGAGGTCATGAAAGCGTGTGCTTCCGATATGAAGCCAACGTGCATTGCGGCGACCTAACCTGATTATGCAGCAACCATCTCATCACTAACCTCGACTCCATCTCAAGAAGGAGGTTAAAGCAAATTCTTCAACCTCAAGCTTAAACTTCGCGGTTTCGAAATGTTTTCTAGTATTTATTCTAGTGGCAGATTCATTCTACCGAGAAATTCCACAGCTTCAACCTCAAATTGCGCACTTCTTAAAAAAATACTTCTCCATGCAAAAAAAATTGTGTACGCTGATTGTGCCCCAGCAAGAACTGGTTGGCTCTCAAAGCTCTACGGTGTTTTCTTGTGGTCAAAGATTTGATGAGTTCCTGCAGAGTAAGTTAAGTTTCTTTTCTCCATGTTCCTATGACTTCTTTTTATGCTTGTGTTACTCTTATACTCTTACAGCCTGTTCGGTTATGTTATTCATGATCCATGGAGTTGTTTTGGTGATGTCTTGTTATTTTAGTTATTCTGTTATATTTTTATTGTTTCTTTTCTTTAAAATGGTTTGGAAACCTCTCAGTGGCCAAACTTGTCATCTTTAACAGCTTATAAAGAAAGCCAGCCCTTGTTAGCTCTATCCTTAAGCAAAAACCTCGACCTGAATTTCAAGTTGCGAGGTTGGCCTCTCGAAAGGGTCACTCATATTCATTTGATTGTCAGATAAATTCAACCCTCGAACAAATTTCTCTCAGCCTTAAGCTTTATTACTGAGGTCGACATCAAGGAAAATTCACTCATATTTGCTCTGCCATCAGGTAAATGCTTTCTACAGAGATGTTTTCAAAACAACCCATGTTCTCGTGTTCAGCAGATCACTTAAGTATTCACCGCCTGCTTCGCAACACGTGTAACTTGTGGAAATAACAAATTGAGCGATGTTGATCTGGTAGGTTTTTATCGGTTTTCTTTTGTCAAAAGGCAAAGGACTGGTTTTTTTCTTGTAACAAATGAAAAGGCACTTTCCTTAGCAGTGTATTGAGGGCTGTTTGCAAAATATTCAGGCAAAATGCAATTGAACAAAATAAAAATAAGTTAAACTAAATGCTGAAGCCCTCAAAGTTTTGAAGACACAGGAATTTTGTCACCAAACACCTTCGTGATGCAAAAAAGCAATATTATTCTAACCTATTCAACTCGACGCAAGGACGCACAGAAAATGTTTGGAAGGCACTTAACACTGTAATTAGTAGTGCATCCGAGGCAGTAACCAAAATTGTACAAGATGGAATAGAAATTCAAGGCCCTGAGCTAGCTAATGCATTTAACGACTTCTTCCTGTCAGTTGGTGACGCCACCACCAGCAGCGCTGACCTAAGATATATGAATGATCGAACAAACCAAACCATATTTTTAGAGCCAGTTTCAGATGGTGAGCTTGTAGCTACATTTCTAACTCTCAGTAATAGCAAAGCCACTGATGCGGAGAATATTCAAATGAAACCAGTAAAATATGTAATTAACATACTAGCACCCTGCCTTACCTACATCTTTAATATGTAGGTATCTTAGTATAAGAAATTTACTTTTGGATGTGTGTTCATTTAGGAAGAGCCTTTTGAGCTGTGGCGACATTGAGTCAAATCCAGGTCCTACTGATAAGGAAATGTTGGAGATGATTCTTTCGGGCCAGAGTAATATGACAGCCTCCATCAACAACATTTTGACAAATCAAGGAAAGATTGAAGCAGATATCGCAGGACTGAACGAAAAGATGAAGTTGTTAGAGGTTCAGTTGGCGTCCTTAGATGAACTAAAAGAGCGAATTTGCGATTTAAAATCAACGACGACTGAGCTGGAGGATAAAGTGACATACCTGCAAGACAAGGTTGATGAACTAGAAAACAGGAGCCGGAGGAATAACTTGATTATTTTCGGAATAAAAGAAGAGAGCGATGAAACTGCTGAATCTCTTATCGCGAAGGTGAACGAGACGATGTTCCAAGAAACACTAGACGTTACTGTTAAAGGCATAGAGCGATGCCACAGGCTTGGAAGAAAGAGCAAGAATGGTCGCCCAGTAATCATTAAGTTTTTAGACTACCGCGAAAAACATTCCATCCTAAAAGCTTGCTATAAGCTCAAGGGAACGGAATTTTCGATCACGGAAGACTTTTCTTTCGCCGTTCGAAATATTAGAAAGAAGTTATGGGAAAGCTCTGCGGAAGAGAGATCGAACGGAGCTAGGGTCAAGCTATTTTTTAACAAGCTGTGTGTAGATGGTGTGATGTTTGCTTGGGACTCAGCGAACAATGCTCGCTACAAAATTTCTGGAAGAAAGAAATGACCACAAAAGGAAGATAGGAGGACATTAACAATAATTAGTATTAATTGTCGGAGCGTTGTAAACAAAGTCTCCCATCTGGAAGGTATGCTGTTAACGCATAATCCCGACATAGCTGTGTTAACAGAGACATGGTTAAATGAAGAAATATTTGATTCCGAATTTGTGCCAAGAAACTATACAGTCTTTCGGAAAGACCGCGACAGAAGAGGTGGCGGAGTGGCTATACTGTTCAAAAGCACATTTCAGATTTTAAAACTGCCTGATGTTGCTACAGTTGAAGCTGTCTTTTGTAAAGTATATGCTAACAATTTCCGATATATCGTTGGTGCTATCTATAGGCCTCCCGGTTCTTCTGTCGCTGTCCTAGATGAAGTTAAGAAATATCTTTATTGCTACACGAAACCAGACGATAAGTTAATTTTAGCTGGAGATTTTAACTTACCAAACATAAACTGGGCTACTTTTTCTGTTGAATCTCCGCACACTGTAGGAGATGCTCTGCTTGATATCATGTTTCATTTCGATCTCTTACAAATTGTGAAGAACCCTACTAGAATCCAAGAAGATTCTTCATCAATACTGGATTTATTCTTGGTACGAGGCAATATCAAAGAAAAACTTTCATGTAATGTAGTGGCCGGTATTTCTGATCATCAAGCCGTAATCTTGGTAATAGAAGACATATTATTGGATCGAAAGGGTGATACTCGACACTTTCCGAATTTTGCCCGTGCTGACAATGAATCAATTATTGATATTTTAGATCTTCATTATTACAGTTTTCTGCACAGCACTTGTAGCGTGGATGACCTGTGGCTTGTTTTCAAAAACATTGTTCGTGACTGCATTCAGCGTTTTGTACCAGTGATATGCAAGAAGTCAGACAATAACAATCCCTGGATTACGCGAGAAACATTGCAATTGCAGCGCAAGCTAAAGCGATTAAAGAAAAGAATAAAAAAATCAAGCTCAGTCTTTTTAGAGGCAAAAGTTCATGAAGTTTCAGAGAAATTAAAACAGTGCATTCTGAAAGATAAAGAAAAATACTACAATAAGCAACTTCCAGCACCTGAAAAGTTTTGGCGGTCAATTGCACCAGTTTCTCGTTCTACCGATGCATTTATTATACATGGACAACATGTAAGTGACGATGTCCAGGTTTCGGCAGCATTTAATAACACCTTTAAGAAAGTTTTCACGAAAGATGACGGGCGTCTCCCACCCTTTAGCATGTCACTTCCTTCCATGCCTGATGTTATAATTTCTGAAGAGGGTGTTTTTAATCTATTGTTAAAACTGGATATTAAGAAATCACCTGGTCCAGATGATATTCCAAATGCCTTCCTTAAACAGTATGCAGAGTGGTGTTCAAAGTATTTGCGCGTCCTATTCACTCGATCATTGAAAGAAGGTGTTCTACCGTGTGATTGGAAAACTGCTAGAATTAAGCCTTTGCACAAAAGTGGAGAGAAGACGTGTATTGAAAATTATCGCCCTATTTCATTAACTTCAACAGCGTGCAAATTATTGGAGCACATCATTCATAAGCATCTAATTTCCTCGACGAGCATAATGTACTGGCAGCTGTCCAACACGGTTTCAGACGAGGGTATTCCACATGCACTCAGCTGGTCGAAACAATCCATGATTTTGCGACAGCAATCAACGAAGGAAAACAAACTGATGTTATCTTTATGGACTTTCGAAAAGCTTTCGATAAGGTTTCGCACAAGAAACTACTTCATAAACTCAGTTTTATTATAAATAATAAACAGATATTAACATGGATACAATCGTACCCATCTGATCGCCGTCAGTTTGTCGAACTGCATAAAACTTGCTCCAATTACGTTCCTGTCGATTCTGGTGTTCCCCAGGGATCCGTCCTCGGCCCCCTACTGTTTTTAATGTTTATTAATGATATTGTTAAAAACCTGTCTGTACGTGTTAAGCTATACGCGGACGACTGCGTGCTGTATGAGAAAATAAGTTCGACTGATGATCAAATTAGGCTGAATAATGATTTTGCAAAAATAGTTTCTTGGTGTGAGAAGTGGCAAATGTCAATTAACTTTGAAAAAACCGTATTTATGAGAATAACACTTAAAAAGATCCCTCTTCTATATTACTACACTGCTAATAATAATTTTCTTCATGAAGTCACAGAATATAAGTATCTAGGTCTATGGATCTCTGATGATCTTTCTTGGACCAGGCATGTCGACTATGTTTCAGCAAACGCTCTCCGAAAGCTTTTTTTCTTACGACGCTCGCTTAAGCTAGCAACCCCTGGTACACGCCTCCTTGCCTACAACACTATTATTAGACCAATCTTAGAATATGCAGTAATTATCTGGGACCCTTTTACAAAGGTAAACATAAATAAACTTGAAAGAATCCAAAAGAAAGCAGTAAGGTTTATATATAACACTTACGGGCGAGCATCAGTCAGTGACCTCCTCAAAAAAAGTGGTTTACCCTCTATTCCTAACAGAAATCGCATATGTCGCTTAAAGTTTTTCTATCAGTTAATTAATAATAATTTCAAAGTTGACACCTCCAATATCCTTATCTATTCCTCGGGGTACCAAACTAGAAATCGCCATTCTCTTTCTATAACACCGTTAAATCCGCGAGTTAATTGTTTTAAATATTCCTTTTTTCCAAGGACCATCACTGATTGGAATAACCTCACGGATGATGTTGTCAGAGAGACATCATTACATTCATTTCAAGAGCATCTGAATTGATTGTTGTTAAGTGACCTTGTCACTGTATTCTCTTGTTGAATTTCTATGTGCAATTTTGTTTTCTTTGTGTCTGTAATTCTGTATCTTAACGCAATGTTTCCCACCTGCTATGATCTTGTGTACAAGATCGCAGTATTCATAAATAAAATAAATAAAAATATGTGTTTATCTGCGGGATCTTCCCCTCGACAGATGCAGACAGCAAAAGTAACAGTTGTATATAAAAAGGGTAATAAAAATGACATGTTCAACTACCGACCTATATCAGTTCTGCCTGTATTTTCCAAAGGTTTGGAGAAAATAATTTTGAAACGCCTGACCCCTTTCACTGACCGCTTCAGATTGATCAGTTCTGCACAGTATAGTTTTCGGAGAAGCAAGTCTACAGAGCTCGCACTACTGGCCCAAAAGGAATTCCTTCTAGGAACTTTCGAGTACAGAAATATGGTACTTGGGCTTTTTTAGACTTTTCAAAAGCCTTCGACCTCAGTAATCATGATATTCAGCTTCAAAAACTAGATCACTACGGCATAAGAGGTATCGCGCACAAATTAATCAAGTCGTACTTACTATTGACACGTGTGCTTATCTTTATCGGGCGACCACGTTTCGCCGCTTAACAACTGTAATCGCACAGCGACGGACGCGCCTGCATGTATCCGACGTTTCTGGAAAGTTATCGATGCTTCTACCCGGCTGTCTGTTGTCGCCGAACCTTGTGTTCTCTGATTTCATCGCGTAACGCGAATGGTGTAGAACTTTGTGAAAGGCACGCGGGTCCAAACGATTAGTCTGGAACATTCGACGTCTGCTCTATAAAAGCCGACGCGCTTGACCCGCTGATCAGATTTCCGACGATCGCCGACTCTGTTCGCCGCTTTCGTTGTGCTATAAGTGTAGCCTGTTCTGTGGGCACAGGTTCGCCCAATAAAATCTAGTTTTGCCTTTCACAGTATTGCTACTGTGTTCTTAACGTCACCACCACGTGACATCTGGTGGAGGTGCTTGTGCGTTCATGTACCGAACGCCCCCGCAAAGCCGCGATCCAAGCCCGAAGCCCGAGGACAGAACCAACATCGCCCAAGACCAGCGTGCTAGCCGCAGACTGCAAGGACTGCCCCCAGAGCACGGACTTCTACCTGAGACGACAAAGAAGATCGTGGTCAAGACAACCCCAATGGCTGCCCCAGCGTCCCCCGTTATCCTACAACAACCTCGGGACCCACCAACCTTCCATGGAGCAGCGACTGAAGACCCGGAATCATGGCTAGAGACCTACGAACGAATCGCAACATTCAACAACTGGGACTCCGACGAGAAGCTGCGGCATGTCTACTTCGCCTTAGAAGACACCGCCAGAACTTGGTTTGAGAACAGGGAATCGACATTGACAACGTGGGACCTGTTCCGTACCGGCTTCCTACGCACCTTTACAAGCGTCGTGCGCAAGGAAAGGGCTGAGGCTATGCTGGACGCCCGAGTGCAGCTGCCAAACGCCGTTTGTTCCGCCACGCCGACCCGGATATGGCCGAGGAGAAGAAAGTCCGCTTACTGATGCGTGGTGTAAAGGAGGAACTTTTCGCCGGGATGGTAAGAAGCCCACCGAAGACCGTCGAAGAGTTTCTTCGTGAGGCGACGAACATTGAGGAGACACTCGAGATCCGGAACCGGCAATTCGATTGTCGCACGAACTATACAAACTACGCCGGGGTTCAATCACTGGCCACCGACGACCTACGCGAGACTATCGGAGCTGTCGTGCGGGAGGAGCTACAAAAGCTGTTCCCATCATCACAGCCTCAAGTGGCTTCGATTGCCGACGCCGTGCGTGAGGAGCTCCAACAACAGCTTGGAGTAGCCCCTGAATCGCCGCAGCCTGAGCCGCAAGCGATGACCTACGCCGCGTCGCGCGCCGTCAAGGTCCCCCTCCGCGACCGTGCCAGGGCCCTGTCACACCGCAGTTCCATCGTCCGCCGCCGCCGCAGCCAGCACGACCACCCGTCGTCCAGCGCACCTACGCGAGGAAGGGGGACATTTGGCGCGCTCCTGACCACCACCCGCTCTGCTACCACTGCTGAGAAGCGGGTCACGTCTACCGACGATGTCCATACCGGGAGATGGGACTGCGAGGTTTCGCCGTGAACGCTGCGCGCCCGCAGCAAGGTGAACGCCCCCGGGATATCGCCGACTACCTCGCCGCTACTCAGTGGAGCTCTCGACGACCGTCGCGTTCGCCATCACCAGGCCGCTACCTGTCGCCGCAGCGCCGACCATACACTGGCCCAGCCCGGGGCCGGTCAGCGAGCCCATATCTGGAAAACTAAAGGCAGCAACCGATGGAGGTGTGGTTGCTGTTCGTCGAACTGACGAAGATCCTCCGCCGCCGACGAAGACGCCGAAGAAACCATCTCGACGACATAACGACACGCCGCCGTCCCGAGGAAGTCAGGAAGCCAAGACTACACCGACGAAAGACGACTTGACGATGCGACGTACCAGCTTCAGTTCAACACGACGCAGCCGTGATCCGACGCCAAGACCCAACTGCAATGCAAGACAAAGAACCACCGACCTCGACGTGCTTCTAGACGGCCACGCAGTCAACGCCTTAGTCGACACAGGCGCCGATTACTCTGTCATGAGTGGACACATCGCCGTCCAGTTAAAGAAGGTTAAGACTGCATGGGAAGGCCCTCAAATTCGGACCGCTGGAGGACACCTGATTACGTCGACAGGAATGTGCACGGCAAGAATTACCATTGACGACCGCACTTACCCTGTCACCTTCGTTATCCTCCAACAGTGTTCACGAGACGTCATCCTCGGCATGGACTTCCTCAACCAACACGGCGCAGTCATCGACCTGAAGTCGAAGTCCATAACGCTGTCGGAAGATCATGCGATACCGCCGGAGAGCCCTCGTAGTCACCACGCCTTGAGTGTGCTCGAACATCAAGTAAGCATCCCGCCTCGCTCCAGCATTGTTATTTCGGTCGGCTCCGAAACGCTCGCTGACGTAGAAGGCGTCATCGAAGGTGACGAACGTCTTCTGCGAGACCGTGAAATTTGCGTCGCAAGAGGGATCGCTCGACTGCACGGAGGAAACACGAAAGTGTTGCTGACAAACTTCAGCCAGGAGTTCAAGCACATCAACAAGGGCACGGCGATCGCATACATCGAGGAAATTCTGGAAAACAGCAATGAGTTTGTCCTCTCGGATTCCGCCGCATCTACCCCGACGACCTTAGTTCCCGAGCCAGACTTCGACATAAATTCAAGTCTCCCCGCGATTAAGCAACAACAGCTCAGAAGTCTACTTCGACGATACAAAGAGTGCTTTTCGACGTCATCAAGGATTCGACGAACCCCAGTCGCAAAGCATCGCATAATAACCGAAGAGGGCGCTCGACCTCTCCGCCAGAGCCCATACCGAGTTTCGACGCGAGAACGCGAAGCTATAAGGCACCAAGTCGACGAAATGCTGCGCGACGACATCATCCAGCCGTCCAAAAGCCCGTGGGCATCTCCTGTAGTCTTGGTGAAAAAAAAGGACGGAACCCTGCGTTTCTGCGTCGATTATCGTCGTCTGAACAAGATGACGAAGAAGGACGTATACCTCCTCCCACGGATAGACGACGCACTGGATCGGCTCTGCAACGCTAAATACTTCTCGTCAATGGACCTCAAGTCTGGCTATTGGCAAATAGAAGTCGACGAAAGAGATCGCGAAAAGACGGCCTTCATCACCCCGGACGGCCTCTACGAGTTCAAGGTTATGCCATTCGGACTGTGCTCGGCGCCTGCAACGTTCCAGCGCGTGATGGACACGGTTTTAGCAGGATTGAAGTGGCAGACCTGTCTCGTTTACTTGGATGACGTCGTCGTCTTCGCCGGAAATTTCGACGATCACCTGAGGCGGCTTGCGACAGTACTAGAGGCCATCAAGTCATCAGGGCTCACTCTGAAGGCGGAAAAGTGCCGATTCGCTTACGATGAGCTTTTGTTTCTAGGCCACGTCATCAGCAAATCAGGAGTACACCCCGACCCACAGAAGACAGCTGCCATCGCAAAGTTCCCGCAGCCAACCGACAAGAAGGCAGTGCGCAGATTCCTTGGCATGTGTGCCTACTATAGGCGCTTTGTCAAGGACTTTTCACGCATCGCGCAGCCGCTAACACATCTAACCAAATGTGATGTCGAGTTCAAGTGGGAAACGCCGCAGGCCAAGGCATTTCAAGAACTCAAACGGCGCATGCAGTCGCCGCCGGTACTTGCACACTTCGACGAGGACGCCGATACCGAAATCGACACTGACGCCAGTAGCCTAGGCCTCGGTGCCGTCCTAGTTCAGAGGAAAGAAGGAGTTGAACGGGTGATATCGTATGCTAGCCGGTCGCTGTCAAAAGCGGAAAGCAATTATTCTACGACTGAAAAGGAATGCCTCGCCATCATTTGGGCTACAGATAAATTCCGCCCTTACCTCTATGGCAGGCCATTCAAAGTCGTCAGCGACCACCACGCGTTGTGTTGGCTAGCTAACTTAAGGGACCCTTCAGGACGGCTGGCGCGGTGGAGCCTCAGACTACAAGAATATGACGTCACGGTAATATACAAGTCCGGAAGAAAACACTCTGACGCCGACTGCTTATCACGCGCCCCCATCGATCTCCCGCCGCAAGACGACGAGGACGACGACGCCTTCCTTGGGATAATAAGCGCGGAAGACTTCACTAAACAGCAACGAGCAGACCCGGAGCTAAAAGGCCTCGTCGAGTATTTGGAAGGGAACACCGACGTTGTCCCTAGGGCATTTAAGCGCGGGTTTTCTTCGTTCACGCTACAAAACAACCTGCTCGTGAGGAAGAACTTCTCACCAGTCCGCGCCAGCTACCTTCTTGTTGTTCCCTCAGCGCTGCGTCCAGAAATACTGCACGCCCTACACGACGATCCAACCGCTGGGCACCTGGGGCTCTCCCGGACGCTGTCGAGAATACAGGAAAGGTATTACTGGCCGCGTCTGACCGCCGACGTCGCCCGTTACGTCAAGACATGCCGAGACTGTCAACGACGCAAGACACCACCGACAAGGCCAGCAGGATTACTACAGCCGATCGAACCTCCTCGCCGACCATTCCAGCAGATTGGGATGGATTTGTTGGGGCCGTTTCCGATGTCAACATCCGGGAATAAGTGGATCGTCGTGGCGACGGACTATCTCACCCGCTTTGCTGAAACTAAAGCTCTACCAAAAGGCAGCGCAGCCGAAGTGGCGAAATTTTTCGTCGAGAACATCCTGCTGCGACATAGCGCTCCAGAAGTCCTCATCACCGACAGAGGAACGGCTTTTACAGCAGAGCTCACCCAGGCCATTCTGCAGTATAGCCAGACAAGCCACAGGAGGACAACTGCCTACCATCCGCAGACGAATGGTCTCACGGAGCGCCTGAACAAGACCCTCGCCGACATGCTAGCAATGTACGTCGACGTCGAGCACAAGACGTGGGACGCGGTCCTGCCGTATGTAACCTTCGCTTACAACACGGCAGTGCAAGAAACAACACAGATCACGCCGTTTAAGCTGGTTTACGGCAAGATCCCGACAACGACGCTCGACGCCATGCTGCCCCACGTCACTGACGAAGAGAATGTTGACGTCGCTAGGTATCTGCAGCGCGCCGAAGAAGCCCGACAGCTCGCCCGCCTACGGATCAAGAACCAACAGAGGACCGACAGCCGACACTACAACCTCCGACGACGCTTCGTCGAGTACCAGCCCGGCGACCGTGTTTGGTTTTGGACACCGATACGCCGACGAGGTCTGAGTGAGAAACTATTGCGCCGCTATTTCGGACCCTACAAGGTCATTCGACGTATTGGCGCACTGGACTATGAGGTCGTGCCAGACGGAATTTCGCATTCACAGCGGCGCCGCGCACGATCTGAAGTGGTCCACGTGGTGCGTCTGAAACCCTTTTACGGACGCTGACGAACTTCCTTATTTTATTGTTTTCTTTGCTACGGGTGTTTTTCTTTATTACTGTCGTTTGTATGCAGCATCGGGTCGATGCTTTTTAAGAGGGGGGTATTGACACGTGTACTTATATTTAACAGGCGACCACGTTTCGCCGCCTAACAAATGTTATCGCACAGCGCGGGACGCGTCTGCATGTATCCGAAGTTTCTGGAAAGTTATCGATGCTTCTACCCAGCTGTCTGTTGTCGCCGAACCTTGTGTTATCTGATTTCATCGCGTAACGCGAATGGTGTAGAACTTTGTGGAAGGCACGCGGGTCCAAACGATTAGTCTGGAACATTCGACGACTGCTCTATAAAAGCCGACGCGCTTGACCCGCTGATCAGATTTCCGACGATCGCCGACTCTGTTCGCCGCTTTCGTTGTGCTATAAGTGTAGCCTGTTTTGTGGGCACAGGTTCGCCCAATAAAATCTAGTTTTGCCTTTCACAGTATTGCTACTGTGTTCTTAACGTCACCACCACGTGACACTATACCGCACTCAATTTGTAGTCTTTGAAGGAAAATATTCCTCAATAAAATCTAATAAAACAGGTGTCCGTCAGGGAAGCATCCTGGGACCTTTTCTGTTCAAACTTTATATTAATGAAATTGTCCACATTCATGAAACAGCCCATTGTATAATCTATGCTGACGATACGAGTTTATTCTTTTCAGGCAAATCATGTGCCGATTTGGGCAGTCGAGGGAATAGTGCATTGTCTGACATTAATGCATGGGCTCAAATGAACTCCCTAAAACTAAACATTAATAAAACGCAGGCTGCTCTATTTCACCCCCGCCACACATATGTCCAGTTACCCACCATTTCGTTAAATAACTCTAAAATTGAAGTGGTAAAAAGCTTCAAATCACTGGGCGTGTATTTTTCACAAAACATGACATGGGATGATCACGTGAACTACATTATTAATAAACTATCTAGGACAACCAGCATTATGCGCCGTCACTGTTACTATTTTCCTACCTCTGTTAACATACTCATATATAACTCTTTATTTTCTTCTCTATTGAATTACGCGTTTCTTGTATGGTCACGAACAGCAGCTTCGAACATTAGCAAACTATCTGTCTTGCAAAAAAGTGCTCTGCGCCTAGCCTGTAAAGTCCCATATGGCTACCACAGTGCAGAATTGTTTAAGATGCACCATATCATTCAGGTTCCATCAGTGTATGATTACAAGCTATGCCGTTTTAGAAACTCGGCTTGGTGAAAAATAATGATGCCATGACAAACCTAGCAAGGCTAGAGAAAAACTTCTTTGCTTATAATGCGCGCAATCCTGAAGTGTGGTACGTCGCCAAATGTAGGACCAATTACGGAAATCAAATATTAACGTTTCAATTGCCTACACTTCTAAACCACATAATGAAAGAAAATAAGATTGACATATCTAGTACATCACCAAAACAACTGCGTTTAATGTTTGTGTAGTGATGTGATACGATGATTTCCTATTTGACTACTGTATAATCCCCTTTAAAAGTGACGTTTTATAACACCTGTAAGTGTTTTCCTATTAGTAGGTTGTACTCCCTAGCCGCACGCTTTTATGCTTCCCCGTGTGATAGGGGGTCAGGGCTCCTCAAGCTGTTTTTACAGCTTTTACCTGTCCTCCTCGTAGCGTTTTCTTCTTGCGGAATAAACTCAATTCAATTCAATTAAACTCTGATGTTTTACGTGACAGAACTAGAATATGATATCGAGACATGCCTTAGTGGGAGACCCCGGAATAATCTTGACAATGCGGGTTTTTAACGTGTATCTAAATTTAACTACACGAACTTTTCACATTACGCCCCCATCGAAAGCATAAAAAGATAGAATAACCCCACAGGATGTGCGACGTTTTTTTTATACCATATGTAGCTGCGCCAACTTTTGATTTTAATTCTCTCTTAATGAAGAATGTTCTAGGCACAACATATTTATCCAAATAATCGGCGTTGTGCGTAGCAGACGAAGAAAAAAATTCACCGTTTGAGAATTGCTTCTGTTTCTGCGATTTAACTCATTAATGTACTTTTGTAAAGGGCAAGAAAAAATACATAGACGCGTTTGCAAAAAATATTGTTGTAACCTAAGTATTTGCGGTATTTCCTTACTTGAGCCCGTGATTTCTCTGAGCATTTGCGGGTAATAAAGAGCCCGTAAGCTAAAGCAATGGTACTTAGTTTTTAAGCTTTGGAAAAACAGTGAAAAGCTTTACGAAGGAGCCAAACGTGTGCACGCTGCGCACGTTTACGTCCACATTTCTCTCTGCTTTGCGAAGGCTCTGTGAAAGTGTACGGAGGAAACTCGAGAATATTCTCCTAAGCGTATTGTACTTGGTGCATGTAATCGTGTGCTGTTTCTCTTTTTGTGCGTGTTTTTAGTCCTATGTCATTAGCAAAAAGGACAAAAGTATAAAAGAAGCTGAAACTAAATATTTAGTAACCATAAATAATTACAAAGAGGATTCTATACTGACAGGACCCAGACGTCATCTGTTAGGGGTCCGTAGATTAAGAAAATTATATTTTGAAATTCAATTTACCAAAAAAGAAGCGGATAAACGAAATCGTTATTTACAACAGAATAAGATGGGTATCTCAGAAATTAAGGCAGAAACAATAAAGATTAACGCTCTGAATGGGCGTTTCATCATTGAGAATGAAAGGTTTGACGGAGACGCTGACGTAAGCCTTAATCGAAGTGGTGATAAGCATTGTCGTCCGGGCTGATTATGAAACAAATAACAGTTTGGCTTTGGTGGGTACATGGACCTTTGCTAAAATTTAGAGGGGGAGGGAGTAGTGGCAGGTACGACGTCAACAATGTCAGCGGCGTAACCTTTAGGTACGTAACTGTGAAGAGCGACGAAGCATTCATTGCGGTGAAAGCTAGACGCGACTGAGAACGCTATTTGAGGAAACTCGCTGCTGGTCACATGTCCATGTTTACAGTGTAAATATCATGTGTCCTGGCCATTAACCGTTGACATCGCCGTTAAATGTTACTATAACTAAGCATGCTAGAAAGCGCTCGTTGTTAAAGTTTGTACTTACAATGAATCCGGCGTATACATGCGGAGGGATTCTTTCACGGCAGCCTCGAGGAGTGGCATGGCGTTCAGGGCTTCGAATGTCATTCCCTGCTACGAAACGAGCCCGAAAAACCAAGACGTTCGCTTGTGTGCTGGTTGCTCTTGACAAAAATACTGCATGTTTTTGGATTTGACTAAATTAGTTATCATGGCCTTACACCATGTTAAGTCGTATTTTTGCCAGGCTCTAGCATCACCACTGTGAAAGACTAGCAGAATATTACTATGTTATCGACTTAATGTAGCGACAAGTTAACCTGAGGGCGTCTAAATATAAACGGGTGGGCATTAAGCATCTAGCGCGTGTGTGTTATTTCGTGCTCTTTTTATGCTCGCGAAATGTTTCCTTACTCATAGAAATTGTTTCCATTCGATAAGTGATGTGTGCAGCGCATTTATGCATGGTTCCGATGAAAAGTCATGGTAAAGTGTAATCAGCAACCACAATGAGAATGGGTGAAGCGAAAGGCCGTTTGCTTTCCCCCAAGTCTTCGTGTAGGTACGTTCAATATGAAAATCTTTAATTCAGGTGTAGACCGGTTCTCAGTAGCCGCAGGTCATGTCATGTATTTTCTGTAACGCTTCAAGATTCCCTAGCTGAATAAGGAAGAGGGTAACTCTTCTAGTTCCTGACATCCTTGGATGGCCGCGATCGCTGCGGCAATCAGCTGTATATGCTTTGTTGCAGAATAATGGCCCCGTGGTTTGAAACGTTGAGCTGGCTTCAAAAAAACCAGAAGTGCGGCTATGCGAAAGGCACATCAGCCCGTGCCGTCACCTTTTCCGTGTCAAAGCACCCTCCAGCGCTAGCTGAACCGCTGAAACACATTACTCATAGCTTCTGTTCCCCATGTAAGTTATTTTGAATCACAGTGTACGTGCGCTTGTGTATGTCCGAGAGCTCGAGCTTACCTTGCTTACGGCTTCGTCGATTTCTTCGACCAGCATGTCCTGGTATTTGGGAGAGAGCGCAAGGTTGTACGCTGTGAAGGTGAGTGCTATGGCTATGCCGTCACTGCCGGCAATGAAAAACACCATGATTTCCGCAGCCACGTCCTTCATTTCAGATTCTATAAGAGAGGAGAAAAACATCCTCGCCCAAAGCTGCATGTACACGTTGAACAACACAGTCGACTCGGCAAACTGCGACGCTTTAGATACGTGCTTTCTGTTTCTACGAACTATTAATATATATCCACGCGCGAGAAAGTAACGTCGGAGCCAAATTCTCAAGCAGCACTTAGTAGTGATCAGGGCCTGTATTCACAAATAGCCCCTACATTAGAATTGTTCGTAATCGAATACAAAAAATTCTGCAGTCACTTTCGAATCGTTACGTGTGGCAATGCGAACGCGTTATACCGTTGGTAGACCTTTGAATGCGATGAACACGCTTATTTTATACACTCATGATGTGGAGCCACTTCCCCACTGGCTGCGCCATCCCATGTCAAAATGACGCCCGCACTAGGCCACACATTTAGTGAGCCAGATGGCTGGGACGTTACATGTGCAATTACGCATGCACTAGACACACCTGTAGTCATTAATAACCATGGAACCAATGTGGCGTTGGGGAAGCGTTCTCGTCTCTCACCCCGGAGGCCCAAGCTCGGTTATCCCCACCCGTATCGGAATGTACGAAATTTTCTTTTCAAAGCAATCTATTTACTTTGTTTGCAAGAACCTCGCTGAGAAATTTGACGTAAATCTGCGAATTTTTTTACTTGTTTTCACTCTTGTGCCGTCGGCCATTTTTGGGACCATCATTCGGCTACGCAGCCGACTACGCCGCCGGATTTTCGCATAATAGTGCATATAAGGCTTTCGCGCTCAAACGAAATTCTAAAATTTGACTCGGGTTTCCCGGAGTCATCAATTCAATGCAGTGTGGAAAGCTTGAAAAAGAGCGAATCTTTCATATTCGTATCAGTCAGAGTGCAAACACAGAATACATTCTTTTTGCGAGTTCTTGAGGAAGATGATAGCAAATAAGGATAACGAAATATAGTAAAGTCACTTGGGCTCAATATTGCAATAGCTATTATACGGACACTCCTAGCGCATTTCCGACGTCGGCGTTGTCGGCGCCAAAAATGACTAAAGCCAGTTTACCTGCATTTGAGGTCCGTGGGCACTCTTGCGATTACGTAAAACTGGAAAGCGCTCGTTCTCGTCTGCCGTGCCTTATTCGTGTGCATTTGTACTTTTTTGCGCTATATGTGGAAGTAACAATGTTAGACCAACTAGCTCAACAGATGGTCCTTCCGATGAGGTGAAAAGCGGGGAGGCAGCGCGAGAGAGAAGGGGGAGGGGGTGGAGGCTGCTACTACTCCACCAGCAACTTCGTACTTTGGGTGGTCGCGGGCGATAGCGCGTGGCCGTATCTTGAAAGCGATCTGCAGGCGTCTCATAACTTTGTGCGTGCTGTGTTCTCGCCGATCAGTTTGCGTTGGAGCTATAGACAGCACGAAGGTCACTTCGCTCGCTGCTGCTGCCGCGCTTGCTCGCGCGTGCGTTTTGACGGCGAATGTCTGCAGTCATCGAGTGTGATGTGTTCATGTTTGCTTGTTCGCGCTGACGACATACTTGTTCATTCAGTTAGTAAGCGAATGTTTCCAAGTTTATACGGTTGATAAAACTACTATCCTTACTTCGTGTAGCTGTGTACTAATTTGCTATCGCAATCGATGCATTGTCTTTCAGGTGAAACTGCGGCTTTCTTTCACGAAGTCTTAAAGGTCCGCGCTACATCACAGAAATCAATAGAAGTCTGAGAACGATGCCATCTATTTCCGATTTTTGTCGCGAGTGCCCAGCTAGCAGGTGGAAATATTCCGCTTAGTCGTTTTAATAGAGCATGTTTTTCTCACTTCAATTGACAGTCTAAAGCCAGTTTTACCTGCAGTTGATGTCAATGAGCGCGTTTGTGATTATTTACAACTGGAAACGAAAGTTTGTGTTGTTTCTTTCAGATGGTTTTGCACCGTGGACGCTGAGTGTGTAAACTGGATGCAATTCATGGGCAATATATTGCCCTTGGACTTACCCGTTAACCTTTGACCACTTCTGTTTTTCATTTCTACCACGGCGTCTAAACACAGTTGAAGGACATCGTTGTGTCTCTGCAACAAATTTCAGGCATGAGGACATAAATTTAGCATAGCAGAGGCGATAGCAACACCTCCCTTTTACTGCGTCGCCTAGAGTTGAAATTCAAGCGTACGCTTGCTAACAAGTCTATGAGTTATAACACATAAACGGGCACTAAAGACAAATTCGGACAAGCTAAAGTGACAAAATAATGTCCTAAGTTGTTTAATGCATCGGTTTTACCGACGACAGGGCTATCACATGCAGGAAGATTATCAGAAGGTAGGGTGACGACGCCGCCACTGAGTAAATATGGTAGGACCTCACATGATATAACGTGTGGCATGCACAATTCGTACAGTAAACCATATATAGTAAAAGAGTTTAACTAGGTTACGGTAAATATAAATGAAACTACAGCTTCTCTCATTGCATGCTTTGTGTGGGTTGGTATGTGTTTACGCAACTGGTCATGGCTGTTTTATTTTTATTATTCGAACGTGGCACCCTGTCTGTGCGACTTTGTGATTTTGTAAAACTAGGCAATAATGCCCGGTCGAGCGGGGCTTTACAGATTACTTGAGCAGCACGTAGCACCCAGCGTTCGTTTCTGGCAATTTGAATTGCTAAAATCTCAGTCGCCACTTTGTCTACAACTACGTCATCTTTTGGCATAAATCAAACATTGCAGTGTTTCTAAACCGCTAAAATAAATATATAGATTGATTTCATGATTGTTTGAATATTTTTTAAAGATTTTCTCGGGAAATAAAGGTACCATTGACATATGCAGCATTCAGAGAACGAGGTCACTATCTAATAGGCAATTATACCTGTACACATTGAGCGCCTATTACATTAATCGATTTCCAAAAACTTCAGGTGTCCACTACCATCCCTGTTTATCACTATATGTTGATAAGTAGCTGTTTACCTCATTGGAAGCCAGTCGTTTCTCCACCATTACTTTTGCGAAATTAAGTACTTGCTGAGAACCGTAGGTGCTCGGAAACTCTATAGGAAGCATCTTGAAAACTCTTGACATGGCGTCTGAAATTTAAAGAAATAAGCACAAAAATGTGTATTTAGACGCCATTACAGTTGAATTATTATGAAGTTATCTGAGGATTCGAACAGCGGTTTAGCCTGGCGAATCTTCTTACGGCGTACGCTGCATATGGAAAAAAAATGAACAAATAGAAACATGCAACGCTCTCACTTCAACTACTTCATAAGATATTTGAATTTCAGTGTAAAAAATAGAAATTACATAACGTTTAGACCTCATATTGTGCAAAGAAGATGCTAGAGAATGTCAAACGATTAGTTGGCATGACAAGGGTGACGATGTGTGTCTGTGTGATTCCTAGCGTGTGTGTTTTTAGTTTGTCCAATTTTTTCAGTCTATTTTTGATAAAAACTACTTCAAACAATAAAGCAAATGAAAGAGCTCCATCAGTAGTTCAGCTGAGTACGAAGAAATATTATATGTCTGAAATAAACATAACGGGCGAGCTGTTCAAAGCCATAAAGAAATTTGAAGCTGCTTTTTTTTTTTTACCAGGCAAAAATCTTGAGTTGAAAATACAACGCAAGGTTTTCGCAATAGCCGTTCTCCAAGAGTTCAGTTAAGATTCTTGTGGCCCTTTATGGCCGCCTAACAAACGGTCGAGTCGAAAAGAAGTCAGAAATTACTGTCGCAGAAAAGAAGTTCCTGGCGTACGACATAAGTTTCTGTAATTACGATGGACTTTTCTGAAGTTATGACGGAAACATTCTGCGGCAAGGACGAGAATTCTGAAGACGCAGCAGAAGTATTCTTTCGGGACGACAAGAATTCGTAAGCTGCAGCAGGAACTGTCTGTCGCGACAACCGTTTTGGTGCCGTAACAGGAACTCTCTGCCGTGTCTTTGCAAATGTGTCACTTTTTCTCGCGACCACAAAAGTTCTGAGTTCTGAAGTTGCAACGAAGCACTTACCGTCGCGACAGTCTTTTCGCTCTTAACATTTTGTGTCGGTTTTACATCGGTGCGACACACTGCACACCGCATCTGGCAATGCTGGTAGTACCGATACCGGCGTTGTCGCTGACGTGTCCGGTGACTTCGATTTGTCGTTATTGTGCCGTGACGACATGATAGAAACAATTGCCCTACCGGACTCCTTAAAATAAACCACTGATAGAAGCTATGCATACGGCCCCCCACCTCCTCCTCCTTCAAAACAAGGAAGAAAGAAAAGGAAGGAACATTTAAGACAAAAAAATTATAGTCGACAGGAGTTCTTCCGTCATCTGTCTTGTATTTGTTGTTATTCCTGTTCGCCTTTCTCCTATGTCATGTTTTCTTTTAGAGTTGATAGAAATTTTAAAGATAGCCTCTGACATGCAGCACGATACATGTATTCTTGCGTAAGACGTAAGAAATGCATATTCGACAAATTAACGAAATTTAGCGAACGAGCTTTTCAAATAACTAGGCATATATTGAAAATTGCGCCATTGAGTTGTCGAGGCACATTCACTTGGTACCAATATTTAAAAAAAAGCTAGCACCAGTTTGGAGATAAGTGCCGTTCAACTTGCGTCAGAAATCCACTGTAAACACCTTTTGTTTTCTCTTTTTTTTTTGCAACGCAGAACACAAATATTTAAAACGCAGTTTATTTCATCGCACATTTTGGGATCACGTTTTGAAACTGGTGTCATCCTCAATTTTTTTTTCTAAGTTCATGTGACTTGCAAGCTCACTAGCTGCAATGCGTAATTCGTACATGTGACGTAATTTAAAGCAGGGACGTTCGAATGTAATTTGTAAATTATTTTATATTTTATCACTACTCCATTTTGAATTTGGATATCTTGTGGGTATCATGTCCACCGTTCTATATATATGTATATGTATATATCAAGAAATTCTGATTGGATTGTTCATTTTGCTAAGGAAGAGGATGATATTTTCGTCTGACGTACGAAGGCATTTTATTTAGCTAAAACTGCGGTTTATTGGAAGCCAGGAGGAGGCACGCATCTCCATACGATTCTACATGTCGGCGATGGACATTGTCCAGAAATGGTTGAATGAAAGCTTTGTCTGAGGCGTCTAAGGCCGCCGTACACGCAGCGGCTGAGACAGTGCTTTATTTCTTTATCACCCTTTTAGATATACCTGATGGTATGACATAGGTTATGTGCCCCGCCAAGAATGGCTGCTCCACTTCGAAAAGGCCATCCTTTTCACTCCTGTCGTCGTGAAAGCGCGTGGTAATGAGAAACGCGGATCAAGGGAGATAAAGAGCCGCGCGACGCAACGTCCAAAACAGCTTTGCAGCTCACACAACATGACGACCTTCCATCCGCCAATAGCACTGAAGAAGCCGTTGCAGCAGGTCACCAACGGGTGGTCTGGCGTTTGGCAAGCGTAAAGGTCAAGACTGAACAGGAACGCAGCCATGCCGTCCATCGAGCACTGCTCGAACAGTCTGAAAAAAAAAAAAAGCAGAGAACCGCTGACGCCAGGGTGCACACGATGAGAGAGAGAGAGAGAGAAAAAAAAAAGTGATGGCAAGGCACGGAGGTAAATCAGACTGACGTCCGACTTTGCTACATTCCGCAGGGAAAATTGAGTTGGGGATGAAAACAAGAAAACAAAGGAAACAAGGCACTGAGGGTGTCGCTTCGTCCGGATGTGCACATGCTTCGGAAACTGCAGTAATCCACGTATCGCTTTCTGGGCTCGCGAGGCACGTGGCCGTGATATAAGCACCTTTGTCACCGAGGACGATCTTTCATTCAGTTGGCATAGTTGTTAGAAGGTGCTGGTGGTCTTAGCGGGGACAGATGCAGAGAAGACGTTCGACAGAGAGATACACGGATGCCAGGTGCACGCGACGAGCTCCAAATATAGTTACGCATTTGGTTAGCCAAACACGAAATCTTTCTCTTTCCCTAAGTACTTAAATTTAAAGGAAACAATGTTTGAGAACACCTAACTATATTAGGCCGCAATTGCGATACCAAGAGACAGGTACACTGGATGGCGTGCGTGCCCTTTATGTGGACATGCGTTGCAACTGCATGTGTAGTGAAGTGTCCCTTGCTTTCATTTCATTCATTTCAAAGTTTTTCAGCACCGCCACAAACTTCGTATGCCTAATCACTCGTGCCTTTCTCTGTGTCGACCTCGTAAATAACCCTAGCAATTGAGGAGCTGCAAATGTTAAAAAGTTTGAGTACGGATCGAGTACTAATAGTTGTTCCAGTCGCATTGAATTCGTTCGTCAAATTTTAAAGGTTTCCGAATGTTTGTCTGTGTCCTAACAGTGCAAGATGAGAGAAGTGCTTATTGTCAATGAGCAAGCGCGCATCCAGTATACACCCTTAAATTTGTAGCTATTATAGATACCCAAGCAATATTGAGCAATATTTTTCTTGTTCACGCGTTATCTTGGAGTTCATTGGATGATCGCAGATGTTTATATTTAGTCTCCATGCAGATTTCTAACTTGAAGTTAAGTGAAATATTCCTTCGTTATTTTTTTCCAAGTCGCCTTTGAGGGGATCTGTTATTTCTTCATTTTTCCTTAGCGGAACTATGAGGCATTCGGCTCGATAATCGAAAGAGAAATATCGCGACTAATGGTATTCGATTCGATTCGCAGATCTCGGCGACTCAAACACCAATGAATTTCACAAGTGCTGAGCACAGTGCCCACGCGAATCTTACCTTTGAACTTCCACGACGTTTCTTTGTTTAGATTCCTCTATAAACTGAAGGCGCAGCCGTTCGGAGAATTCTAGAAATTTTGGGAATACCTGCGGGAATATGTAAAAAAGAAATCGAAAACATAAGACGCACAAATGCTGGTTCTTCGCGCTGTTGTTTGTGGGATAGATAGCCGACTGCCTGCTTTCGAAATTTTGTCCGGCCGCAGCGCCCAGAGGCTATCATTCCACTGCGAAGCACGTCCCCGACGCGCACGCGCACGCACGCACACACGCATGCACACAAACGCGCTCACACACGAATACGCATAACCGCACCACATTGTTCGAAGCTTCAAGTACATTCAATTCCATTGCAGTAATTACATGGAGGTCCCTGTCACTGCCGCTCTATGCTTGTGGCCGATTGTTTGCCGAGGTAGTTCTGCGTCGTCCTGAATAGATTACTGGGGGAAGAAAAGTTAATGGTTCACGTAGATGTTCCCGTTGGATAGGCTTCTGGTTGGAGAGCTCTGGGTATGAGATGAAGGGAGGGGCGCGGCGCTGTGTGCCGGCCGCTCCGGTCTCGAGGCCTGCGCGTGTCAGGAGGTGTTCGCATAAAAAAATTGGCTGTCCGCGGTAGCAGACAGCCGATCTTATACACCCCTGGCACGCGCAGGCCTCCGCGGCCTCTACGCAGTGGCCGGCCTGGTTCCAGCTTTGATCCCCCCGCTACCTCTTGGGGGCCCTGATAATCCTGCGCCGCCTGGTTTATTATAACCTCAGGTGCTCTCCTGAGGCCTCCTTTTGCCGCTTACATGTACCCTGCTGGAACAGTGCTTGTAAAATATGCAATCTATCGTCGCGACGAAAAAAAGCGACCCACGACTTATACAACACCAGTCAGAACCTTGCCCCTCCAGACACAGCGATCAGCGAGGTAGTGGGCGTCTGTGCCCACTACCTCACAGCGCGGGCAGCCAGCAGCAGAGCGCACTCCGCAATACCGGTTTGTCCAGGGTACAAACGCATAAAACACGCGCCAAGAAACGTCCTCCCTAGTGCCTTGGCAGAGTCACATATTCAAGGAGCAAAGGCCCCCAGATTTTCTCTCTCGCACCCGCTCTTACTCGCGCCTGCGCAGAAACGTCGACCGCCGCGAGAAAAGCCACGCCCCGCTGTACGTACTAGCGATCAGGCCCGAACACTCTCAAGTTCAACGAATGCCCACAGAGGGCGAAAAAATCGGCCGCACGGCGTTGCTTAAAAAAAGAGCAGGCATAGTACACCAATTAGAAAGGTTCCCCCGTGAGCGCATTATGTCTCGCTAGAGGCGCTGTACTAAGCGCTATTTTAACCTACAAGCTTTCGTCAACAATAAAGGAAGTGTTTTGATTACATGACAAAGAGTACAAAACTATTATTACTAATTTTACATTGTACTCTTTGTTACCAACTTTGTTGTTTTTGTTGACATCTTAAACGCAAAATAGCATTCAACATCATCGACCTCCCACGTGACCTCTAGCCTGGATTTAAAATTTTTGCCGGTATGTTCGCGTGCACGGCAGGTACGGATTCTTTGGTTCGTACATCGGTTGGTTATCTTGTGCTAAAACCAATTTATTTCGCTTCAATATCTCGCGTTATTTAACTTTGGATGTAAGCCCGAAAGCTAGGTTTCAGTCATGAACCATGTGGAGCACGTCTGCATCGAAATGGGAGCCGGGTCCTGCAGCGACTGGGGACAGCAATACCGGTGAGTTGTTTAACATCGCTGCTTCAATCGCTATGTAATATATGCGTATCGTTAACTTACAGGCGGAGGCAAGTTAACCAACTAGATGCTGCATTACATACGGGCAGTCAAGGCCCTCCGTTGCTGTTTCCGAAATAAACTTTCAGTTGCGAGGGGATCATTATACACACATTCACGAAAGGCAAAGCGATATCGGAACGCGCATCACATTTTTCATCTCGTTGTAGCCGTAGCCATGGGTGACTAAGTAGCCTTATCAATATATATTTTTTCGAGTTTGCCGGCAACTTCTTTCGTCCACACAACCGAATAACCCTTTGATAAACTGAAGCTAAAGTACCGAATTTAATGTATTAAACAGTCGCACGTAGGATAATTCACCCATATTTCGTACCTGTTGTTTCCAAATGTTCTTGCTGTTCAGTTTGGTTTACCTGAGGACATTTACTTTTGTAGTAGTGAAGGGATGCATCACGTTCGTGCAGAAAAAGAATGCATCATTTCTAATAGCTTCATGTCCTTCACACATTCGTTTGTGAAACCAAGAGTAAAAAATAAATGAGCGCAAAAATGTTCTCATTTGCAATCTTAATAATACTTAAGCTGTTGACATGTATTGTAGTTAGGCAGACATCAATTCCATGGAGAGTAGCAATATTTGCCATGCCATGCTAAGCACCCTAGAACATAGAGTGCAGTGTTCTGTAGTCACAAACCATTACAATGTATATGTCGCACATTTCGCATTTCATATTGCAAAATTGTGCTTATTCAATTTCTGATGCAGCCAAAACTTCTGTTCCAGACATGCAGTAATGAGGACGGGACTCGTATAAAGCAACACACTCCATGCACTAAACAGAAGGTGCTGCCTGCGACAACAAGGTCGTTGTGGGGACTTTGGCAGCTACTGCAAGGTAAACAACACCTGGTTCAGAAATATATATGCTTGATATATGCTGTATTGGCTTGCTAATATTGAGATACATGTCATTTGTTTGTAGCAGATTATATGAGTGTTTGTTCATGTTTACAGTTCACTATAAGTGGTTCGAACATAAAAGAAAACACTACATGAGTTTGGATAATCTCTGCTATATCGCATGTGTCACTGTTCTGCCTGAACAGTCTGTGCCAAGTACATCTTGGTCATCACGGGAGCCCCCATCTACACCAACAGGAAGGGACTGGAGCCGAATTCGCAAGGCTTTACACCGCGAAGAAGCCATTCCAACATTATTTGGATGAGATATCAAGTCTACGGACGACTGCGTAAAGAATGAAAAGAGCCTCCGCCAGTGAAAAGAGCCTCCGCCATCATTGCACCAGCACGGATATTGGCCGAGTCTTCCAGGCACCTCAACAACAAAAATTCTGTCTTCAGAAGTACCTGCAACTTCTGAACAAGCACAGACGACGCTGGCCGAAAGGGTTCCGTCAGTTTGCCCTTCCTTAATGAGCTTCCTGGCCTTGCCAAATTCCATTTGTGCCAAGTATATTTTCTTTTCAATGAATGCAATGTTTTTCATTCCACATTCTTGTTAAGATCATTCCTCTTCCTCATCCAAACACTAAAGGTCAACCGATTCTTTGCTCATACTTAATAACAGTCACTGTATAGAAGCATAACATGTCTGTATTTCTAGTGTACGTTGCCATGTGCAATTCCTCTCCTGAAATAGATGATGCGGCATTGGCGTGTGTCTTGCATTAACCTTTGCACCATTAGCTATGTAGCATTTAAATTAATGTTTCTGGCTCTTAGTGCTTGCAAGGTAGAGTGGCTTCTTTCTTGAATGCAAGCGTTCTCATTTCTATATTTATTTCTTAGTCTCATTCAGGATTGTTATTTTTGCTCGACAGCCTGTGTTTTTGCGCAAGCTACATTGAAGTTATTGATTGCAGAATCTGGTTTCGCTGCTGTCCGAACTTGTAGTTGTCACCGTGTTACGTTTCTCGTATGTTGGAGCCTGGTCAGTCTCTCGAGGCAAGCACCTGCTCCTACAGCCCGCACGGTGACATAGACTGCGAATTTACACGCACCGTGGTTGGTGCTAACCGTTCCGTCCTTTACTGCTGCTGCCGCGTGCAAATTTTGCTTGTGGCGTTCCTCGGCCATGATTTGGTGTTAACGGAGACTGTCATACATGATTAGATGGTTTTAAGTGTATGAAGTTGACATCCACATGTGTGGAAAGGCCTGCAAAAGTGCCTGCAACATGGTGATGCCCACGAAACCAACCATTGCCATATTTAATGAATGTGGGGCACCAAGTGTGAGTTACACACTAGGGGCATGCGAAAGAACAAAAAAAAAGACGCACAGGAAACGTGCAGAAAGGCGGTAACGCTAAATGGCCGGGCACTCCAGGTCGCTGTGTTGGCTGTGGCAGCATATGCTTGCGTCACCCGATTGCTTTGCAATGTAAGTTGCTCATGTTCAACGGTGACAGTCGGTGCAAACACGTGGGACACACTGTCCAATCTGCTTGCGCTGCTGATTGTTGCTTGTTACCAGACTACCATGTGCGACGAAGGCAAGCACTATGCCTACAGTCGGACGGTTGAATGTGCCGCAAGCGACGCGTGTGCGTGTATGCTCACTGTTGTCATGTGGATCGTAGCCAATGTATAGTGTATTGTGCCAGTGTATAGATCGAGCGTTATGTTAGAGTATGCTGAACTGATTTGATTGCAGAGTCTTGTTTCAATGCTGTCCCACTTGGTCATGGTTGCCGTATTACATTTCTGTGATGTGGCGGCCTGGTCGGTTGCATTGGGCAATGGCCTCTCGAGGTAAACACCTGCTCCTGCAGTCCGCACAGCGACACAGACTCCCTGTTTACATGAACTGTGATTGGTGCTCCCTGTTCGTCCTTTCCTGCTGCAGCCGTGGGTAAAGTGGGCTTGTGGCCTTCTTCGGCCGCGATTTGGCGTGAACGGAGACTATCATACATGATTACATGGTTTGAAGTGTATGAAGTTGATATACACATGGGTGGAAAGGCCTGGGTGGAAATGACACGGTTGGAAAGGTGGCACTTCCCGCAAAACAGACCATGTCCATATTGAGAACAGGTAAGGCACCAAGTGTGAGCGATACATTAGTGGCCACCGAAAGGACAAAAAGAAAGGTGCAGGTAGGAAAGGAGGTAAAGCTAGAATGCCAGGTAGTTCATGTCACTGTGTTGGCTATGGCAGCAGGTGCCTGCGTCACCTGATTGATTCGCAGTGCAAGTTACGGCGACTGTAAATGCAACAGGTGGCGCACTGTCCAATCTGCTTGCTTTGCTTGTCGTCACTCGTTACTAGACCGCCATGTGCGACGTAGGCAAGCACTGTGCCTGAAGTCGGATAGCTGAATGTGCTGTAAATGACCTGTAGTGCGTGAGTGCCCACTGTTATCATGTGGATCTTCGCCAATGTAGTGTATTGTCTGAAGCTTATGCGGTGATTGAATGCCTAGTCTCATGTGATAATAGTCGCAGTGTTATGTTTCTTAGATGCGGCGACCTGGTCAGCTGCATGGGCAACAGTCTCTCTAGGTAACCATCCGCTCCTGCAGTCCGCACAGCAATAATGACTCCCAATTTACATGCACCATAATTGGCGCTCTCCCCGTTCGATCCTTCCTGCTGCAGCCGCGGGCAAATTATGCTTGTGGGCCTTCATCGGCCGTAATGTAGCGTGAATGAAAACCAGCACACCTGATAACATGGTCCGAAATGTATGAAGTTGATAGCCACATGTGGAAAGGCCTGCAATAGTGGCTGCAAAATGGTGATGACCATATTGAGAATGTGGCGCACTAAGTACAAGTTACACATTAGCGGCCCCCGAAAGAACAAAAACAAACGTGCAGGTTGGAAAGCAGGTAACGCTAAAATGCCGGCTAGTACATGTCGCTGTGTTTTCTGCCGCAGCAGATGCTTCGCGTCACCCGATTGCTTCGCAATGCAAGTTACGGCGACTGTAGATGCAAACAGATGGGGCACTGCCCAATTTTCTTGCGCTGCTCGTCACAAGACCGCCACGTGCGACGACAAAAGTGAGCAGTTTACGAGCTCGGCGTTAATGGTGTAAGCGCATCTCGACATGCAAATTTATTTCTGCACTTGTACGAGAAGGTGCACTGCTATTCTTCTGCCAATAAAGTCGCACGTCCTATTCACTCACTTGTGGCGTGTTTGTATGGGCGTCAGTAGAGGCTCTTCAGTCTCCTGGCAATTAAAACGCGGCAGCTGAGGCATGGCGCGAAGCCAGCAAGGCCAGCATGGGGGGTGCCCCGCGTACGCCTCTGGTAAAAAGCGGCGATATTGGGTATTGCACTAAAAATTGCATTTCCGCTTCCTGTTTAAGTAGCGCCATCGGTCGGGCCCCCCGCTAAGTTCCATGTGCTGCCGCTTCTTATTTTCGTACCACAGTGGAAGGTACAGTTTCCCTTCTCTAAAGTTAGTTCTTTATTCTATGCTAGCAATTGTAAGAATGCGGTCGGGCAGCAACTACGCATTTTGCGACCGGGCGCAAAGGAAATTGACGATCGCGGCTCTATCTCGCGCGCCATATTGGCGGCGAGGAGTTACGGAGTCGCCATCTGTCGGAAGCGCCTCGCTGGCGTAGTATGAGGGATCACGCGGCGCGCTCCTCATAGGTTTTGCTGTCAGCGCTCACTGAAAATGCCACGCGCGAGCTCTCCCGGACATTTCTGTAAGTACTTTCGAAACGTGAGAAGTTTTTTACTGTCTAAATAACAATCTTGGGCAAACTTAAAGCACAGAATCGTTTACAGACGCTATCTCTTTGCCGAATACGTACAGTGAACGCCACTGCGCGCGCTCGCTGCGATGGAGTCTCGCGAACCGGCTTCTTGCGTGAAAGGTAGGTAAAAGTTGAGAGCCAACTATGGGAAATATGTCCTTATAGTGTTTGCATAACTAAATGGAGCGTTATAAAATGAAGCCTCAATGCAGCGATCGCATAGATTCGCAGCAACCGACTGCGCGTCTGCATGCTTGTCCGCGCACTGTTTCGCTTTCGCCGCGTGCGCGTTTTCGCACCGTGCCATGAGCTTTAGGCCGCAGAATATGAGCATTTCACAGTACACAAGCAACGATTGTTGCGTGGCCGCTATCAGAGCGGTTCAAAAATAGTTTCGTTGTTGAGACTTCGACGCGTACGGGGACTGTCATGTGCCGTCGCGACGATTCAATCTTTTTTTTTCTTCTAAATTATTGGACCTGTCAATATTATTTCCCGCTGCTTAGAGAAAGCCTTAGGTGATAGCGTTATCAAGATATTTCGTTACGTTGATTATTACCTGATTTTCTGCAATAGGGAAGAATTCGGTTCCGCTGCTACCTCAGTAAGTGAGCAATTTAAGCTTTATGGGGGAGGGTTAAAGTTTCCCAAGAAATTTCCTCAGCTACGCGTAATTCAGTTTCTTGACATTTTCTTGATGTTCGAAGAAAATCATGTTTGTTGGCAGTACTCCCCAAGATCTTCGAAGCCGTTGCTAAACTTTCAATACAAGCATTCTAAATGAGTAAAAAATGGAATTGCCATGTCGTGCCTTAAGTCTCCCCTCACCAGATCATGCATGCACAAACTGAGCGCCAGTTTTAATGCGCAAGTACGGCGCCTATTACAAGCAGGTTATCCTAGTGTAGCGGTGGCCACTGTGGCTGAGCGCCTAAAGAAGTCGGTTTCGAGAGGGACGGACGTGATTACAGAAAGCAGTAATGGCAAAAAAAGAGTAGTGGCTATTCCGTATATTCATTCAGTGTCCCACAGGCTTAAAAAAGTTGCAAGTAGATATGATGTTAATGTTGCTTTCACTGCTTCCAATAAGCTAGGTAATATATGCGCTTCCGTACTGAATAAAAACGAGCGGGTAAAAGGCAAAAAACGAACAGATATTTGTCCAGTGAAGCACAATAAGAACAACAGTTTTACTGACTGTCGTATGGGTCTGGTTTATAAAATTCCCCTTAGCTGTGGCCAGTTCTACGTAGGGCAAACGGGACGGTGTATCAATCAGAGGCTAATGGAACATAAAAGGTCGTTAACCGGTGGATCGCCTTCTAATCTTTCGCTACATTGCCGAGATTGTAACTGCACGCCAAAGTTAGATGAATGCGCGATATTGTACAGGCATAAGAATGAAGATGCGCGTCTTATGGTAGAGGAATGGCATATCTATAATGGTGGAAGTGCGTGCGTGAGTCAGCTTTCGATTACTTTACATAAGGATGAGATTAAGTGCCTTAACAGTTATCTCTCACGTAGACCGGCACGTGTACCCGACTGACACATAGTGTTACCATTCCCGAGCAAGCGCAGATGAGTTTTGTGTCTTTCTTTTTTCGCCTCAGTGCTCCCTTCAGTTGATAGTCAGCGTTCGTGTTGTCCACTTCTCTACTCTTGTGTCCTGTCTGCACGCCTCACTTCTTTTTTGCATAATGACAGTGCATTATTTCATAACATAAACATAACCATATGCTATGCTTTTTTTTAATGTGCCTATCGTGCCAGTAGCTATAGCATCGACAAGTTCATAGACCAAATTGTCATGACAATAGTCGGACAGCGGACTCGGGCGAGTGTCTCAGTGCGCGTTTTCCGAACATCGTAGACCCGGCGCCGTAGCAGAAATCTTCCTCGCGTCTGTGCTTGCTGCATGCTCGAGTTATAGCCGATGACTGTTTGCCGGTTTTGTGTTTCGCGAGCCAAGCTTCACGCAGCTTCTTGTCCGGCGGCTAGTATGAATAAGGCTGACACCGGGCTCCGTTGCGTACGTCCGGGACTGCGGCACCGAGCAGTAGCCTACCATGTGGCGCACCTTCAAAGGCAGCCGCTACCTATTGTAGTGCTTTCAAGCGTTGTAAAGGAGACACTCGAAGCGGGAAAATCTCGCCACTAAATGAGGACCGCGGCGTACGAGGGAACCCTCGTTTTCAGCTTGCTTCGGCTACTTCGGCGCTCCCGATGCAGCCGACGCGGCCGCTATGTCCACGTGATCCCTAATAGCACGTCACGCCGACGGTGGCGCCGGCTTTTCCAGTGGTGAAGCTGGAGGCCAATATGGAGGAAAGCGCGGAGACAGAGCGGGAGGGAGGAGGAGCAGCTTCGACTCCGTCATGTGCGTACTTTGCGCGGCCGCGCGTGGTCGCGCGCGCCGTATCTTGAAAGGGATCTGCAGACGGCTCGTACCTTTGTGCGCGCTATTCACGCCGCTCTTACGTTGAGGCAGTAGACCGCACGAAGGTCAATTCGCTTGCTGCTGCAGCCACGCTTGCTCACACCACCGTCTCGGCAGCGAGTGTCCGCGTTCATCGAGCGTGGTCTGTTCATGTTTGCTTGTGCGCGCTGGCGCCATCCTTGTTAATTGTGTTAGTAAGCGAATGTTTCCAAGTTTTTACGGCCGATAAAACCACTATCCTTACTCTGTATAGCGGTCGACTAATTTGCAGTCGCAATCGATGCTTCGCTTTCCAGGCGAGATCGCGATTTTTTTTTTCACACTGACGAGCTCATGTACGCTCGTCAAACATACCTAAGCGTATAAGTACGCCTTTTGTATGACGTTTGGTGTACTCGGGCTTGCGACTTCGCGACGACATCGACCACAATGCGTCATGTCTTGCTGTCTTCCACCGTTTCCCTTAAGTGGCTATGGCGTCCTCCCGCTGAGCACAAGGTCACATCATAGGATCGGTTTCAGCTGGAATGTAACAGTTTTCCTGTATTATGATTTAGGTGAACATTAGTGTCTCAGTTGGCAAAATCTTTTACTGAGCCATTTCCTACGGTGCCCGTTGCTTGCCCCGAGTGCAGCTTTCATACGTTAAAACTATTATATCTTTATTACTTTATGCCATAATAGTGGGCTGCATTTCTTTCAATCACGTGATCATTTGCCTTCTGTTCCGCTCGACCTGTGAATGTTTCTAAACGAGAGCATGACTTCAAAGAAGCCGAGCTATTCGGTAATGTGTTCAGTATAATTCGGCGTTTGCAGGGTAATTCTGCCTCTCGAGGGAACACATGGCCTCCATCGCCAATAGCCCTGACGCTCTTCTCTTTCCTGCAGAACTGGCAACTCGCTAGGCTTGTCCTCACCATCGTTGTTGAAATGCATCACTTTTTAAATATATGCTGAAAGTTTATGGTGGTACTCGTAAAGCCACCGACAAGGAGGAGGCTGATCGGAGAAGTACAAAGATGAAGCGAAAGAGAAACCCGCGGTGGAGGCTTATACACAACAGTGAAGAGGTTCAAATTTTAACCTTGTTCTGGAGCTTATAATATTCTTGTTCTTGTTAATGGTTGTTGAAAGGGTCGCGCTGACTAAATTCGTCTAGAAGTTTGGACAACAAGCAAGGCTAACGGGAACTTATTATGCGGCTACTTGTTGCTCTGAGTTTCTTTTAGCTTTTGCCTTTCTGTTTACGCGTGTGCCTGCGTGTGCTTTAGCAGAATTTTGTTTAGGATATACTATGGTCGATGCGTTGCTTTACCATTGTTGTTGAGCTACTGTGACTTACGGCGTACCAACCAGTTTTAGCTTGATCGGAGTGAATGCAGGTGACAGCGCCATCCGTTCATCTTTCCACATATCCGACGACATGTTGAGCAGCATGTTGTCCCACAAGGCATTTCCAGTTACTTCCCTCTCCTGAAACAAGAGAAACTGATGTGAAGAAGTTCTTGCCCAGCAGTCGTGAATAACGATGATTCCAACGTATTGAAGTGTGCACTTTAATAGTAACTTCGCGCTTTAATACTGACCTTTTCATGCAGTGACAGTGAACGGATGCAATTTCGAATGAATATAAAGTGTATTGTAAAGATGTAGAGTAGCCGGCGAACAAGGAAAACGTAGAATAAGCCGTCTTAGACATATCGATGTCAGTTTAAACCTTACGCACATCACTACTGCTTACACACAGCGTAACAGGATCATCAAGTGCAGAGGAGCGCAAAACAAGGGGAAACGTATGACATCACATTGCTTTCGCGTGCGTGTCGGCACTTCGAGATGAAATGCATCGTACGCAAACATGACTGCACACGTATACCAGCAGCCGACGTCGTGTTTGGCGTGTCTTCAAGCGGGTGCGAGTGCGGCAGACAGATTCCTGATCCTCACCGTTCTGTCGACGAAGGACTTGAAATCTTTGGCACACACGATACTCAGTACATCCGGGTCTCCAACGACGAGACAAGGCACGAAGCCTTGATATGATCTGCATTTGCAAAGGAGATATGAATGAGGATATATCAACCCGAATGCCTCTTAAAGAAATGCCGAAGGCATTTGCACAAAGAAAGAGAAAAAAAACTGCATGCGAAAAACACGCTCAACCGTTTATTGTTGACAAAATGCCTTGAAAGTCATTGTTTCGAAGTTACTGTCTGTAGGCAAAGCCGCAAGAGCATTGCTGCTGTTTGATAGGAGGGTTACTATGCGCAGGTGTTAAACTCATCGCGACAACATATATTAACGAAGTACACGTAGCAAGCTCTCAAACTTTTCGGTCACATGTTTGCTTAGTAGAAGAAGCGATCATCACCTCGCAGAGAAACTCATCTGGTACAGAATTAATTTAAGGACACGAAATGTCATACATTTGGGATCAAAGTGGACTCTGCGATCACTTCACGGTGCGTCAGGAGGCGGGACGTGGGCCGGAATGTCTTTCTCCTCGTTTCTTTCAACGTGCAGGTGCTCCGGCGTTTCATTTGAGCTAAGCTGTTGTAATGCAAAAATGACCCTGGGCCGTACTGCGACATGGAGTCGGCCTTCGCCGATTCTTTCCTGCGGCAGGCGGTGCATCAGTGAAACTTAGCACATCGACACAATGTATTGACGCGTAACGTTTCAAGGTCGTGCTGTTCGGGGATAGAATGCCGTAGCCTTGAATATAATAGTAAAAGAGTATATAATGTATATTGCATTGCTAACGGCCATTCTCTTTAAGTGCTACGATGGTCTCTGGCAAATTTTTGGAACTAACATCCCATCCGTCATGTAGTACGAGAACATTCACAAAGCCAATTTACAAAAGCACGCCGTGCTTGTTGTACTTGTTGCTTTGCCTCAGTCTTGTTCTTAGGGCCTTTGCAAGTTTAGCATAAATTACGAACTCGTTCAAATTCACATCTTGTTAAACATTCTGAAGAAAAGGTTGTCCTGTAATCCCGAATTGTATGTGCCCTTGTGCCATGCGCTCTGTCAAAATTACTGTAGGGAATATCACGTTGTTTCGTAATGATGGCGACCTACATCATGTTCTTCTCCGTGATAGGAAATAAAAAAAGATCTTTGCTTTTAGTGCATACATGCTTAACACATTGTCTGCTACAGCAGTATATACATCAATGTGCGACCATAGCTTTAATTTATGTCCTCGTGTACTATAGTTATAATCCTCATGTCTGCTCGTATCTTAAACATTAGTTGTTTTTATAGCAGAGGCGGCTTTTCTCGAAGTCTTCAAGATTTAACGGAAACTACGTCATTGACCGACATGACTTAACCAAGAACAGCAGACATAAATTGTGTCTGCGAGAGCATATAGCCACCTGTGCGACCCCTGCATATGTGGCAATTGCGGGCTTGGTTCTCTGCAGACTTACGCAACATAACAAAAAACGCAATGAAAATATCCTCACTGGAACAAATATATGCCTTGAAGTCCACCCTCACCTCCGCGCCTTCGTTCCTTTCATAAAGCGAATTGACTACTTTTGGCTTTTTCCTCCGTTCTAAATTCAAAAAGCTTTATTCGTTTCTGTCGCCAGTCTTCTCGGGAAGAACACGGCATGCAACAGAATGGAGTGCTCTAAACTGGAAAGAGTGAAGTGTAAGCAGCAAAGCCCGGCAAACAAACGTTTTCATTATTGGATAAGCCTTAATAAGCTGACTTTGCTGCAAAAGATGTGGCACATCGAACTATTTATTTTTGCACTGAAGATATGGATTACTCATTATAACACTATAACACGCCTGGAAAAGAAAGTCACGGCGGCCATTCGGCTAATACAGAGAGTCTCCAACAACGGGAGGGGGATTAAAGAAAGAAACGTTGTGCGGCTCGTTCAGGCCTTCGCGATCAGCCACGTCGCGTACGTGGCGGCATTCGTCCACTGGAACAAGGCCGAGAAAGACAGGATCGACGCGCTCATTAGAAAAGCGTACAGAACAGCACTGGGTCTCCCCCAATACACAAGAAACGAAAGGTTACTACAACTCGGAGTGCATAACACGCTGGAGGAGATCGCAGAAGCACAGAGAATAGCGCAACTCGAAAGACTCTCCGGAACCAAGGCGGGCAGAGAAATCATGGAAAAGATCGGCATAAACTACCACGGAATGAACGGCCCCAAGATGCAGATTCACCCAGACGTCCGAGCCGCAATCAACACGGAAAATATCCCGAAGAACATGCACCCCGTGCACAATGTCGAGAGAAGAAAATGCCGCACGAAAACGATTCTCAAAAACCACGGCGCGCGGGAGGGGGTGCTTTTCGTAGACGCCGCGCGGTACCCCCGACACAGGGACGACAATGGTGGTGTCAGCGCTGACAAAGGTAACTCCCTCTTCGCAATGGCGGTCGTATGCACGAAAGGAAAGACCGTGACTGCGGGCTCCGTAAGGACTAGATCGTCGGAGGCAGCGGAAGAAACGGCAATCGCATTGGCTATAATCAGCGGTCGGCAACAATACAGAACAATAATCAGCGACTCCAAGACGGCTATTAGGAATTTCACAAAGGGCTGGGTCTCCACCGAGGCGGCCAAAATCCTGAACCACAGAGCAGAAGACTTTAAGAACGGCACAATTACACCCAAATACCTCAAATGAATCCCGGCACATATGGGAGAAGTTACCATGAATGCCCCTCCCAACCTCAACGAGAAGGCCCACCGAGTCGCGCGAAAACTAACCCACCGCGGCACGGACAGTGACGGCCCAACACCCCGCAACCCCCGGGGAAGGGAGAAGGATTGCGGCGGAGGCGATGGAGAAGACGGAGGAGGCGACGACGACGAAGAAGCGATAAAAGACGACAGGGACAGACTGGTCACGTACCACGACATACTGACACACTACACGAAACAAAGAGAAGCATACCCACAACCCCACAAACAACTCGACAGGTCTCAAGAAACAGATTGGAGAAGATTGCAAACCAGAACGTTCCAAAACCCAGTACACTTAAACAGAATAAATTCAACACAATATCCAGACGCAAGCTGCAAGCTCTGCAAACATGAACACGCAGACATGGCACACATCTTCTGGAAGTGCACACAGATCAGTTCAGTATACGTAGAGGACAAGATAGAACCGGACCTTCTCGAGGAGCGATGGCTAAGCGCTCTGACTAGCTCAGAACTACACGACCAATTATGGGCTATCCAGCGGGCCCGGGCAGCGGTGGAAAGGCTATGCCTCACCGCACACAATGCCCGGGTGGCCTGAGCCCGGGCTGGCAACCTCGCAGGTCCTTTTTCCATTAAAGTTTTTTCCGTCCGTACTCATTCCCACTGCTTGCCTTTCAATTAAAATGAGCAGCTTGTGCTTTCGCCAATCCGGTGCGGGTAGTACCGATCACTTCAGCACTTGGCCGTCTCGTACAATATCAGTCAGCAACGTCGCCTTATATATTTTGGTATAAGTTATTTGCAGTAACCCTGCCAATATAATATGGCCTCACCTGTATCGCCTTTTAAAGGGCCCCTCAGCAGGTCTGGCCATTTTGGACTGAGAGGCGCAGAGCATACAATGCGTGATAACGAGTGTGTATACAAAGTATTACATCGCTACGCGCCGCGGAAAGATCTGCAATCTTAAACCGAACGCCATTTTCCCTTCTCCTCACGGCCGCCGCGCTCCAAGCCGGAAGATGACGTACACGTGCTATTGCGCCTACGCACATGTGTTCGCGCTGTGACGTCCTCGTTGTGACACGTCACTTCAAGAATTATTCAACGCAACATCTCTTATTTGTGTAATATGTTGCTGGAATAGAAAAAATTATAGCTTAGATAAATAACAAAACACATAAACCAAATGTCTGCATGTTCTTGTTTTACTTCGCACCGCAGCAAGAGAGAAGTACTTCCGCTTCGTCTGCTTGTTCCCACGTCGTGCAGTTGCGCGCGCAGACACCGAAACTATGTCATTTTCTACCATGTTCCAGCGCGGGATCATGCTCTTTGATCCGCTTCTGTCTGTCTCAGTATTCGTGCAGCACAGACTTATACCGTTAGTAAGGTGTCCTTGTGCACAGCGCAAAAAATCGTGCGCTGTGCTTAAACAGACAATCGCGACCGCTCGCGAGCGACGCCGTCATCTGAAGTGCGCCGCGCCGCAAAGAAAAGGGCAATTGACAAGAATCTTATTGAAGTGTCCTGAGCAACAAGACTCGGGGAGCCGAAGGCTCACCAATCAAGTCGGTAGCTCTGCCCACGCCGGGACCGGGAAGTGGTGACTCTCAGGGACATCGCGGGCCCTCTGGATGGCCTGTAGTAGGTCCGGGAGTTCCGACCTCTTCAGCAAGGCGTCCCACTTGGACTTGAAGTTAGAAGCCCGCATTGTACGGGCACAGCCAGAGCATGTGCTCGAAGGAGCAGCATGTGTGACCGCACTTGGAGCAGGACTGCGGGAAATTGGGGGTCTATTCAACTAAGCGCTCTAGGCGTGAGATACGATCTGGTCTGTAAGAGCCTGAAAGTAACAAACAGCCTGAGCTCTGTTGAGTTTCGGGCGGGGGGAAGAGAATTTCCTGTCCTCCGGGTTTGTCTGTAATGAGACGTAATATCGTGATAGGGGATGAGAGGACCTGTGAAGGGTGTTGCGGCGCCTGTTTCTCGAACTTCGACAGGCGTTACTATTGCGTAGCGTGGCGTTGTCGGCGGGCTGCAGGCGTCCGGTAGACCATGGCGACCAGGCAGGGACGAGACGATTTCTAGTGTGAAACTTGCACTGTTTATTCAATGGTTGATGAAGGATAAGAAGAAGAGAATGAATAAATTCAAGAAAGTACGTTGCGGGGCCCCTTAAATAGGCCCACTAAAATTGTAGGCGCGATCTTGCTCTCGTCAGCGTCACGCATCATACACCGAGTCTGGTCGGGTATAGGCGGCGGATGCCTTCTCCCATTGGAGTTTGCACGGGCTTGCCTCATCTGGCGGCAACCCACGGAGTCTGGTCGGGGATACGCGGTGGATTCCTTCTCCCAGGTGAGTTGACATGGGCTTGCCTGCTCTGGCGGCAACCCGCGGGTGCTGTTTGGTTCGCAGAAAGCGTTCTCCCCTAGAATTGAACTGTTTGTGGAAAGGGTTCTTACCTTGTTCGCACGCACAAAGGGGCCTATCGTCACTGCGAGGCGCCTGCCAGACCGGCAAGCATACGAGACAACCATAGCAAATTAGGAATCCATCCTCCATTTCGGTTGAGCAGGGTTTTTCGAGCATCCGTTTTGTCCGGGGTTTTACACGCCAACCGTAACAGCATCTCCGGCGTGGAAAGATCCCGACGTGTAGGGGCCAGCAGCCACTAGGCGAGGGATCGGCGTTTCAGCCGCAGAACTTCCCTCCGGGGTGACGAACCTTTCGTTCGTAGCTGGTAGATTCCTGGGAGTCGTTCATTAGTCCTCGTGGTGCTCTTGCGCCGTTTCTCCCTGGTCCGATCCAGTGAAACTGGACATTCAAACCGGTCTCGCAACTTTTCGTCTCCTGTTTGGGCAAGCAATCGCTCCAGAACAATGCCGGACCCACAGCCACAAGTCAAGTGAGGTGAAACGCGATAAGCTTTCGAACAAACTGGGTCCCATGAGGTTAACTCGATATCGCGAACGGTCGCAGTGGTCCTGCCAGGTGTGTGGGAAAATGTGTCTTTAATTTCAAACAAGAGTTCTCCCAGTTCAGCCCTTTGATTGAGATTCAACTCCGCCTGCTGTACTAACTTGTCCATTGTCTCGTAAATTTCTTTTGCCCCCGTTACTCATGTTAACTCCGGAAAGTTGACAAGCATCTCCTCAGGTTGGTTAAGGGACATGTTCTCAGTGGGCTCCCTCTGCCGGTAGGGTTTATGTAGATTGCTGTGGTACACTTGTGGCGTCCTTCGTTTTGCCGGTGCCGTGATTACGTAGTTTGTTTCAGATAATTTCTGAATTATGTAAACTGGTCCTGCCCATTGAACCTTTAGTTTGTTTTTCAATGAGGCTTTCAGGATCATTACATTTTGCCCAACTTCAAAGCATCGCGTTCGAGCCGTGTGTAATAGTATCGCTTAACATTGCTTTGGGCATTGTGCATTTCCTGCCCTGCTATTTCTTGAGATGTGTGCAGTCGGTCTAACAGCTCTAGCACGTATGCCACAACTGAAGGGGGTCGTACGCACGAGCTTCCCAGGCTTCTCGAACAATGGGAAGAGGGGACCGAAGGAAGCGACCGTAAACGAGCTCTGAAGGTGAAAAACTTCTTGACTCTGTGGTGCAGTTCGAAGTGCGAACATTGCTGCAGGCAGGCAAACCTCCCAAGCGGCTCTGTGCTCATAACAAAGGGCTCGCAAAAGCCGTTTGATGACTGAGTGGACTTTCTCTACCGCGTATGACTGCGGGTGGTACACTGAGCTACGAATAATTTTAATACCGTGCGTTTTCAGAAACGTCGAGGTCAGTGCGCTCGTAAAGAGGCATATTTGATCTGACTGGATTTCTTCGGGAAACCCCGCTCACGCGAAGGTAGACAAAAGTGCGTTGACGACCTCCACCGAGCTTAGTTCTTTGAGGGGCACTGCCGCGGGAAATTTCATTGCGGGGCATAGTGCAGTAAGAATATGTCGATAGCCAGACTGCGTAGCAGGAAGTTGCCCCACTGTGTCTGTAATTAGCCTGCGAAATGGCTCCGTGATAATGGGAACAAATCTCATTGGCGCTTTAGCCTTATCTCCGGGCTTGCCTATGCGTTGGCCTGTGTCGCAGCTTCTTACAAATGCTTCTACTTCTCGAAAGCGACCGGGCCAGTAAAATTCCTGCAGTAAGCAGTCCTTTGTTTTGCGAATGCCCAGATGCCCTGTCCAAAGGCCCCGTGAACATGGCGCAGGAGCTGTTTACGATAGGGATGCGGCACCACGAGTTGGTCGAATTGCACTCCCTTTCGACTGGTGTATTTTCTATAGAGGACGCCTGCCCTCTTGAGGAACTTCACGTTCTGTTTAGCCACAGCTTATTTAGCGTCCGGCCTTAGCTTACGCCGGGTGGAATATCTTTCCTGCTCAGCAGTCGATGTGGCTGGGCTTACAGTCAATAACTTTCTTCAGTATTCTGCCTCTCGAGACATTTCAGGCTCCGGTGCTTTCCTGACCTCTTCATTAGCCAGTGTACTTTCTGCAATATCCCTCATAGGGCTGTCCTGTTTGGTGCTGGTTGACGAATCCTCCGTGAAACCTGTTTCCTCCACCACTGGACATTCGTACACTGCCTTGCTCACACCCTTGCCTTGGAACGAGTTAGGCTAAACCCGATTTCCCTGCGTCACAGCAAATCCTCAGATTTGTTAGAAAACAAATATGAATGCTGTGGCGGGAGATGTGCCGAGACGGCGGCTTTGGTGTCCAATACTCCAAAAGGGCCTTCGATACGAATGTTTACCACAGGGAGACAAACACTGGAGGCCTCTACGGCTTGCCTTATCCAAGCACATTCTCCCGTGAACTGGCCTTCCTCCACGTACGATGGATGCACCACGTCCATTGTGGCGGCCGAGTCGCGAAGCACCCGACACAGTTTGCCTTTACCACGAGATCTCGAACGTACGGCTCTAGCAATTTCAGATTTTCTTCGTTACTATTCGGTGACTTCAACACTAGTTTGGGATTTTTGCACCCCACGGAGATATACCCCGTTTGCTGGCAGTTGTCGCAAACTACTGGTTTCTTTGCCTTTCTGCCCTTTGTTCGGGTGACTCCTCCTTTCCCCTTCTGTTCTCGTCACTAACTTTCTCCGAATCAGACCTTTCTTTGGATATATACAGACTCGACCTTGACCATCGGTCGGGCTTGCCGGGTCTGTATTTATTCATCTCCTTCTTAGGAGCTTTGGTGCCTTTGAACGCATGGCGAGCTACGTACTGCTCAGCGAGATCAGACGATCTCGTGATAGTGTCCACGCTTGGCCTATCCTGAACCCAATCGTTGACGTTTTCTGACAGCCGGTGGCATAAGTGTTGTAAAGGAACGCACTGCATTTTCTTTCTGGCGTCGCCGAGTGCGCCCTCTTCTCTGAGCCATCCTTTCATGTTTACCTACAAGGTGTATGCGAAATACGAGTGTGACTCACTTTTGGTCTACTCGAACTACCTGCATTTCCGCCTGAATACTTCTGCTGATAATCTGTACTATTTAGGCAGATCCTCTTTGACTTTCTTGAAGTCCTCTGCTTCTTCTTTCCTCATGCGGGCAATGATATCAGCTACTTCACGGTGGCAGCAACGTAAGCAAGCGTTGTGGCCACGTGTTTCTCACGAATTTTGCCTTCTCACGCGTGGGCTCAAACTGCACCAGAAAAAGACCTATGTTCCCTCCTACTGCGTAGGGTGCCGTCGAGTCTGTCATTCTGCCCTCGCTTTCTCGTGCCTCTGCGATAGGTCTGGTATTTTGAGCCTTCAGCAACTCAATATCTAGGCGCCTCATTTCGAGGTCGCGCTCTTCTTTGGCCTCACGTGCTGCCCGCTGGCGCTCTTCTTTTCCTTCTAGGCGCCTACCCTCTTCCTCCTTATCCTCAATGCTTTCTAGGCATTCCTTCAGTTCATCGTCGTCTGTCCCGCTCGCTGCGATCGCCTCAGCGAGCTCCGGATTTCTCTCTGATTCGACAATTTGAAGGTATGATTCTCTGGCCAAGCTAAACGATTCCGGCTTCTTTAGTGCCTTCAAGTTCATCGCTGCCCTTAGTGCCGCTAACTCTTCATTCTGTACAAACCTCGACGTACTCGAAACTTCCGTCATCGGTTAAACAAAATCACTGCTCTGTACTTCCCAAAAAAATACGTAAAGCCAAGGGATATTTTAGTGAAGAAAAGCCGTGCACTCACCATACGCAGTCATGAATCCTGACACCTTCCTTCCGAATGTTGTCACCATGAAAAAAAGGAGATGATCTCCTAGATGTCGTCCAAAGTTGGGTCCTCCAGGGTAGCGTATCCCTCCGCTGCTAATCAGTTGTTGCGACACCTGTTTCTCGAACCTCGACCGACGTTACAATTGGGTAGCGTGGCGTTGTCGGCTAGCTGCAGGCGTCCGGTAAACCATGGCGACCAGGCAGGGAGGAGACGATTTATAGTGCGAAACTTGCACTGTTTATTCAATGGTTGATGAAGGATAAGAGGAAGACAATGAATGAATTCAATAACGTATATTGCCGGGCTACTTAAATAGGCCCACTGAAATTGTAGGCGGTATCTTGCTCACGGCAACGTCACGTGACATGCACTGAGTCTGGTCGTGAAAAGGCGGCGGATCGCTTCTCCCAGTTGGGTTTTTCACAGGCTTGCCTCCACTGGCGGCAACCGACGGAGTCTGATTGGGGATAGGTGGGGGATTCCTCCTCCCAGGTGAGTTGGTACGGGCTTGCCTCCTCTGGCGGCAACCCGCGGGTCCTGTTTGGTTCGCGGAAAACGTTCTCCCCTAGAGTTGGACATTTCGTGGAAAGGGTTCTCCCCTTGGTCGCACACACAAAGGGGCCTGTCATCACTGCGGGGCGCCTGCCAGAGCGGCAACTTACGAGACTACCATAGCAAATTAGGAATCTATCCTCCGCTTCGGTTGAGCAGGGTCTTTCGAGCATCCTTTTTTGCCCGGGGTGTTACACGCCAACGGTAACAAGGGACAATCCTGTTGGAGAGCAGGACGGCTAGCTCGGGAGCGGTTTGTGAATTCACGCGCCAGACAGTGGGCCCACTCGTTAGGGTTTCAACCCTCTTGCATGGCGAATTCTATTGTTCACGTGAGCAGGGAACCACGCTATGCCATGACCTCTAATTTCTTCGCCTGCAGTACTACGAAAGGATCTGTTGACAATGCCGGTGGCCTGTTTAGAAACTAAAGCGGACGAGAAAGCCCTGACCGCCGTGCGCGGGCCTCTTGCGGCTTGAAGAGCCAAGGCTATCGCTGTTTCCTCCGCCTGTTTGCGTGTTTAGTGTAGATTGATGCGCCGCTGACTGATAAGTGCTCCGCACGCGTCAATGACCGAGATTGCAAACCTGTATTTGCTGTCGTATTTGGCGGCGTCGACGAAGAACGCATCGACCCCGCAATGATCGATTCGTTGAAGGGTCGTTCTAGCCCGTGCTTTTCTGTGACCTTCGTTATATATCGCGTGGATGTTCCTCGGTACGGGCTGTACCTTTATATCCTCCCGGGTGAATTTAGACAGGGGCTTTCTGTCGAGCACTGTCTGTATAGGGAGTATACCAGCTTCATCAAGAACCTTAACGCCAGGTTTGTTGTCGAAGCCTAGAGATCTGTGCAATAAACTGTGCTTCGATTAATTCGTTTGTGGTGTTGTGAATTCCGAGTTCGCGTAGATTTGCCGTGCTATTGGACTGTGGAATACCGAGTAGTCTTTTGACGCCGGACCTGACGAGGGTGTCAAGTTCTTTTCTTTTCGACTTTACTCCATTTGAGGAACGGTGGCGTGTAAGTAATATGACTGAAGAAAAAAGCTCGGAGGACCCTGAGTAGGTTGTCCTCCTTGAGTCCTCCCCTTTTTTTTGTGATTTTATTGATGAGTTAATATATTGTTCGCCTGCGCGCCTAGCTTGTTTAGAGCTTGTACATTACAGCCTTTGACGTTAGGTCAGCTTATCGGAGTGTTTATGCATGGCGATATTGAATAGTAGCAGGGGTATAACCGAGCCCTGAGGGGCCCCGCAGTAGCCTAATTTGTAAGGACCGCCCGAGATCGTGCCCAGTCGAAGAAACGCTTTCCTTCCCCATAAGTACGAGAGAGGGGAATTAAAGAATTTGCGCCCTAAGTTGAGAAAGGAACTTTCGTTCAAGGTGTGTTCGTGAGCCACCTTATCAAAGGCGTTAGCGCGGTCGAATGCAATGATTCCTTGGACGTCCCGCGTCTCGTTCTCGAATATGGATCTTTTCAGGAGGAGCATTGCGTCCTGCGTGAAGAGTCCCTTTCGAAAGCCTGTTAGGTTATGTCTAAATAGTTCGTGGTTTAATATGTGTTCGACGATTCAATTGTGCTCTGCATTTTCGGCCACTTTGCAAATGCGCGATGTTAGGGAGATGTGACGCCGGTTATTCATGTGCGGAGGTTTCCCCGGTTTGGGGGTAAGCACCACCTTAGCGGTGGGCCATTCCGACGTGACCTGCCACGAGCTCCGCACCTCGTTTATCTCTGCCATTTGGATTTCGATGGCCTTGTCGTCCAGGTTCCGAAGAAGCTTATGGGTGACCCCTTCCGGCTCTGGAGCCGATCGTCCATTTAAGTCAAAGAGTACATGTCTGATTTCCGAAGTTGTGAAAGGTTCCTGTAATTCTGGCCTGTCTATCCTGGGCCGCTCTCGCGTTTCTGCCTTGCAAATCTCCTTCCTTGATGGTTAGGTAGGTTTGCGCCAGGTCGTTGGCAATTAGTACTTCGTTTGTGAGGCCCAAGATGACCTGCTTATGTATAAGCCTATCGAGAGTGAGATTTAAAGCGCTCCTGGACTGTTTGTCGTTGAGGAGGCTTTTAAGTAGATTCCCTTTACTACCTTTTCTCATGCAATCGTGCGTTTTGTTGCACATCTCTTCCCACTGTTGCAGGGCCAGCTATCTGGGATGCCACTCTATTTCCTTGGTTAGTGACGTTAGTTAGTGACGTTAGTCGGCGATCTCTGCGCGACAGCTTGTTTAGCTTCCAGGAGATGCGCTAACCACGAGTCTATTTCGGGGACTTCGAGTTGTGTGGTGATTTCTTTGATCGCGTTTTTGACGGCCTGTTTAAGATTGGCAACTAGATCTTTGAAAGATTCGTTTGAGGATGCCGTTTCGCCTTGAATTTTCCGGAAAAGATCCCAATCGACGTATTCGTATTCGACCGGAGATTTGGGTTTGACATGCACCGCGATTTCGAGAATGTAGTGGTCACTACCCAAGACCTCCTGGAGATTATCCCATGTGCCCTTGATATTTCGAAAGAATGCCAAGTCTGGCGTTGTGTCTTAACTGATTGAACTACCACTTCTGGTGGGAAACCTAGGATCCGTAACAAGCGTGAGGTTAGGATCGTCTGCACATCTGGATAAGTTTGTGCCATTCTTGCTGTTAAAACCGTATCCCCATACCTTGTTCGGAGCGTTGAAGTCCCCCGCAATTAAGAGAGGCGGGTTTCTGGCTGCCCTGATTGCGGAATGGAAAATTGTGTTAAAGGCTCTGTTCCTACCCGCAGGTGAACTGTAGACGTTAAAAACAAAACATTCGCGTTGCTCGATCTACTTGGCACAATCTGGATCAGTTGCGCTTATAGTCTGCTCCTATATTTTGGAACTGCGTGGTCCACAAAGGAGACGTTCTTTTTACCTAAAGTGATGATGCCTCTCCCCGTTTCGCTTTTGTACCCTGCTGTGGGATACCCCGATAGAGTGATCTTGTCCGCGAACGTCTCCTGCAGTAAAATTACATGTGGCTTGTCTGCCGCCGATCTGACGAGCTGACCTAACGGAGCCTTGCGCCTCTGGAAGCTAGCGCAGTTCCACTGCCAAATTTGGACGGTATTGTTATTTGTGATCGCCATCTTGTTTGCCATGAAATTTTCAGAAATTTTTCGTGCCCCCGTCTGGATTTGAGCTGGTTGAGAGCGGTTCAGTGTGTGTTGCTTGTCTACTTGTAGGTTCAGCCCAAGGTCTTTCTAGTAGCGTTACTCGCAACTCTATGGCGGCGGGCATTTCTATAATCCTACTGAGGGTCTTTTCCAATTTACCCTCGTTATTGACGGGGGAAGCCAAGGACCCCAGGACGGGGTCACGACTTTGGTCGCGTCGCCCTCTTCTTCCTCCTCCGTGTCGCTAAAAGGTTCCGGGTTGAGCGCCTTGCCTTTCGGCTACCCGGCTAATGGTCTAGGGTTACTGTTGCTAACCTCGTGGCGGTTTATAAAATTTCCTTTCACGCTGTTCAAGGTTTCCTTATGCTCTGCAAGCTCGCGTCTAAGCTGCCTATTTTCCGCTTCGAGAGCTTGCATACGGGTTTCGATCCTATGCTCTGGCTGTGCCTCCCCTTTTATTTGTTTGCTTGATGCATACTTTTTCTGCCCAGGTGGCTGCGACGCTTCCTTTACCTTGTCGGCCCACATGGTCCGCTTGAAAGATTGGGAGCAAAACCGGGATCTCGATCTGAAGGAGCGTTCTCCTTGCCTCGGTTTGAATTTTCTTCTCGAGCCTGAGCGCACTCCGGATCTAGATCATGTACTGAGGATGGAGCCTCTCCACGCGGCTGGTGCAGCCGACGAGCTGTCGCTGATTGCGTCGGTGTCGTATTGCTCGTGACGTATGCGTCGCGCGATCTTCGAGCTCCGGTATGGGAGAACGTAGGGAAGGAATTTCGCTTGTGGAGGCTACACTGGGCAAGTGCAGAGAGCGTCAGTGTTTGCGGCGAAGCTCGCCTCCTGAAATCATGGGTTCGTGGCACTGAAATATTTCTATCTCGACTATTAATGAGTCGATTTGGAAAATTCTTGCGGCAGAACACTCCCTAGAGGACACGCAACAACTTCCACCATATAACCGAAGTTTGCTGTGTGGCCTGGTGAGGGGCCTTTTAGACCCCTTAAGTTTTCAGAGGTTTAGTCCCCGGGAGCCCTCTAGTGACAACTTGTTAAATTTAGCTCGAAAGAAACAATATGTGAATAAAGGGCAGATAAAGTTCGTACATACTAAAATTACGGAAATACAGGCACTAAAAACCCGGGCACACGGAAAATAAACGGGAAAACACAAAGCGCACTATCAATATAGATCACGCGCTGTGGCGAGAAAGAAGAAATGTAAAAAAAATCATTTGGCCATACTTTTGAATAGGCAGCGCCAATCCTTCATCCTCTACAGGCGCGTACACTCTCGATGAATATTGGCGCCGCCATAACCAATGATCCTCGACTTAGTGATATGTATTTAACCAAAGGAGGTCGTGACTGCTTCTTGTATGCATTAACCGTGTCATCGTGATATTTCACTACTCCATTGATTGATTTGGAACTCTAGGGAACGATTTGACAGAGTCATTGCATCTATGACTAAGAAATTCAGTGTAAAAGGTAAAGAGTCAAGTTCCGCAAAAAACTGCCTGTACAAAACAGCATCCACTTTTAGATGTCGTGACTAAGGTCATCCATCAGCAAGCTTTTTCACAAGGTGAGCATCAGTTCTAGTAGGAAGATTCAGTAGAAGATTTGCGTATTGTAGCGTTGGCCACTGTCTCGGATCGCCTAACAAGGTACGCCAGGTCATATAGTGCATACAGCCACATCATCTAGCTCATTCTTGAAAAAACAAAGAGAGCAAGAAGAGGACAGTCGTGCACATATCTTACATTTAGACTCTATCACATGGATTTAAGGAAGTTGGTAGACAATACAAGATGAATGGTGCCTTTACTGCTAACAAGAAATTTGAAAATATTGAATTTCACGTTGAAAATGTTAAATTTTATGAATACGTGCCAAAACCACGATTTGCTTATTAGGCATGCCGTAGTGGGCCACTCCGGAAATTTTAACCGCCAGGGGATCCTTAACGTGTCCCCAACGCACAGGTCACGGGTGTTTTAGCATTTCACATCCATCGAAACGCGGCCACCGCGGTGGGTAAATAGACCATATATGCACGGTTGTGCAGAGGAACAAAGGGTAGTTGACCTCTAAAATACATGAGAGTGAGTAAATAAATTATACTAACAAGTTCTTAGAACACTGTATGGGAGTAGTTTGTCGAGTTCCCTTTGTCTGTGGTCGCTTTATGTACGGACGTAAAGGTGGTTGCATCAATCAGACATTAATTGACCAAGAACAATCGTTCCCCGAAGGAATGCCGTCTATCCTTTCGATGCGCTCCGTGGATGCACATTTGACTACAATTTCCAGATAGTGAAGTAATGTTCAGACATAGGAAGGAAGAAGTGTGTGTTACGGGTGATGCGTCTACCAAATGCGTAAGTCAGTCTTCCATTCTCTTCCCTCGGAAGGTGCAGTTAAGCCTAAACCATTATATTCCGAGAGTGTAGGAATATGTACATGAAAGACGGGCCGCCGAAAGTGCCTCACTGTGAGCATGTGCATACACCCGTTGAGGCTTCATTTTTCTCCCCGCTGTGCGACCTCTCAGCTAATGGACGTCAGTTGTGTGGTCGTGGTCATAGTTGTCGTGTCCGTGTCCGTATTTGCACCTGCGCTTTCAGTAACATTGCAGAAAAAAAAACGGGATGTCATTTTATTCGATTTAAAAAGGGTATTTTAGCTGGCCCACGTTGTCCATCGGCGTAAATCTCACGCGCGTGATCCATCAAACACGACAGTGAAAAAAGCTCGAGGTCGCGGCCAGGTTGGATCGCTGCCGCTGCAGCTGCATCTCGATAAGGAGGCGAAATGTAAAAGCGTCCGTTTTTCGAGAAAGCGGTCCACGTTAAAGAACACCAGGTGATCAAAATTAATGCAGAATCGTTTGCTATAGCGAGCCTTATAGTAAACTGGTGGTTCTGGAGCGTAAACCCTCCAACTTAGTTTTAATGCAGTTTGTAAGCGAGAGTCACGTTTAGCTGCTCGACCAGTATATAGCACTGATATATTTCCACGTTGCACGTCGGTAAAGCAGGATATGTTAAACTTTCGCTGAAGCAACAGTCTCTAAACGTGGCTCCCGTAGGTACCAATTAAAAGGGGTACCTACGGGTAGCCGGGTTAGTCCCGTATCCTAGAACGTTCCTCGACTTTAGACTCCACGTCGACACAATGCATGGATGGATGGATGCTAAGCGCGTCCGTCTTTGAAACGGGGCGGTGGGTTGCGCCTGACTTCTTACTTGTCTTTATTTAATAAAAAAATGCACGAAAAATTCCCATGGTCTAACTCTCTAAACCACTATTGGGAACTTTGTTTTTGTACGCCTTCATTGTTTGTGGTCTCCCTATTTCTCTGCCACCAAACATCCAATCTCCTCTTACTAATCTCTATTGCGGGAATGTTTACTTTTCCCCTGCTATCCCTGAACCCATGGATTTCAAGAAGGCCAGAATAGTCTTAAGCGATAGGGGTAGATATCTTCACATTCTGATAAAACATGTTCCATCGTTTCCATAACCGTAGCCCAGCAAGTACTACAGGCTTCTTCCTAGTGTACGTCGCTTTATAACTACGCGCTCTAAGACATCCTGATCTTCCTTCCAAAAGTAAAGAGCTTACGTTTGAGTTATCGTAAATTGTTTGTTTCCTGATTTCGTTTTTTCCTCTTAGGTAGTTACTCATACCAGGTTCCTTTTCCATTGCCGCCACCCAGGAAATTGCCTCAGTATCTCCGACTTTGCGTTTTACGTTCTTTTTTGTCATGTTGCCTACTCTACCGGTCGCATACTTGCTGGTAAGCTTCGTAATTCTTTTTCTCCACTGTGAGTCAATGTTTTTCCTGTACCCGTATCGGAACGCCCTCACAACCCATTTGTTTTCTTTGATCTTCCGCAGTCGTTCTTCATAATCAATTTTCCTCTGAGCTTACCTCTCTTCAAAACTTGTCCAGCCCATATTACACATGACAGGTTCATTTCCAGTCTTCCCATGAGGGCCCAGTGCAAGGCGTCCCACTGATCTTTGGTTGCCATGGAGTCCTCGCTGTGCCCTCTTTTCAAGCAAATAACCGGATTTTTTACTGTAAGTCCTGGAACCATTACACCTTTCCCGATTGCCCGGAGGACCTCGCACCCATCGCATCGCCATTTCGGTCTGTGTTTCATTACAACCGCACTTTTCTTGCCCCTTGCTGGTGTCTTTTTTCTGTGTTTCCACATATCTATTGCCTTCATTTATCCATACACCAAGATATTTGTAATCTTTTACCCTAGGCATTCCCTTGCCCCGTATTAGCACTGTGCGCTTACTGTTTTCATTGAATAGCATGAAGCGCGGTTTTTTTTTTAAAAGGGAAATGAATTTTTTCAACGCTCACTCAAGAAAGTGAATGTCAACGTCACCCCTCGGCAGAAATGATCACTGCGCTTCATTGATAATGAGCGGCAATTCTCGAGAAACGTTGATTCTTCTTCAGTCAAGAGATGATGATGAGCTCAACTCCCTGAACTGGAGGAAGCGCTTAGAGTCGATGATCCTTTGCGAATGCAGTGGTTACCATCGTAAGGTATTATTCCTGGTATTCGTCGTTGCATTGCGAGAGCGTCGCAAGGCGAGCGGTTGAACTTACAGTAACGTCAGACAGTTCTAGTTGGGCGTCCGCAACAGCTCTGCGTACGCGGGAAATCCATGGAGGTGACAGTGCACATGCGCAGTACGCAAGAGCACGCGCGGTCTCTGCGGGACCGCGCGTGCGGGACTATCTCGCGTGTTCTCGCGCGTCCGCGAGAGCGCATTTTTAGATATTGCTCCGGCCGAAGATATCAATCCGGCTTGTGGTGCCAGTGATATTGGCTACACAGATTTAGAAGCTGGCATTTGGCGGCGCTGAGTAGCACACTTCCGGCTCCTGCGCGTGCGAGTCGGCAATTCCCCATATAGAAAGACATTTAACGAGAGCGGACACTCCCACAGAGCCCAGCGGCGGAATTGACTGTAGCGCACCAAGCGGATGGGATTCACATCTTTCGGTTCCGGGTGCGCGCGTTCAAAGTGAACGCATGTTGCGCCGGCTGCGCTAATCGGGGCGGCATCTTGCTTCCTTATTTTTTTTTTCTGCTGCTCAACCGCGCGCGTTGTTAGTACGGAATCGGTTTATTTAGTACAAATTATTGCGAACGATCTTTACAAGCCGCCATCGAAACTGTGCCACGTGCAATTTCACAAAGCAGACGCAAGACGCCTTGTAAATGAGGAAATCTTTACATAAATGTTTGTTCTGGGCTTTTCGTGCATTCATCCAACGTTTTGGCACCGCATAAGCAGCAGTAGTTCTCGTACGAAGCTCCACCAGATGGCGTCGGCTGAAAAAGTTACATGCATGCGTCATTTTGGTGCTTAGACCTTTTAGGAATACTGCGTCTAGAGGGGAAGCGTGCGAAAGTCGTGAATGGGTGGCATTACAAACAAAGCAATTCGCTTCTAGAACGTAGAAAACGTAGAAACGTATGACGTAGAAAATACCCGACTTATCCCAAGCAATACCAGATATTACGAAAAGAACTCATTTGAAAGCATTCCCCATTCCTGGTCATCATTTTCTGCACTTTAAGAGCACAAATGCACGGGTTACTGCGCGTTTGCAAAACAACTTGGCCTCAGCCGACGCGATGGTAAGCTACATACACACAAGTGGCCGCAGCAAAGGCTCTCAGCCAGGCCATGCTAGAAGCTGGCAGAATTCCATCTACTCGCACTTAAGACAAATGCGTGGGTGCAAAGCCTGTTTTCAGTCGCTCAAAAGACAGGATTTTCAAGTTCTTGGTTTTTGAGCTCCTCGGCGTTATGTTTTGCGCGTTCTGCCGGCGCAAGCAACACACTATAGTGTTATCACTCCTGGTAGTCGCTCGTCGCGTTTTCGTAAGCGTGAGTGCCGAAAGAAGGTACATGTTGTTCCGGGTCACAAAAAGCGTCACAAGCTTGTTCCACTGAGATTCAGTATGCGCCAACTTACTTTCTCACCACGACCAATCTGCTTTTCGCTAACTGCGTCACAATGCCAGGCGCGGCAAGCGTACCTCATAAGCATTCCAAAAGGTAAGTAACGAACTTACAATAACGTTAGGTATCAGAGTATGCGTGACGAACTTGGCCTAACAAGATTCAGTACGCGCCAACGAAACTAACTGCAACACACGGCCGAGCTGCTTTCGGCTAACTGCGTCACAACGCCGGGCGCGGCCACTGTGCTTCAAAGGTACCCCAAAAAGTTACGAAATTAGTCAAATAATACTGCGGATCAGTGAAAGTGCCAAAGCTTGTCCCAGCAAGATTCAGTACACGCGCAACTAACTGCGGTACAAAACCGGGTGCGGCGAGCATGCCCAAAAACTACCGAAAAAAGTAAAAAAAATTTTCGGGCTCATAGAAAGCGTCGCAAACATCTCCCACTACTAGTCGTTAACTCAAATGATCTACGACAGGACGGCCAAGCGGTTTTTCGCTAACTGCACCACAAGTCTTAATTCCGTGCCATTAAAAGCCTAAATTGCTTGAAATGCGTCGCAGACTGTCAAACAAAATTTCTCACCTTTGCCTAGTCCAATAGTGCAGGGTTGAAGTGCGCAAGGTACGCAAGAATACGCCGGCAGCCTAACAACCAGCCTATGTCCAAAAGAAACGGGTCGCCGAAAAGGCGAACTTCGCATGCGCAGCCGGCTTCGCTCGCTTCGGTGGCGCGTCTGGCTCATGACTAATGAATTTGGCGCGTCTGGCGTGCCGCTAGCTTGTTGCTAGATAACGCAAGAAAAATAATTCCCAAAGTTCCATTTATACGCAAATCTTTTTAGATTTAGCGGGACAGAATTAAAAAAATAAAACGTCTGTAAGCTCATTTGAGACTGTTTCTGTTTTCGATGCTCGCATCAACTAACGCATGGGATTAACACTAGGCGTGACGTGTTTCCTGTTGCCAGTTTCCGCCGAGCGTCTCCTCTTGTTGAATTCCTTTCTCTTTGAATACCCTCCTCAACTTCTGCGTCCGGCCAACCATAGAGTTTCCTACAAAAATTTTTGTAGGAAACTCTATGCGGCCAACTACTGCCAACTATTCCCACGCTGTACGCAATACTGCGCGTGCTTACGTAAGAACTCGCGCGCTGCGTACGTGGGGGGTTCGGGACGCCCAACTAAAGGTGCCTATTGTGAAGTAGACGAGCAGCGAAAGACCGTCGTCAGTTTCCGCTTATCTCAGTAGCTTGCCTACTTGTGCAACCGAAGCGCATTGTATCTTTCCACGAAAGCGCGAAAGTCCCGCAATATCTGGTCTTGCCAGTGTTCCCATTGGTCAGAAGGTTATCAAAAAAAAAAAAAAGAGAGAGAGAGAGAGAACCGCAAAGGCCATCGAAAGGGATCCACTTTATCAGCGACTTATCTGTGTCTGGACGCCAAATTTTCTTCCTTCTCGAGAAACATATCCTTTACGCCATGCGCAAAGTCCACTACACTTGAGACTCGTGGTTGTAAAAAACAAGAACAACATAAACATCGTTCGCGCGGAGTATAAATCACTCAATGCGAATTAGTGTAGAATTACAATTTGCCCGGCTCATGACAGAATACTGGCATTTAATCCAGGGTCCGCAATGTAGCTTCACGCAGCGTGACATAGACTGGCCATTTTAGGCTCTTTTAGGCTCTTCCATGTCCTTCAAATGAACAATTTTAATGCGCTGCTACAGATAAGCGATTGCGCCTGTCGAGGCTTATCTTATCCTCAACATTTCCCCTGAACAATATTCGTCATCTGTCTTACTTTTCTTTAACGCTGTGCACCCGCTACTTTCTGGCCGGGAATGGCATTTGTATACATATAACCATTACATAGTGCTCACGACAGAAAAGAAGCGAGAGCAGAGCATTAACTAAAGAAATAAAATTTATGCTACATTGCGAACATTGTTTGGGAACAAGATAAGCCCAAATGGGCGTTATATTGTTGTAGAGTGTACACCCTTTAGTAGTACATAAGTTAAGATTGTCGACCGAAATTGGCAATTACTTATATTACATTCTTACCCGTAAAGTTTTCCGTACTTCAAATGATTGCTCCGCACCACGTCCGGTAGTGGCTGCAGTAGAGGGAATGAATGCATGATATGCATTGTTTCAATTTAGTATTCAAGAACCTGTTACAGTTCGCACAAGAGAGGGAGAGAGAGCGAGCGAAAGGATAAATAAAAGCCAGGCAGGTTAGTCAAGACTGAGCTTGGTTGGTCACCCTGCAATGTGGCAAGGGTATAGCGGGAGGAAAAGAATTTCACCCAAGGTAAGAAAGTAATCCATAAACGCAAACTTGTTCGCAAAACAGTTTCGGAACGCGCAAACAAATATGGTCGCAAACTTGAGGCAGAAAGCTGGGCCAATTTATGTGACTCGATGAGGGACACGTTAAACACGGTCAAGACGTGCAGTGTCTTGTGCAGCTCGCTGGACCCTGGCAGTACCGAACCCACGGTGTCCTGCACGAGCCGCAGATTGGTCGCAAATTTTGTTTGCCGGCATTCTCCGTGCAAAATACGTAGGCGACGCCGGAGGCATCGGCGTCGCCTACGTATTGGGCACTGCAAATGCACAGCTGGACGCGCTGGTCACAAGGTTGGAAAGCTTTGTTGCGCCTCAAACTGCCAAACGTAACACCGCGCCGAGACCACACCATTCATGTTGCCACACCATTCATGTTGAGGCATAAGTAGCCTCTGACTCATCGCTCACAATAAGCAGCGTGTATACGTGGCACTCAAGATCAGAACAAAATTAACCCCATTTGAGACACTTCGTTACCCGTTTTAGGAAGCTGTTGCTATTCAGGAAGCAGTGCTTTGCATAGTGTATACAGTTGGTTGTTTTAATAGTTCTAAGTTGAGCATATAATGCTGTTTTGCTTTCGAAGGGTGTTTATGGGAGCAGTAGGAGGCGCCTCACCTTCGTGAATGTGTCATAAAGCACGCCAACGTACTGCGCCAGAGAAAGGTGCGGCACGCCTTTTGCTTCCCAGAAGCTGAACGTCCGCTTAACCAACCTGTGTTAGGATGACAAAAAAAGTGTAAATAATAAACAAGGCGAAATCGAATTAACAGCACGTGTTCAAACAACGTTCACCGGACGAGATCTTACTGACGGCAGAGCTGCTAGATTACAAGTGCGAAAGTAAAGGTTTGGTCTGAGCGGAGTTCTCGTTACAGTGCTGCTATATATAAGTGTTTACTAAAAAGGAAACGAGCAATGAAAAAAAAAGAGAAAGAAATAGCGATCGAAGATGTAGCACTTTCAAAACGATGGTTGCATGTACGTGTTGCAGATGCAACGTATCTCAGCTGCCACATTTTCTGAGAATTTTTTGCACGCAACCTTTCTATTAAAGGTTATATAAATTTTTAGGCCCAATAAGCTGCGTTTTCACTTTTCTACACAGACACAGTATTTGAATGCTAGAAATTGCTGTCAGCTGCAAAATAACGCTAACCCATCGTTCTGTAGGTTACGCCCAGTTGAAAAAAGTGTTTATCAGTAACTCCAGGCCGAGAATGCGTGGAGCCAGAGATATGAGTTTTGGTGAATCTGATTAATAAAATACTTTCGGTGCGTTGTAACATACTGTGTTTGTCGCCGAGGGCGTACAGCAAATGTAGGCATGACCATGGAAAAGTACTTTGAATACGCTCTTCAAAGGATACCTCTGCTTCAAATAACAGCACGTCAATGTTTATGCGAGATTACGTCTCCGGTACTGCATCAGCATGAGTGAGACATATTTTCTCCAGCGTGGGTAGAAACAACAGCATGCGACGTCACTCACCTTACAAGGTACAGTAGAACAACGGCGAACAGAAGAAATACCGCCAGGAGCATGTTTAAGGTGGTAAACGCTAGGCTCACTCCAATGCTGGTTCTACGATGACGCTCGCAAATTGCGAAACATAGTATAATTGCACGTGCCTATAGTTGGACAGATTGCAGGACGGTGCTTCTGCAACAAATAGCTTGCCTTCGCTGGTGCCACGGCGCAACCGTCGTCCATCTCGGTCGTTATCGAAGGAAAACAAGATCTCCATGCAATAGCAGATAATGGTCTTGCTTTCAAGAGGCTTTTAAAGGTTTCCATTGTGCAGGAACGGAGAGAGATAAACTACTAGTAGGGCAAAATTGCGTCTCAAGCTGCTTAAAGAAAACATGTTACAAAATTAATGCTTTAGTGTCTGGCATTCTCGCAACCGATTTGTGTCTTTGGCTCTGTATGAAAAAGTAAAAAAAGGAAAGAAAAGGAAATGGGAACGAAGCTTATTCATTGGTAGAATTTTGCCGAATGACCTGAGAGCTTCATTAATTGTAGAAAACAACCGGCGAATTTGATTGTTGCTCTGTGAAACCAATGCTGAAAGCGTTGGCTCTTGAAATAATGCAAATTATGCGCAACCGTGTTCGAAAGGCGCAGGCACGTATGTACGTGTGCCCCAGAACATTGGTAACTCACAGGCGCAAGGGCGAGACAAATAAGAGAGCTCGAAATACTTATCGTTTTTGTGTCAACGCCAAAATTACTATTGTATATTTCCGAAGGATTGCGACCTGTACGTCAAACTTTCTTTAGCGAGAGCAGCCTTTCTCGCATTGGCTGCAATCTCTTCTGGGATTTCGGACCATTAGACTACGATGCACGAGAATTCTGAATTTCATTGGCGCCCATATGTAGCTGTCTCGATCTAGCTTTTCTTTTTCATGATTTCAGGGATTTTCAGCGTCCATGATAGATGGAGAAAGGAAAAGAAAGAAAAAGAGAAAAGAAAGGAAAAGAAAAACACCAAGAGGGAAAGAAAGGACAAGAAAAGAAAAACCAAGGCATGGGAGGGTGTTGGGGAAGCGAGAGGTTAGGGAGCTTTCAGGGGTGTCGTTGGCGGCATGTTTTTGTGGCTTTAAAATAGCCGGTCAGGCGGTCAGTGCGCGAGTAACAAAAAAGACCCAAAAAGACACCAGTTGAAAAAATGTCTTTAGTAGCGTAGCAGCAATGTGTCGGGTAATTTTGAGCCAATTAAGATGGCGACAAGGAGTCTGGGGTGAAATGCATGGGGTAACTGGAAGGCAGAGGCATGGTATTTCAAGGGACGTTAGCCCCTGTAGCTCAACGTAGATGTCATTACGGCGGTACACAGAAATGACGATACCCTGTGTGGCTGAGACGCCCAAAACGGTATCCTGGCGTCTGGGACTTCTGAATGTGTTGGTGAGGGTGTTTCAAAAAATATATATTATATAATATAGACAAAAAAAGGGGGAACCAAAACCGGAATAACAAATAGGAGAGTGACATGAGTAGAAGCGGGCGGGGGCAGGTGTACATGGGAAAAAGGGACGTACAGTTGATGTAAACTTAAAAACATGAAAGAGTTTATTAAATTGAGTAGTAGGCAGGAAAAAATTCCAAATGGAGGAATAGGTGAGGTTAAGAATTAAGGTTAGCTGGTGGCCCAATGTGTTTTGTGCCTTGGTTGATGATATGAGAATTTAAAATTTAAGCTACTGCTATTAAAGATTCTAAGTTGCCACGTGCCAAATTATTTCCCGTGGGGTGTCGGCCTTTAAACTTGCGTATGAGGTATGATTCCGTATATTTCTTCTCGCGAGGTGAACGGAAAATTGTAGTATATGGAGCCTGGCTTTCTCGAATATATGAGCATGTTCACTGAAGTGGCTAGCTAGTACTGCTTTAGGTATATGGTGTTTTGTATCTGCGCGGTCACCGCGTTGAGTCTTGTATGAATTTGTTGTCCAGTCTGACCTATGTATTAACGCGATAGCGTTAAGAGGAAGCTTTAGCTCAAGTGCTCCTATCTAAATACATGTAAAAGGAGAATTCGTTTTTCTCGGCAACCACTGCACCAAATTTGACGAGGTTTGTTGCATTTAAAAGAAAAACTTAAAATCTAGTGACTGTTGGTTCCGAATTTTTGAGTTAGATAGTCAATTTTTTATTAAAAATTTGCAAAAATCGAAAATTTTCAAAAACGAAACTATCAAGTTTACAACTCTGTAACTTAACCACTAAAAATGATAATACAATTCTGTGAATTGCATCTAATAGTACATCTAAAGCGGACGAAATTGATATGTTACACATGAATGTAAAAAAAATTTAATCATAGAGAAATACAACTTTTGCAAAACCGTTGTAACCAACGTAACAAATTCACGTAAGATGTAAAATGACATATTGAATTGGTCCGCTTTGAATGATCTAATGGATACCGTTTACAGAACCGCGATATCGGTTCTTGATGCAGAGCTATTAATTTATAAACTTCGTGCTTCTATTTTTTTCAAACGGTCAAATATTTGAAAATCGTTTTAAGAAAATTCAAGCCCTAAATCGAAATTCCACTTCCAACAGTCACTAGAATTTAACTTTCTCTTTCAAATGCGACAAATTTCATCAAAATCGGTCCAGGGGTTATTTCATAAAAACGTTTTTGCGTTTTACATGTATTTGAATAGGCCGCGTCGGAGTTGGGCCCGAGCTAAAGCTTCCTCTTAAGGAGCACGTGTCGCGGAAAAGCCGGTGTCGTCGGCGTCGGTGTCGGCGTCGGCGTCCGCGGCGTTGGCCGTGAGCGATAAATCATGGCAGGCACTTCATAAATAAAAAGCAACTTCCAAGATGGGCTGGGTGGGAATCGAACCAGGGTCTCCGGAGTGTGAGACGGAGACGTTACCACTGAGGCACGATTTTTTTTTCTTTATTACATGGAAAAGAAAACTGAAGGTGTATTACAAAGTGGACACGACTACACACTTAAAACTCAGGCAAACACACACATGCATCCAACAAGAGCATCCAGTCTGGCGGAGGTTCCTGCGCAGCGTAGACACTTCTTACATAAGCAGCACTTTCGCGAAAGAAGGACTTTGTAGATCGCGGGCTTTCGGCATGGCGGTCACACAGTCTACTTCTCCATAGGCTATGTAAACCAAGTACTATGAACATGTCATAGGGAGGACCACCCGTAACCTTAAACAGTAGAAACCTAATTGTATATGGGGTCATGTCAATGTCCTTTTTGAGCGTCCGTTGGAGAATGTCCCAAAAGAATACAGCGTCCCTACAGTCTATGAAGCAGTGATCTATGGTTTCGGCACGTGGACAGAGCCGACAGTTTGTTGACCACGGCACAAAGCAACCCCTCGAATTCAACCAAGTTTTAACAGGGAGTGTTTCCGAATGTAATTTAAAGAAAAATGTTTTTACTCCAGGAGGTACACACATTTTTCGGACGCGCTTAAGTACATCCTGATAAGGTTGGTTTAAATAAGGTGCACGATACAAAGGATCTGGGAAAATAGAGTCCACCAGTGCCGCAGAAATTGCTTTTCGACTCGCAGTGAACACGTACTCCAGGCTGAATCTAACTTTCAAGAAATGTGTCAACAACCTCCTTAAGAAAGCCCCAAGGGGCTTGTGGGACATCTTTGGCATTTGATGACACTACTATATTAGGAATATAATGAACTAAACGGAGTTGCAACATTTCACGCAAAAATGGATGGTCATTGTCTCGAAAGAAAAACAGGCGTGAAACAATTTGCCTGATGAAGAGGTGGACTAATCCTAGACCACCACATTCAAGAGGGAGGAACAGATTGTCGCGCCGCATCGATTCACAACTGGAACTCCAAATAAATGCTGCAAATACGCGATGCAGTGCCTGAAGGCGAAGTCGTGAGCAGTGCAGTACTTGCAGCACATACATAAGACGGGAAGCTAAGAAAACGTTACACACTTCTGCACGAGAGAACATTGACAAATTCCACCCTCGCCATGAAATCACTTTACGTTGAATTTTGCCAACTTCTCCCGACCAATGAGCGTTGCTATTTCTATACTGTGAGAGAGGCACACCTAAATAACGCAGATCTTCTTTCCATTGAATGCCTGCGTAATGTGATGGCATTGTGGCCCATAATCCAAACCAAAAACCTGAACTTTTTTCAAAGTTAACGCTTGCGCCAGAAGCCGCACAATATTCTTCTGTAATGGCAAGAGCAGTCATCACACTCTCTTTATCTGTACAAAAAAAGGCCACATCGTCTGCATACGCAAGAACCCGAACCTCATTAGTGAGTAATTTAAACCCTTGGAAATTTTGTTCTTTAACAATGCTCATACAAAGTGGTTCTAAATACAAGCAGAACAGGAGCGGTGACAAAGGGCATCCTTGTCGTACTGATGATGCAAGCCTAATCGAATCGGAGAGAGAGCCATTCACTATCAGCCTCGTTGAACCATTAGCATAACATATCCTGACGCCTCTAAGGAGCAGGGACCCGATATTTATATGCTCTAGTACAGTAAACAGGAATGAGTGATTTACCCTGTCGAACGCCTTAGCCAGATCTAGCTGTACCATTGCCACCTGTCCAAACCCCTCAGCTACACACTCTAGCACCGATCTCGCAACATGAATGTTCGTCTGAATGGACCGGCCTCTGATGCCACATGCTTGATGATCACCGACCACAGATCTTATTACAACTTGCAAACGGTTAGCTAATACCTTAGCAAAAATTTTATAATCAACATTGATGCTTCAAAGCGGTATAAAGCGCCTCTAGTGAACGCGGTGTTGCCTTAGAAACGAGCTGTTTCTAAGGCTCAGGCGTGCGTCGCTTGCTCAGGCGCAAATTTCGTTGTCGCGCCGAACGCTGCGTTGCTGGACGCTCACCGCGTCCGATGCGGGGCGCGTAGTCGCTGCGCCGTAGCCCATTGTCTTACACCTCTTGGCGAGTCGACGGGAACGCTGTCGCGTTCCACTCTTGAAGGCGAAGCTTAAGCGTCCTCCAATTTTTGTTTGCTACAAGCGGCACATTCTAGACAGTATACTAGAGAGAGAGAGAGAGAGAGAGAGAAAGGCAAAGGAAAGACAGGGAGGTTAACGAGAGATTATCTCCGCTTGGCTATCTCCGCTTGGCGAAGGGATGAGATAGGTGAGCGATCAAAGAAAAGGAGAGTAAAAAAAAATTCCTGACAACATATACACACACATGTACACACGAAACACACGATCTGTTTCTGTGGGCACTGTCACGCAGCCTGCGAAAGCGTTCCTAGTGTTACGTAGTCACCAACGAATCCTCATCATACCGTGTACAGTCACAATTTTCGGAAAGTCCCGTGTCTTTTAAGCACCGCAGCAGCGCTTTCATAGCGGATCGCGCTGATGTTCGCTTAGGCCAGGTTCCAAGGATGTTCTGTGTTATTGGGTGCTTGTACACTTTCTCTAGGGTGGCTGAGAGGACTGCTCTTTTCGGGATGAAACGAGGGCACTCGCAAAGAAGGTGCACGATTGTTTCATTGGATCCACAGAAGTCACAAAGTAGGCTGTCGGCCATTCGGATAAGAAAGGAGTACGCATTTCAAAACGCGACTCCAAGCCATAGACGTACTAGAAGGGTTCATTTACGTCGCGGAAGGTTGGGCGGAATACGGAGATGTAAATCAGGGTCCAGGGTATGAAGGCATGCACTTGTAAACTCGGATGAATTCCATTGAGCTAATTTTAAGTGCGGAAAGTGTTTTCGCTGTGTCGGCTCTCGAAAGAAGAATGGCAACGGAGTTGACGCCGTCATGGGCAGAGTAGACTACGTTGCTTGATGTGCAACCTTGTGTGAGTAATTCGACGCTGTACTTTTTTGTGTAGTAGTAGATTGAATACGTTTGCATGTAGAGCAACTGGGGTGGCCACAGGGACCGGTTCCCAACTTCGTCTTCGTTCTTAGTTTGGGATGCACAATAATATCCTTAAAATTTGTGTTGCGTCTGTAGGCTACTCTGAACGGGTCGGGAAAAATCTTAAGCTTCTGGTTGCTGGTTAGAATTGGGTAATATTTGCTGAGCATGTCCTTCACGCCTTGGAGTGCGCTTGAGCAAAAGCATACGTACAAAAGCAAAACTATAGAAATGTTTTCTCTGAGTGTTTCGTACAAGTGTTTTCTCTGTGCCATCCGTTTGTTTAGCTCTTAGGTTCAGACTAAGTCTTGATAGGTTTTGCTAAGTGTTACAATGTTATGCATGGCTTAACTATGCTCATACTAAGTGTCACCAGGATTTGCTTAGCTTCGCCAAGCTCTTGCAAGTTCTTGCAGTTCGGCAGCGTTCGTTGTCTCTGGCGCGAAACTCGGGATCCTCAGCTCGGCGACGGCGTTTGTCGGTGGCGAACTTGGCGCGATAGTCAGCATCGGCGCTTCTTCGTCGATCGTAGTCCCGCTGAGCCACGCGCCGAGCTTCCTTGTAGGTCACAGAAGCGACAGCTGTGCCCGAACTCCATGCCCACGAATTCGCGCTGGAATCGGCCGTTCGCACCTCCCAGTGTCTCGGCGGGCTTGACGCTGGAAGTTTTCGAGCAATCGCAGGCCGGGATTGCTTTCTCGGTGACGTCGAGCGTCCAGGTACCGCCTCTCGCGTTCCCTGGAATGACACTCGCGATCCTCGACTCGGCGTCGCCTCTTCTCAGCCGCAGCTTCGGCGCAGTGTTCCGGATCAGCTCGGCGGTGACGCATCGCTTCTCGCTTGGTAGTACGGCGCTCTTGCAAACGATATGGCCGCTGCTACGCTATTCCTTAACCAACCTGCAGTGAGGAAGCAGTTTGCTTTGCTTGTGTAGAGCCACATTGAGGAAATGGGTGTACCAGTTCTTGAACATTGCCCTATGACTCAAGTGAAGTCGTTACCGCCATGGCAGTGGCAGTTCACAGACTGCGATACATCGTTTGAAGAGGTCACGAAGCATACGCGAAAGGCACATATTAAAATGCATTTCCTAGAACTCCAGTATAAGTACTCTTGCACTGAGTTTTACAGAGGCGCTTCGAAGTCACATGCAGGGGTGTCGTACGCAGCAATCTGCCCATCTGTCTCGGAATCCGGCGCACTGCACCCGGAAATAAGTATATTTACAGCCTAGGCCATGCATTATTGTCGGCCAGCGAAGCATACAAGGAAATTAAAACTTCGAAAAACAGTCATATTTACAGACCCTAAGCGTCGTAAAAGCTCTGAAGTCACTCTGTAAACACAATAACCCTGTACTTATTGAGCTCTACTCCGTTCTGCGTAAACGGTACACATCTAACTAGCATGCCATTATATGTTCGGTACCTGGCCATATAGGCATCGAGGGTAATGTGCTAGCATTACCCTCCACATCAATTACAGGGCAAGCTACTCTTACAGTGCGGTCCGTGCTACAGATCTGTAGCCTCTTACGAAGAAAACTGCGAAACCACTGGCAGCGCTTATGGGGCGCGGAAACAAAAAAAGCTGTACGTGATCAAGCCGCAGTTAGGTTTCTGGCCCTTTGCAACAAAGTCACGCCGAACACATGTCCTATTCAGTCGTTTCAGAATAGGAAACTCATTTGGCACCCATAATTTTTTACTTACTGCAAATGGACCTCCAACGTGTGGTAGATGCGGGGAGAGGCCTCCATGTCTTACTGGAGTGTCGGGAAGTCGAAGCTGAGAGAAAGGAACGTTTTCCTCTGGCATAACTATTGTGTCCCACTTCACCCGGCTATGTTTCTTGGTAACGAAACGCTTTTTACCACCAAAGGAGTCCTCGTTTTCTCGAATGATGTTGTGCTACATGTCATTAGTCCCATGCATTCGTAGCGCTTCCTCTATTCAGAAGATGCCGCTGCTATAGCAGTATTGTATAGGACATGTCGCCAGGCCCTTGTATTTCAAGGACTCTGGTGAGGCCGTAGTGCTGGGGTCAAGCTTTGCATGTGACATGTTTTATATATCATATCATTTTTTTGCAATGCACTTTAAGGCTCATAGTGCATGTCATTATTGATTGCCATAATCTTATTACACGTCGATTTTACGCATTCTACAGTGACTATTTTTAGGCCCCTTTACAGTCACGCGAAATCAACTTTATAGAACCCATCACTCCACTGCGAAGTCAATAACACTGGCATGGCGCTGTTTGGCCATACCTGGCCTTTGCGCCACTAAAAAGCACACATTCATTCAGTACCGTGCTCTTCCTGGTAAGCCGCTTCTTCTGCCTCGTCCGGACGTTCTTCAGCCTTCCCATGGCAGCAACACTTACACAAAGCGTAGAGGAGGCGAGAGGTGTGCCGCTGCGCCGGCCCGAGCTCTTAGTCGTCTGTGACGTCAAGACTCCGGCGTACGCGCGTGGGGTCCGAGGAGGCTACGTTCCTCGGTGCTCTCGCAGGTGGTTGCTAGGCAACGCGAGGTGGTGCACTGGGCTGAGTTTTCTGGTAACGTTTCACGGCGAAACGAAATCTTAAAGAGCTCCGCTGTTAAAATTACAAAACATTTTTCGAAGGTAGACGTTAAGAAAGGAATTTTCTTGACCTTGCACTGCGCCTCAAGGAGGAGCACATGTATTGGATGTATGCCCCACGTTTCAAGAAACACCTTCTCCCCTACGCTTCCAATCATTCAAAAGTGGCGAAGTGCTGCATAGCCCTGGGGGCTCCGAGAAATGCTGTCGTTCGCTATAGCCCCCACTTGATACGCTGCAGCTTTGCTGACCAAGTCCATCGGCTCGAGGCAAGTGTCTCTCCAGTGCAACTACTCTCATCCTTGATGAAAGTCTTACTGCAAGAGGGCCGTTACTCCATGAAACCGCGGGAAGTGATAAAGGACATAACCAAGACAGTTGAGATCCCGTATGCACATTGCGTGCCCCACCGCATCAAGAAGGCCGCAGGTCGGGACGGTTTTGAGGTGGTGTTTACTGTTCCTAACAAGTTGGTAAGGTTGTGCACAAAGTCTACGATAGCCGGCAAACGTCTGGACTGCGTAGTAAGATACATACGGCCAAGCCCGTAGATTGCAATATAATGTAATTTATGTCATTCCCAGCTATTGCAGCTGCTAAAAGACACACGTATGCTGGAAAATTGCAGCTATCAGATGGCCAGAGAAATCATTGAAGCTTTTTCAATTTGTGAGTTAGGAGCCATTTCCGTAAGCCCCTTCTATAGCTTTGTGTGATAAGGAACTTGAGTTCCTTAGAAGTTAATCAGTTTCAACTGTCTACGCATTGTGTATTTCATATTTGCATAGTTTTACGTCTGACGCATGCGCAGCAGGAGTTGATTGGCGATAACTCGCCTTTCCCTTTATTCCTTTCTCTTTTTCAGCCTGTTGCATATAGTATATATTTGTGCGGACCTCAAAAAAAGATGCTGTCGGCACTCAGCGCTGGTCCTGTACTCTTCCTTGTCGGTGTGTGTTTTTTTTTGGGCTGTTTAAAATGAATGACCCATACCAACAAATCACAATGCGCATGCGTGTGCGCGCCTTAGGTCGCAGTCTATTAACTTTCTTCCGTAATAACAAAGACGTCAGATATACATCGGTCCACATCACGTGAGAACAGATATAAATTATATTTCGCTACCGTAAATTTGACGGTAAGGCCGTGAAAACCGCATTTATAAAAAATATTGTCACTATTCCTAATTCTGAACAGCTATTAATCCATATGGAACGGTTCAAACCGGTTAGAAACATCATTATTTCGGAACCTGAACCGAACTAAGATACCTAACCAACCAGCCCAAGACTCTACACGCCTGCTACTCTCGCGCCACTCATCTAAGCAGAAACTTCAGCATATTGGTTGTGATCACGGTACACGAAAAAAACTGAAAAAAAATTGAAGGACACTTAAGCTTTGCCTCTAAGAGTGGAACAGGATAGCATTTAAATATTCCTGATTGCTTCTCACGCTTCCCGGAAACGGCAGCTTATGTAAGCGTAATGTTTGTCGGGAAACGCTGGCGCCGAACGCTATGCACGAAGGCGCGCTTTCTGGTTGAAACGCAGCCTCTTGCGTGGGCCGCGATGCAGCGGAGGCGAGTGCCATCTGGAGGTGTTGCAAAGAACCGGGCGCGCTGCTCCATGGCTTCCGAGCTTCCGTGGCTTCCGAACCCGGTTAGAGGGGAAGCGCCCGGGTCGATGTACCGAATGTATCTGGGTTATTGAGTACATGAAGGCTCTGGGACGTGGTACCTACGGGTACAAGTCTTCTTCCCATCTGACAATTGCACGACGCCTGATTTTCTGCAGCACAGGGTCCTTAGCGCTATCGCGTCGAAATGCCGCATCATTCAGGAAGTCCTTCACCACACAACTGCATGGAGCCGGAGTACCGGCGTCAACAGTTGAGATAGCAGAATACGCCCTTTGTGCAAGCTTCACCACATGTATCTGCTTTTGCTTAATTCCTTATCCAAGTCACGTCGTTATCGTGGGCTGTATGCGGTGGAAGACGAAGTAAGATGTTTTGTATCGGACGAGAGGTGCTTCCCAGCACCGCCTTCTCATGTCCGGAGGTGATAAGATCATCTTCGCTCGACTGCTTCAGAAATAAAGCTTTCGGTCAGAACAGGAACTATTGCTAGCTTCTGACAGCGAAAACGACAGCTATAGGGATGCTGATATTGTAGCGGGGCACTATCAGAAGGCTGTGAATTGGCCAACGCGTGCAGCGTCCTCTTTGCCCAGCCCTCCATAAAAATGGTTCATTTTGCACGCCGCTGTGTGCATTTCAGCTGTCCAAGCACGACGAAGCCACGTCTCCTAATGCCAATCACAAAACTGTCTAATTATATCCGTGAAAGAAGACAGCAGATAAGATACAGGTAAACATTAGCTACAACTACCAAGTGACGACGAAGCACATACTGCGTTGCTCAGGCATACGGTATAAATTGTGGCTTTAAGCAGGAAGTTATCAACGGTAAAGTGTTTGTGAATGCGTCAGTGTACCGGTCATTGCACCGGGTCATGAAGGGGGTAAATTAGGACTTCTGTCGCTGGTACGGCATTTGTCTAAATTTGTGCCCTTGTTGCAAAACATTAGAACGAGTAATTAGGTATGGTTCAGTGTATCCTTAAGCTTCTAGGCCTGGCTGACGACTAGGTTTCGCACTTTTAAGCAGTACCGGACTGGAGTTTGACGTTAAATAAAGTTGGTTCTTTATATATAAACGGGAACACATGGACCTCTGTCCCAGGCGCTTTTAGAGTAAAGCTGTTTATCGTTAGGTTCTGGCGGATCTCGTCTTCGTGGACATCGAGCAACAATCTTTCATACGGGGGCCGATCCCGAAGATAATGCAATGCCGGGATGACACGGGGTGAAGGTGAAGCAGGCGTTATACAATAGCCATACGTGGGCCGATCCCGAAGATAGTGAAATACCGGTCTGACCCGCGGCGTTGGTGCAGTTTGCCATTAAGGGACCCACGTTCACAGCTTCGCTGGTCACCCTACTTCACAAAGTGGACGGACACTCATATATTGTATGTACGTGGCTTTTTGCAAGGAAAAAAGCACCATTTGAAGGAAGAAGACATTTGTCAGTCTTAAAACTATAACCGTAGACAAGGCAGCTTCAAGCGTACAAGATCGAACTGCATGTAATTTAGTAGGTACTTAAAACGAATAACACGACGGGCTAAGTCATCCCTTCGCACCACGACGCATGTTAGTATTTCCGCAGTGAGTTGTTTATGTCAATCTTCAATGATGGCTTTAGCGAGGTGTGCGTGGGGCGCATCCGTGGATTCACCAAAGCACCTCCTCGGTAGCTCTGCCACTCGTTTCAGCCCTTCGCAACGACTAATTGCTGCCTGTGCTCGAACTACGCTCGTGACGTCATGGACCGAAGCAGGATTTAAATATTTTTGCAGGCGCCGGGTAAGATTCAGCAGCAGAAGCATTTCTTACGAAAATTGTTGACTGACACACTTTCCGGAAGCGTCGGACTTCAAATTGCTCTTGGGAATCTGAACTATCCACAGCGCGCACGATAATGTTTTCGCATCCTGTGAAAATATTGTCCAACGGATTCAATGTCAACAATGAACTTTTTATTGTAATCTTTGGCATCAAGAAATACCCTTCATTAAGGAGGACAGTAAGCCGCAGGGCAGGACCTTAAGTTAGACGCAAATGTCGCTATGAACCTATTGGCTCAAAATGCAGTTTTCATAGTACCTACAGTCGCTCGAAACATAAGCACGGCAAGCAGGACCGCAATAACTAAAGTACTTGTTGGCATGGAGGCACAATGCATGCTTTTGCTAAGCCTACACTGTGCAGGCAGCATGTCTTTGCTATAGGTTGAGTATTTAGCCGTGATGCATGTGATACTGCCTGTATATAAAGTAGTTTAAGGCTAAGAAAATATTTATCTCTTATGGGCTTTATGTGCTCCTCGTCCTTTGGCTCCGCCAGTCATGCCTTCGATCCATCCGGCAAGCGCTGACAAGCGACATCAGTGGCGCTTTACAAGCGACAAGTAGAAGGTACGCAGCCGCTCCTTAGGATACTTGAAGATAAATTTTTCGCTTGCACCTGTTTCATTAAAACTGCTGTTGTACACAACTTACGTCCGCCCCCAATTAGAATATGCCTCATCTGTTTGGTATCCTCATCAGATCACATTAATTAACGAAATCGAATCAGTAAAATATCTGTTCGTTTCATCCTAGCTAACTACCATCCCACTGCTAGTGTTACATTATTGAAGAGTACTTCCAATTCCATTATTCAAATGCCATTATTATCTCTTCGCAGAAAGGAATCACGCATTTCCCTTTTTCATAAAATCTACTATACCACAACGCATCTCTTCGCCCCTTTTGGATCGATCCTGCACCTTATTATTCAGCTTGTCGTGATCACATACATGAAGTTAACCTACCCCCTCGCAACACCTTCGCGTGCACACAACCCTTCCTTCCTAGGACTTCAATCGACTGGAATAATGTACCTACATTAGCAGTTAGCATCAGTGACCCCACTCTTTTTAGGAATGCATTAACCAACATGAAATAATGTCTGGTGGCACATGGCATAATTTCGTACTTATTCGTGAACATTGTCTGCTTGGTAAAGCGTATTCTTTCCCTATTTTCATATTATGAAAGTGTCTTTTTTGGTTGTTATGAATACATTACTAGCTTTTTCATATCTTTTTTGTTCCCTGCACTGTGAATTCCTAGAACTAATCCTGTATTTGTTAACTTTGGAATGTATTCTCGCCCCTCCCCTCTGCAGTGTACAACTATGTACCTTGAGGGTCTCACAAATACATAAATAAATAAGTAAATAAATAAATAGTGCAGCCCCGACAAAGTGTTCACAATACCCGTATGGTATGTTCTTTAAATGGCCACTAACGGAATAAAAGCCAGGAAGCCGCTTCCGGGAACAGTGGTAATGACTCTATAATGACAACCAAAAGCTAGGGCACAAGCATTACCGGACTGTCCATATAAGAATCCTAGCCAAAATAGGTAGGGGAGCAGCATCTGCGCGGTGTCTTGAAAAGATTTCACAGTGATGAGAGAGAAAGAGGGATATCGGGAAGGCCGGGATGTTAACAGGATTCTGGTTGGCTTCCCTACGTTGGGGGAAGGGAGAAGTGGAAGAGAGAGAAGGTAGAGAGAGTGGGCATAGAGACGTGCACAGACAATCATCGAGTTCAAGCCGCTCGTGCAAACCAGACATTCTCAGAAAGCACAAAAGTGCCTTCGCTGCCTTCTGACCCGATGATCGGTGGGGACTGTGCTCTAGTACTGTCTGTTCCCTCAGAAGACGGACATCTGGTAATGTGCTGGACAAAGATTGTCTTTGGCTTGAAATTGAGGACAGTGGCACAATAAGTGGTCAGTGTCCTCCTCGCATCCGCAAACATCACATGCAGGGCTATAAGCCGTTCCAATTAGTGCTGAGTAAGCTTTCGTGAAGGCAACTCCCAGCCACAACCAATACAGAAGAGACGCTTCGCGTCGCTGCAGTCCGGCTGGACTTGTGAGTTGCAGTGAAGGGTTTAATCTGTGCAGTCTAGTGCGCCTTGTATGTGCGATATTCCACTCTGTTAAGGAGAGCATGTGTGCTAGATTGCGAAGTTGTCTCAAAGCGTCGGTCCTTGAGAGAGGAATGGGGACGCAGCGGTCTTCTTTGTTTGACGTCCGAGCTGCCTTATCTGCGTCGTCACTTCCAATAATACCGCAATGACCTGATATCCATGGAAATAAGGTATCATGGCCTTTTTCTCTCAATAGTTGGACAACGTCCACGATTTCACACGTGAGCTGATCGCGAGTTCCATGTCGGAGAAACGACTGCACACATTGCAAGGCCGGCGTTCAAATGCAGAAGACTGCACATTTTCGAGGACTTGCAGCGTTTATCACATGAAGCGCGTCGCGGAGAGCAGCGAGCTCTGCAGTTGTAGCCGTAGGGATATGGGAAGCCTTGAACTGCTGGGGTATTCCCCATGTTGTTATAACACAGTGATAAGGTATTCAACACCTTGAAACCCACTTGAACTGCTGGGGTATTCCCCTTGTTGTTATAACACAGTGATAAGGTATTCAACACCTTGAAACCCACTTGAACTGCCGGGGTATTCCCCTGTTTGGATCGGACTGCTGGTACGATCTGTTGGGAACTCGGCGCTGACGCCCGTGGTTGTACCTGGGTCGCAAGCCCCAAGGGTAGCGTTGGCCTGGCGGCCTGGGGTACAACTCGAAGCATCCGAAGGTCCCGGCAAAGCATGAGTCGACTGGTAACAACGAAACAACTTGTTTATTTTAACATCGCAAAGAGTTGGCGGTCAGGTTTGACCGAAGTAGAGAGACGGGAGAGCACTTCACTCAACTGAAGAAATCGGAGCCCTCCTTTTGGCGTCCGGGGGCAGCTGTTTTTATACTCTCGCAGTTGAGGGCAAGAAGGAACCCCTCAAAAGACGAGCACGTGAATGTACAATGGGCTAATGGTGACGCACACTGTCGTGGCGCTGCGCACGATCTCGTAGCACCCTGTCGTGGCGCTGCGCACGATCTCGTAGCACCCTGTCGTGGCGCTGCGCACGATCTCGTAGCACTCTGTCGTGGCGCTGCGCACGATCGGACACAATGACTGTAATGAGAGGCTGGTCCCTGCTTTGGCATCGCCTGTTTCGGGCACAATGACTGGAACGAGATCCCTGCTTTGGCATCGCCTGTTTCGGGCCCAATAACTGGAATGAGATCCCTGCTTTGGCATCGCCTGTTTCGGGCACAATGACTGGAACGAGATCCCTGCTTTGGCATCGCCTGTTTCGGGCCCAATAACTGGAATGAGATCCCTGCTTTGGCATCGCCTGTTTCGGGCACAATGACTGGAATGCGAGGAGGATCCCTAGGCGGTCGCATCGCCGCAGACGCGCCTGGAAACACCTGGCGATGAGTGTTGCGGCGACGACGATCGGGCCAAAATGTCTGCCGCCCGCCGCAGTCGCGCCGGCAAAACCACGTGTCGCAGGCGAAACGCAACAGACCGCCCCGCCGGGGGAAGGAGATCCCGATGGACAGGGGACTGCATCCGCTGTCCGGAGGGATGTCGCTCGATGATGCTCATAACCGAAGTCGGGCGTCCCTTGACGTTTCTTGAGCGCAGCGCACAGAGAAGGCCTCGTTCTCTCGTTCAGGTTCGCACGGGACACTGCAAAGTGACTTCGGGAGAGTTCACATTTTTGTTCTCGTTCCCGGCAAGCGTTAGAACTACGCTGAAAACTCAACCGCTCAGTCAGCAAGCACGGCACAACCCTCACTAAGCCCTGCCAGGCTCTTTCCCCTTTTTAGACCACTGCCTAGTTCCTTACAGTAGTCTAGCATCACTCAGAACGCGTCCACAAATTGAAAAATTGCACTAGAAAGCATATCATCACTTTGAAACACTAAACAAAAGCAATATGTTAAAAAAAAATCCTGCCTCAGGAAGAAAAACATCAGTAACAAACAATTTTGAGGCTGATTCCTATGTTAGGGGCTTCGACTTAAGCCATCGGCGTTACCGTTGAGACTCCCCTTTTTGTAACATACCTCAAAGGAATATTGTTGTAAAGCGAGGCTCCAGCGCAGGAGGCGGCCATTTTTGGGAGAGATGGTCTGCAGCCATTGGAGAGGGCAGTGATCCGTCTCAATGATAAACCTCGAGCCGGCTAGATAGCATGACAATTTCTGAACGGCCCACACGAGACATGCACACTCTTTCTCGGTGGCGCTATACGCCTGCTCACGACTGGTCAGCTTACGACTAGCATACAGGACGGGGTGTTCTACTTCTCCATTTTCCCGTTGGCACAGTACAACGCCCATGCCTCGCTCACTAGCATCGCACTGAACAATGAACCCTTTTGTATAGTCTGGCGATCGTAGCACAGGCTGGCTTGTTAGGGCACTCTTTAGGGCGCTAAAAGCTCTTTCCTTGGTCTCGTCCCAGACGACTGTTTGAGGCTCTGTCTTTCTTAGAGCATCCGTCAGGGGAGCCGCGATATCAGAGTACCTGGGGATGTACCTCTGATAGTAGCCGGCGACACCTAAGAACGACCGAATATCGGTCTTTGTGCGCGGTTGCGGAAAGTCTCGCACAGCGGCCACTTTTATTTCAGAGGGGCGGCGACGACCCTGACCAATCACGTGACCGAGGTAGACAACCTCGGCCTGTGCTATCTGGCACTTAGGAGCCTTGACTGTCAAGCCCGCTTCGCGCAGGCGGGTTTGCACTGCCCGCAAGTGTGTCATATGCTCCGACCAGGATGCGGAGAATATCGCTACGTCGTCTAGATACGGTAAAGCGAATTCTTGCTGTCCCCGCAACACTTTATCCATGAGGCTTGAAAAACAGTATGGCGCGTTCTTCAAACCAAAACTCAACACTTTAGGACGGAATGTTCCCATTGGTGAAATGAACGCCGCATACCTACTAGCCTCTTCTGTAAGTGGAACCTGCCAATAACCCCTGACAAGATCTAGGGTGGAAATAAACTGAGCGCTACTAACTTTCTCAAGGCGCTCCTCGATGTTAGGGATCGGATAAATTTGATCCTTAGTGATGGAATTAAGCCTGCGGTAGTCGACGCAAGGACGAGGTTCCTTGCCCGGTACCTCAACTAAAATCAAAGGGGAGGTATAATCACTCTCACCTGCCTCAATAACACCGAGCTGTAGCATTTTCTTTACCTCAGCCTCCATAATATCGCTCTGGCGGGGTGACACCCGATACGCCTTGGATCGTACTGGCTCTGTGGAGGTAAGTTCTATATCATGAGTAAGTACAGAAGTCCTACCAGGCCTCTCAGAGAACAGACCCTGAAACTCTTGTAATAGCCGGTGTAGTTCGGTTTTCTGCTCGGGCGACAGCGGTGCTTTACTGATAAGGTCACTAATGACTTGACCGGTGTCTTCCCCGTTCGTCACTGAGCCTAGTCCCGGAAGCTCGACTGGAAGCTCTTCAGGAACGTTTATCATCATGCACACCACTGCTTCCCGTTGTCTATAAGGTTTGAGCAGATTACAGTGGTAAACTTGCTGTGCTTTCCGCTTTCCTGGCAGACTTACCACGTAGTTAACTTCCGACAGTTTCTGAACAATTCGTGCTGGGCCCTCCCACTGCACGTCTAGTTTGTTGTTTAGCGATGTGCGCAATATCATGACCTCATCGCCAACCTCAAAACAACGGGCCCTGGCTGTCCGATCATAATAAACCTTGGCCCTCTGCTGGGCCTTTGTCATTGCTTCACCTGACAACTCCTGTGCCCTTCTTAAGCGTTCGAGGAGGTTAAGCACGTACTCCACCACGACTGGGTCGTCGCCCCTACCTTCCCACGATTCTCGAAGCATGCGAAGCGGAGATCGAAGCGAGCGACCGTACACCAGTTCAGCTGGCGAAAACCCCGTAGCCGCATGCGGCGCGGTCCTTAATGCAAACATCACCCCAGGCAGACACAGCTCCCAGTCAGTTCGATGTTCAAAACACAACGCTCTCAACACGCGCTTCATGACGGAGTGGAGCTTCTCAACGGAATTCGACTGTGGGTGGTACACTGAGCTGTGTAGCAGCTTTACCCCACACCTTTCGAGAAAAGTTGTCGTCAAAGCGCTAGTAAACACTGTGCCCTGATCTGATTGGATTTCCGCAGGAAAACCAACTCGCGCAAATATGGACAGTAGTGCATTAACTATCTCAACTGAGCTGAGTTCTTTAAGCGGCACTGCTTCAGGGAACTTTGTCGCTGGGCAGATCACAGTCAAAATGTGTCTGTACCCCGTGGCTGTTACCGGCAGAGGTCCCACAGTATCAATAACGAGCCGTCTAAAAGGCTCCGTAATGATAGGTACCAATTTCAACGGCGCCCTCGATTTGTCCCCTGGTTTGCCCACCCGCTGACAAGTGTCACATGTCCTCACGAAATGGTCTGCGTCCCGAAAACACCCTGGCCAATAGTACTCTTGCAAGAGACGGTCCTTAGTTTTCTTAACTCCTAGGTGTCCGGACCACGAACCCCCATGCGACAAGCGCAACAGATCCTGACGATAGCATTGAGGCACGATCAGCTGATCGAACTCCACTCCTCTTCGGTCTAGATACTTCCGGTACAGGACTCCACCTCTTTCCACAAAACGCGCAGTTTTCCTGGCGATACCTTCTTTGACATTGCAGCGCACGTTTTCCAGGCTGCCATCCTTTTTTTGCTCGGCTATCAAAGCCGACCGGCTGACTTTTAGCAACCTATCAAGTCCGTCTGACGTAGGCGCGATGAGCAAATCAGTAGATAGCTCTTCTAACTTTCCCGAATCGGGATTTTCCTCTCCAGTATCTGGCGCCTTTAACGTTACAGACTCAAGTTTATTCAGTTCGGGCGTGCTCTGAATATCAGCTTGCTGCGCCTCTGACCCTTTTTCGTTGTTTGATAACGTCGGCCCCGCAACTACCGCCTTTGCAGCGAGCTCCCGAACCTTCGATCTGGTTAAGGCCTGAACACTAGCTTCACCAAACAAAAGCCCCTTCTCGCGCAGGAGGTGATCGGACCTGTTTGAAAATAGGTACGGGTACTGGGGTGGCAGCATAGATGACACTGCCGCCTCCGTCTCAAGCGCTCCGAAAGGTCCTTCAATAAGCACCTTTGCTACTGGCAGACACACGCTATGAGCTTCCACGGCTTGCTTGATCCACGCGCACTCGCCCGTGAACATATGGGGTTCTACGTAAGACGGGTGAACTACATCCATCGTTGCTGCGGAATCGCGAAGCACTCGGCACTCTTTCCCGTTCACGAGGAGGTCTCGCATGTAAGGCTCGAGAAGCTTCATGTTCTCGTCCGTGCTGCCTATTGAAAAAAACACAACTTTTGGTGTTGTTTCCGGACACTGCGCCGAAAAGTGACCCGGCTTCTGGCACGTATAACAAACGCCCGCTCGCCTCATCTCGAACCGCTTTCTGCGTTTGGCTGCCGCCGTCTCTTTACGTTTGGTCGGACTGCTTTCACTCGCATCCGCACTACGCGTGTCCCCCTTTGCTCTTATGGGTGTGAACTTCGGCCTCTCAAACTTCGAGCCAAATTCACCCTTTTGACCGTCCTTAGCTCCGCGAGCCCGACGCGTCACAAACTCCTCGGCTAGCTCAGCGGCTTTAGCCACCGTACAAACGTCTGGCCTATCCAAGACCCAGTATCGCACGTTCTCCGGTAACCGATTATAAAACTGTTCTAGCCCGAAACACTGCAGAACTTTATCGTGGTCACCAAACGCTTTCTCTTCTTTGAGCCACTCCTGCATGTTCGACATAAGCCTATACGCAAACTCTGTATATGACTCACTTTTGCCTTTCTCATTTTCCCGAAACTTCCGACGGAACGCCTCCGCAGACAGCCGGTACTTTTTTAGCAGACTCGATTTTACTTTGTCGAAATCCTCTGCCTCCTCTCTATCCAAGCGAGCGACTACGTCGGCCGCCTCGCCGGGTAACAAAGTGAGCAAGCGCTGTGGCCACGTTTCCCGAGAGAACCCCTGCTTCTCGCACGTTCGCTCAAAGTTAACCAGGAACAAACCAATGTCCTCTCCAAGCTTAAACGGCCGCATCAGGTCAGTCATTTTGAACAATACGCGTTCTCCTGCACCGTGTGCCTGACTTCCATTACGAGCGCGTTCCATTTCTACCTCAAGACGCTTCATTTCCAAAGCGTGTTGACGGTCACGCTCTTGTTGCTCTCGCTCTTTCTGTTCTTTACGTTCACGCTCTTCTTTTTCTTTTGCAGTCTCCCTCTCTTCAATAGTCTCAAGGCATTCCGACAGCTCGTCATCCTCAGCCTCTAACTCAAGAATAGCCTTTAGCAGTTCTGGTTTTCTGAGTTTGTCCGAGACATCCAGACCCAACTCTCTTGCAAGCTCCAACAATTTCGGTTTGCGCAACGACTTCAAATCCATGGCTGCTCTGAATGCTGCTTTCTCTACTGCTTACTATTGTCTTGCCGCAAACTAACCCGGCAGCAACGACAACCACAATTACCAGCTCTGTTTCTGACACTAACAAAAGCCTGGCAAAGCTCAGAAGAAGAAAGTCCCGCACTCACCAAACCTCGCAGGCAGGAATTCCGCGCAGTCGTTCCGCTGCAGGCAACCAGTCGTCACACAGGGCTCGTTGCACTGCTCCCGGATCGTCGTTGAGCTGCTCAACATACAGTCAACTGCATCTCTTCGCTGCTGGCCTCCGTTGTCGCGATCTCACCGCTGGCAGACAGTTGTTTGAAGTCGTAGGCGATCCCACCGCTGCCACCAGATGTTTGGATCGGACTGCTGGTACGATCTGTTGGGAACTCGGCGCTGACGCCCGTGGTTGTACCTGGGTCGCAAGCCCCAAGGGTAGCGTTGGCCTGGCGGCCTGGGGTACAACTCGAAGCATCCGAAGGTCCCGGCAAAGCATGAGTCGACTGGTAACAACGAAACAACTTGTTTATTTTAACATCGCAAAGAGTTGGCGGTCAGGTTTGACCGAAGTAGAGAGACGGGAGAGCACTTCACTCAACTGAAGAAATCGGAGCCCTCCTTTTGGCGTCCGGGGGCAGCTGTTTTTATACTCTCGCAGTTGAGGGCAAGAAGGAACCCCTCAAAAGACGAGCACGTGAATGTACAATGGGCTAATGGTGACGCACACTGTCGTGGCGCTGCGCACGATCTCGTAGCACCCTGTCGTGGCGCTGCGCACGATCTCGTAGCACCCTGTCGTGGCGCTGCGCACGATCTCGTAGCACTCTGTCGTGGCGCTGCGCACGATCGGACACAATGACTGTAATGAGAGGCTGGTCCCTGCTTTGGCATCGCCTGTTTCGGGCACAATGACTGGAACGAGATCCCTGCTTTGGCATCGCCTGTTTCGGGCCCAATAACTGGAATGAGATCCCTGCTTTGGCATCGCCTGTTTCGGGCACAATGACTGGAACGAGATCCCTGCTTTGGCATCGCCTGTTTCGGGCCCAATAACTGGAATGAGATCCCTGCTTTGGCATCGCCTGTTTCGGGCACAATGACTGGAATGCGAGGAGGATCCCTAGGCGGTCGCATCGCCGCAGACGCGCCTGGAAACACCTGGCGATGAGTGTTGCGGCGACGACGATCGGGCCAAAATGTCTGCCGCCCGCCGCAGTCGCGCCGGCAAAACCACGTGTCGCAGGCGAAACGCAACACCCCTTGTTGTTATAACACAGTGATAAGGTATTCAACACCTTGAAACCCAGCGATGCTTTATGTAAAGCTACGCACAAAATCTGTATGGAAAAACATGTTGTTCATAATAGCTACGACGCTGTACAGATTTTCTTGCATTCGTGTGGTGACAAGCATACTTTGTAAAATGCGTCAGTACTATCACTGACACGGTAATCATGTTCAGCAAAAGCCCTTTCTTTAATCATTACTTCTGAGCCAAAAACATGACATCGAAACAACTGCAGCTTGAAGTAACACACAATTAGTCACGGAAGTCGTTAATAGTCAGGCTGTCCTCCGTGGTTGTGGTCGAGTTGTGCTCGGAAGTTGTCGGCAATGAAGAGAGCGATAACTTTAGCGATGACTTGAGCACTGGCTCGGTCAATGGTGTGGACATTGATGTGGGCGCTGGTGGGAACGTAGACATTAGCGTGGGCGAGGGCGAATACGATGACGTAAGCAAAGGCACCGGCGACTGTGTCTGCGATGTCCTGTTGTGTTCGGTCGTCTCATCCAGCGTTCTCGGTTTTATGGACCAGGCCTTAATAGTGCGCATTGATGATACCGCTGAAGCCAGGGACGGTGTAGACGAGTTGTTTGTGCTGGAGCGAGGCCCCAGCGTCCCTTTAGTGAGAGCAGAGGTCGAGCTATCTGTAGTGACAGTTTCTTTGTCCTCGTCATGAGGTACCACACGCCGCACCCACGCAGTCGTCGTTGTCGTGCGGCTGGCTTTTGCGACAGTTGACAACATTTCTTCCTCGGACGGTGTCGTGGTACTTTCGTATTTTGTTTCGGTTCTCGTAATGTTGGCGGTGACCGAGGTGTTGGTGGTAGTCGAGATCGTGGTAGTGGGAACATTGGTAGTGCTTGTCTTAGTACGCTTGCGTTTATTACTGGCCGGCGGAGTTGGCTTTCCCTTCGTTCTTTTCTCTTTCTTGGCCGCGTGAGTCGGGCGCCGTCTAGTAGTAATAGTCGCTGTCCTCGCTTCAGACGACTCCTCGCTCTTGTTTTCCACCGAACTCCTGGCGCTGGCCAACTCCGGCGGAGCCTCTGTCTCCGCAGGCCCATTTGCCGTCACGACTGCAATGACAAGAACAATGGCAAACACTGCCTTTTTATGGACAGTAATACAATGCAATATAGCACTATATGTAAGACAAGAGTCATTTTCTCCCTTTCATGCGGTCAACTGAATCACCAAGTGGCTAGGATATGCAAAAATACCAGCCCCTCAATATAGAGAAGGCGGATAGGGTGCAAACACATGTATACAGATGGGGGCGTGTCTCTTTAGGGGAACCAAAAGTGAAACACGTTGAAAATGCCCGACAGAGCAGAAGGCTTGGCACCCTTTATAGTTATGCTCGTCTGCTCTGGCCTTGATGTCAAATGCACTCATTCGCCAATGCGCGTTCATGGCGCCCTTCGGTGCAGCACACCATGGTCCTATTTGAATGTTTTAGCATATTATGCCACGATATGCTAAACACGTTGTGCCTTTGTCAATGACTAATGCTCACGCCCTAATTGGTATATATTTCCTTTGTTCCGAGGTGCCAAGCGTCTGGTGGCGTGTAATGTTCGCAACCACACTATAGTCATTCAAATAAGCATATTCCGAAAGTGCTTTCATCCACGTCATCATCAACCTATTTTATGTACACTGTAGTACGAAGGCCTCTCCCTGCGATCTCCAATTACCCCTATCCTGCACCAACCGATTCCAACTAGCGCCTGTGAATTTCTTAAGGTCATCACCCCACCTAGTCTTCTACCGTCCTCTAATGCGCTTCCCTTCGCTTGGCATTCATTCTGAAACCGTAATCGTAGACCAGGTATCTAACCTACGCGTTACATGGAGTGCCCAGCTCCATTTGTTTTCTTCATGACAATTAGACTACCAGCTATCCGCGTTTGCTCTCTGATCCACACCGCTCTCTTCCTGTCCCTGAACGTTACAGCTAACATTCTTCGTTCCATCGCTCATTGTGTGGTCTTCAACTCGTTTCTAGGTTCTTTGTCAGTCTACAAGTTTCAGACCCATATTTCAGCACCTGTACAATGCACTGATGTGTACCTTTTTTTATGATAATGGTAAGCTTTCAGTCGGGTTCTGACAATGTCTGCCTTGTGCGCTCCAACGCACTTTCATTCTTCTGCAGATTTCCTTCTCATGATCGGTATCCCCTGTAAGTAAATTCACCTATGTAAACTTACTCCTTCAGACTCTAGAGGCTGACTGGCGATCCTGAACTCTTGTTCCCTTGCCCGGCTACTGATAATTATCTTTGTCTTCTGCACCCCCCCCCCCTCCATTGCACTGTTACACTTCTTACCCAATCTTACACTTTATCTGTTAAGGGTTTCAATCATTTATTGTAACTCGTCCCCTGTGTTATTGAACAGGAATATGCCACCTGTAAATCGAAGGTTGCTGAGATAATCTCCGTTGACTCTCCCTCCTACGCCTTCCCAGTTTAATAGCTTGAATACTTCTTCCAAGCACGCAGTGAATAGCATTGGAGAGATTATGTCTCCTCGTCTGACCCCTTTCTTTATAAGTATCTTCCTACTTCTGGAGAATGTAGGTAGCTGTAGAATCTCTGTAGATATTTTCCAAGCTATTTACGTAAGCGGTCTGTACTCCTTCATTGCGCAATGCTTCTGCGACTGCTGGTACCTCTACTGAAACAAATACCTTTTCGTTTTCCATGAAAGCCATACAGAAAGGCTGATTGTACTCTGCGGATTTCTCGATTACCGGATTGATGGCATGAATGTGCTTCATTGTAATTTATTCCTTCCTAAAACCAGCCTGTTCCCTTGGTTAACGGAAGTCCAGTGATACCTTTATTCTATTGGAGATTATCTTTGCCAGGTCCAGCTTTTGTTCCTACACTTATTGAAGAAGGTGTTCATTATTCGCAGATTATACCTATCCACGAATTATACCAACATCTCTTCTAGACTGTTCCTAGAATCGACGCCGTAGTTGCCAGTTGCTTTTTCACCAGCCTGCGTTTTCTCCACTTTTGCATTTAATTCGCCCATTACTACAGTATACAGAGTTTGCACTTTTCTCATCTGTAATTGAATATCTTCTTAAAACTGATCTATTTCATCATCATCATGACTGGAAGTTGAAGCGTAGGCTTGTACTACTTTAAAATATACCTCCGATTAAGTTTAATTAAGGCTACTGCCGCCCTCTCATTGATGATGTGGAATTCCTCAATGTGGCCCGCTATGTGCTTATGGTTTACGAATCCTACTCCATACTGTTTCTTATCTGATAGTCCTCTATAGCAGATGACGTAGCCATTTGGGAGCACTACATAAGCCTCACCAGTTCTTCTAACCTCATTAAGGCCAATGATATCTCAAGCAATACTTGATAGTCCCTGGAAGAGGCCTGCTTGGCTAGCTTTACTTGAGACTTCGGGTGTTAAATGGCGCCAGGGTCAGTTTTCATTGACGGCCGAAAGTGCTCTGTTGCGACTACTTCATTCATACAGAATAAGTAACTTATGGTATAACTTCAATAAGAAGGACCGAAAGAGAGATACAGAAAAGTAATTGCGATCGCTGCTATAATTTGCGCAATACAATGCTTGTGCTATCACATTACTTCGTTGGCTGCAATTGACGTCATTTGGTCACAAGCCTTGGAGTACCAGTGTGGTGTGCATTTGAATACCCATGTTGCAGAAGTTGTTAACAGCATACCTGTGTATATTTCCGTTGATGTTAGACAAGGAGTACCGACACCATTTCCAAGCACTTGGACTTTCCTAAACAGCCTTATTCAGTAGACCAAATAAATTTAAGTAGCCTGCGCTTGGCATTGAAATTTTACAGAGTGCCCCCTTTAACCCGCTCTCCTATTTTATTAATCTCATATGAAATACGACCTTTAAAATAGCTGTTATAGAAGGCAGCTACAGGTACAAGGAAGAGATTGTGACAGCGCTCTCACACGAAAGACGATGGAAATGTACAGTCAGTATCTACCAAAATAAAGAACTCCTATTATATACAGTAATATACGCAACCCTAAGGTTAACTGTGCGTGAACAGCAGGGAGACACAATCTGTGCAATGCTATTCACTGCATGCTTAGAATACGTATTTAAGTTGTTAGACTGGGAAGATTAGGAATGAGGTTCAGTGGCGAATATCTCAGCAGCTAGTCGTTTGCGGATCACATTGTCCTATTCAGCAACACTGGGGACGAATAACAACGAATGATTGAGGGTCTTAGCCAAGTAAGTGCAAGAGTGGGCTTGAAGTATAATACACAGAAGACAAAGATAATGTTCAATAGCCCGGCAAGGGAACAAGAATTAGGGTTGTCAGTCAGCCTCTCAAATCATTACAGGAGTGCGTCTATCCACTGTAGGGTGATTTGTCACATGGGACCCTCATCAGAAGAAGAAAATTTACAGAAGAATAAAATGGGCTCTAGTGCATACGGCAGGCATTACTAAATAACGACGGCATCCTACCACTGTCGTCTGAAAAAAAGGCTACAATCATTGCATTTTAACGGTGCTAACATATGAAGCAGAGACTCTGAGGTTAACAAAGCTCGAGAACAAGTTAAAGACCACGCACAAAGTGAGAGAATGAAATAAAGTCACAATTTTGCCCCAAAGGCGAAGCATCTACTGCGATAGCAAATTAGTAGACATCTGTACGAAGTAAGGATAGTAGCTCTATCGGCCGTACAGATTCGTAAACATTCGCTTACTAACTGAATTATCAATCTTAGTGTCTCGCGCACAAGCAAACATGAACACATCGCGATCGATGACCGCGTGCACTAGTTGTCAAAACGATGGATGAGAAAGCGCGGCAGCAGCAGCGAGCGAATTCACCTTCGTGCTGCCTGTCGCTTCAACGCGAACTAATTGGCGAAAACACAGCGCATACGAAGCTATCAGCACTCCGCACACTCTGTCCTCATAGCAGTTCACTTTCAAGATAGGGCGTGCGCGGCCGCGCCATGCGCAGCCGCCGCCGGAGTAGAACGCTTCCGCCTCCCTCATCTACCCCCGGGGCCTTGCGCGCGACGCAAGAAGGTGTGCTTCGTCCCCGCTTTCCTCCCTTGCGTGCACGAGATTGAGTCGCCATCATCGTGTCACCTTCGCACACTTTCACTTGCACATACAGCATACGGTAGACGGCGACGATGTTATCGCCCTTAAACTTCACAGGGAACATTACGGCGACGATGACAGCAACGACGATGGCAGAAATGCGCCTTAATTGTCGATATAAATTTTATCACAATAAAACGTCAGGCTTAACTTTAAGAGACAAGGGGCCCTATAACGTAAAACTATTCCAATATGTTTCTATTCCAATCTCCTGACGTCAAATTTGCGTAACCACCGACGCAAGCACCGGGCGGTCCCCCACAGGGTTGTCTGTACAGACCAATCAAACACTATCCTCGTTCATAGGAGGTCACTTTTGTTTGTTTTAAAAACGAATAACATTGCCTACACTGAGCGACTTGTAGTATCTAATTGGCTGACAAGAGGCGAGGAGAACGCTCAAGTGGAGAGGGATCCACTGGGGCAGAGCCAGTGCACTGAAAATCGATAACTGGGTGAAGAGGGTGGTGCCGGCGTCTGCGATTGGTCGGCTTTCCCTTACTTAGCTTGTGGTGGCTGGTCGAAAATCGCGGTGGCATGCAACGGAAGCTTAAGAATGATGCTAAAACTGACCCTCAGCAAAGAAGAGTTGGCAGAATGAGGTGGTAAACGTGCCGAAAGTGCTCGAAAACGTTAGACGGCCACGCAAGAAGGTTTATTATACGCAAATACACCCATGCTCTCCGGCAGGTGCGAGTAGCCAGCGTCTCAGCGATCGGCGGCAGCCATCTTTAATTCCTTTCGGAACGGTGCAGCTTGCTGCTATTCCGAAGAAAATTCAGTTTTGTTAGGCATATTAATGCATCTTTATCGCGTACACGTCACTTTGACGCGGTGAGTTCTTGCGGTTTTGTGACGTCGCGTGACAGGCAGGTGAAGTGGCTGCAGCCCGAAAACTTTTTTTACCAATAGCCGAGGGCTAATGGCGAGAAGGGGTCGAATCAGAAATAGCTGTGTTTCTTTTTTCTGTCAAATCATGCATAATCAGTGTGTACACATCATATCAGATGGGGAGGTATCGCGGTTTTCGTGACGTCGCGTGGCAGACAGGTTAAATGGGGGTGGTCGAAAAAAGTTTTTGACCTATCGACGTAAGCGAAGCTTTCTGTGCTGTTTGCGTTGATTGACGGCATTCGGCGGTGATATTGACGGCGTACGACAGTCTGAATGTGATGTGAAATGTTAACTTCCCTGGACCACTTCTTTTTGTCCAGGTAGTACATAGGATACAGAGAGACGTGTCATTCGTTCGCTCATTCTTTTACTGAAGAGAAAGAGAGCCCGGAGGAGCAGTGCTTACTGATGACGCATTTTCTTTCTTCCGTTTCATGTTAGGTGAACTGCCACGCGGGCAGAGGAGTAAGTTTATTTACCCGTTTCCTGACTGCGTCTGTACTGGATCAGGTTGTACTTATCCCCTGCCTACTCTGTTTCTAATCCCTCTCTAACATTCTTACCTTATCCCTGCCTCCCCCGTGGTGCTGTTGCGCGGGGCAACGGCGGCAAGCGCGGCAGCTCCTGCCATGCTTTTGCGGGGGGGGGGGCGGGGGGGGAGGGTGACGCCTCGCTCGTGCACGTCGCCGATCTCGACTCTCGCTTCTATCTACATCCCCTTTCGACTCACACGTTAGTCGATAGGTAAGCGCTGCAGTTTCTCCGACGCTTTTGCGGGGGATCAAGCATAATTACAGTGGTCAAGACGCTAATGTGGCGTCACCCAGGAATCTTCGAAGGGCATTGTGCACATTCCGCGCCGTGGAAAGGTTCAAACATGTTTTTCGCGTCGACTTTCCTCTCTGTCACGCTCCTGCCATTTATATACTCGCTCTCAGCCATCCACCAACGCGACGGGAAAGGCGGTGGGGGGGAGGCAGCAGCAGCAGCAGCATATGCAGCGCAAAAGTCGAAGGAACCGACAGAAAGCGTCGCTTTAAAATGGAGCTGGGCAGGCCAAGTAATGCGTATCGCGGATAACCTGTGGACCATTAGCATTACAGATCGGGTGCCAAGTGAAGTAAAGCGCCGTTGAGGACGGCAGAAAACTACGCGGGTGGAGGAAATTCCGGAACAATGGGGAAATTTGCGGGTGCAGGTTGCAGTCAGCTAGTGCAAGGCAGGGGTAATTGGAGATTGCAGGGAGGCCTTCGTCCTGCAGTCAACACAAAAATAGGTTATTGCCGATTATGATTATGGTGATGATGATGAACTTAAGTGAAGGCAGTTGATAAGAGCCAAAAACTCTATCTGGCGCACTTTATGAGAGCCTTACTTTAGACAGCCTTACTTTAGCGTTATTGCAGGCCCAATGACGGCCTGCAATAACGCAACGTTTTAGACTTGCTGTAGTTCCCAACTGCCGCTTAAAATAAATGATTTCCTTTGTGCAAACTATCCATACGGCACTTCTAACCTATATTTACAGATTAAAAATGAACCTCAAATATCCTGGACACATTTAGTAGACTTAGCTCACTAAATTGTGAGCGCACACGTAATATTACGTTTGAGTTTATTCATAGGCGTGACCGGCTTCGTGAATTCAGTCCGCAGGTGTTGAGCTGTGCTGATATAGGAATATGCTCATTTCTTTTTCCGCAGCGAACTTGTGTACTTGAATATATAGTTTTTGGATAAGCAATACGACAAGATGTAACATAAGTGATTCAACTGCCTTCAGTTAATTTTGTTTCATGCCATGAAGCACGAGTTTTCTTTCTCCCCGACATATTCAAGAAGAGATGGATTCTTGCTACCATGAGTTCTATTCGCATTGTAGAATATTTCAACCATTTTTTCTGATATCAGATCGTTATTAATATTCTGACTTCAATTTCGGCAACGAACACATGATATGAGCACCACCATTGTAAATATAACATGGGCGACACCAATTCATTACTAATATTGTGCCTTTATTCGCATTCGCCGCAGATGTATCGCCTGTTTTTAAAGCTTTGTTGAAGTTACCTGGGACGCTGAGGCTATCTCGTGTCAGGAACCCCCTCCTCAAAAATTGTAGTGGGCAGCAAGCATAGGTTGGCTTTTTGTGCTTTGTCATTGTGATTATAGATGACAATTAGGTTTGTTATCTTAATGCCCTGAGCGGCATGGACGCTTCTTGTTTCGTCGTCGTCATTGCTTCGCTTTCATATTCAGCATTAAATGAAGTAACATTTACGAAAAGTGATTGCACCTGGTGGGACTTGTGCGTCAACTTCACAATGCTATGTTGTTCCATTTTTGAAGATGTACTCGCAGAAGAAGAAAATTGACTCGCCATCCGGGCCCTGCGAAGGTCGATATCCAGCGAAGCGGTTGAAAACCGCCACTACAACTGCTGAGGGGATTATTCAATGATTTATTGCTTAACGTCTCCTCCGGCGTATTATTCAGTCAGGCGGCGTGCTGTCGCTGGTCGTTTTGCCGTTTCTTTTCCCTTTGGCACGCCTCGTATTTGCACTGCTCGTCGGGAATCGTAACTATGCGTTGTCTACCCATAGCGGTGCTGCAACAGCAACGATAACAGCTGCTAGAGTGGTTCTTTTATTTATCACAGACTAGTGAAGTCACTTTCCGCGACTAAAACTTTCTTGAAGAAAATAATTTTTCCCTAACCGTCAACATGGCTTTCGCAAATTCTTTTCTTGTGAGACTCAGCTGGTAACTTTCACTAAAGACTTGCATGTATGCTATATCTTGATAGCAGTTTCTTGACTGATTGTATAATTTTGGATTTTTCGAAAGCTTTTGACAAGGTCAAAGATGTATTACTACTACACAAACTAAGCGCACTCAACATTGGCCCGGGAGTACTAAGCTGGATCCAATCGTTCCTTTCGTCTCGTTCCCAATTTGTTGTAACTAATAACTCCACATCTAACGCGGCTCCAGTTGAATCGGGTGTTCCATAAGGGTCTGTTCTGGCTCCTCTTTTATTTTTAATAAATGTTAACAATTTACCTGATAACGTTTCCTCACAAATTCGTTTATTCGCTGAAGTCTCTGTTATATATCGAAAAATAACTAATGCCTCTCATATAACTACCCTTCAATCTGATTTAAATAACATATATAAGTTGTGCTTAACTTGATGTATGGAACTTAACATTAATAAATGCAAATCTATTCGGATTTCTCGTTTTAACACAACTTGCCTATCTACGCCCTCAATGTCTGCCCCCTTCAATCCGTTAAATGCCACCCTTATCTTGGCATTCATATAACTAGCGATCTTTCTTGGAAGCCGCATGTAGAATATGTAATATCTAAAGCTAACCGCTCCTTAGGATACTTGAAGAGAAATTTTTCGCTTGTGCGTGTTTTATTAAAACGGCTGCTGCACACAACATACGTCCGCCCCCAATTCGGATATGCCTCATCTGTTTGGGATCCTCATCAGATCACATTAATCAACGAAATTGAATCAGTGCGAAATCGCTCTGTTCGTTTCATGTTGGCTAACTACCATCGCACTGCTAGTGTTACATTAATGAAGAGTACCCTTCAAATCCCATTATTATCTCTTCGCAGATAGGAATCACGCATTTCCCCTTTTCATAAAATCTACTACCACAACGCATCTTTTCGCCCTCTTTGGATCCACCCTGCGCCTTATTATTCGGCTCGTCGTGATCACATACATAAAGCTAACGTAGCCGCCATAACGTTGTCGCGTGCTCACAATCATTCCTTTCTAGCACTTCAGTCGACTGAAATAATCTACCTACATCATTAGTAAGCATCAGTGACCCCACTCTTTCTAAGAATGCACTAATCAGCAGAAAATATTGTATGGTGGCAAATGGCATAATTACGTACTTATTCGTGAACCCTGTCTGCTTGCTAAAGTGTACTCTTTCTGTATTTTCATGTTATAGGTAAGTCTCTGTTTTGGTTGTTATGAATGCATTACTAGTTTTTTCATATCGTTTTTGTTCCCCTGCATTGTTAATTCCTAGAAATAATCCTGTATTTTTTACTCTTGGAATGTATTCTCGCCCCTCCCTTCTGCAATGTAGAACTATGTACCTTGAGGGTATCAAAAATGAATGTAACGGATCCGTTCCAGTAATTTCATTTCATTACTTTTTTTTCACCAATAATCTCGTGGTGGGTGGTAGTGGTGTTGCTCAGAGCTCGTGGTGTTGCCTTCTCGTTTCGTGTCCCCGTCCACGTTTTGTGCTGTTCACTCCACAATGGAAAACCGAAAAGCCCAAGCCGGCTTTCAATCTAAGCATCGTTTGCTTATCTCGAGTGCTGTTCTGCTAATGCTTCCATTCGCTTTAAATTCCACCGCTTTTGGAAAGTGGACGTTACCTGTCGGTATCGCTGGGTGAATACTGTGAAATAAGCTTGCTCAATAACGTTCAACGGAAATCTATCTGTTTCATTTGCCAAAATTACAGCCGCAGTTTCTCACCAACACAGGCTCAACAATCTTTGAACATTGGTCCATTACGGTGACGCTATCACATTGAAGCCTTAAAGCTTTTATATGGACTTGATAACTCCACCTCTGCGCTTTCTGATTGCAACTATACACATTTACTGACGCAAGTTGTACCCATAGCTCGCACGTCTTGAACATAACACCTATTTATGCCCGTACTATCACATTTAAGCACAGTTTTTTCCCACGTACAATAGAGCTTTGGAACTCTGTACCCGGTAATATTCGATTACTCTCACTAAAATATTTAATAGCTATCACTGATGAGCACCTCGCTAACATATAAAGCGCTTCTTTTTGATCATTCAACTTTATGTGTATATCTGTGCTTTTAAAGTGTAATATATAGCAATGTATATTGGTTGCCCTCTTCCTCTTCCTATAACCTATATTGGGCTGAGGTATAAAACAAACAAACAAATAAATAAATAAATAAATAAATAAATAAATACGTTCGCATTCCACTAGGATGTGCTGACGTTTGAGCCATATCTGTTAGCTTCGTGGTGGTCACTTCGAGAAACAAACACTTCTAGAACAATTTCTGCGATCAAAATGTCAGGCGGCCGAATAGTGTGCTCATGCCGTTGCAGCCGCTTGAAGAGGTATCGGCGCGCACGATGTAGGTTTACAACGGCTTTTTTTTTACCACAGAGACATATATTCCGAGGGAAGTAGCCCTATAAAAGCAGAGGCATTTATATATACATATATATATATATATATATATATATATATCAACTGTCAAACGTCGCCTCCATGCGACCAGACGCGTTCGGCTACGTCAGAGACGTATGTGTGCAATATCAGTGACTGGTAAGAATGCTTACGCGCTACTAACAAGTCCCACTAAGGAGCTTCTGTAGTATTCTTTCAATTTCGACTACAATCAGTCAACATACAATCTACTTCTTTGCAAGAGTGATAAAGTCTGGCATCGCGGAAGTTACGTGACAACGACGTTTTCTTTTTTTGCTAGCGGTGATAAAGGCGATAACAGCGCGCCATTTGATCGGAGCAGCTGCGGCATATTGGCTTTCATAGTGCATGCCGGCCCTTACGTAATCTACACAGAAACCAGTATGAAATCTTTTTTTCTGCGTGACTGCCGGCCTCATAATAGATTGATGATGACCTAAATAAAACTGCAGCTGTTTCAAACGCGGGACGCTATAACGTAAAACTATTCCAAAATTTTCTATTCCAATTGTGCAATCAGCCCTCCGAGACTGCTGAAATAGTTTTTTGGACCACCCCCACTTCACCTGTTTGTCACGCGACGTCACGAAAACCGCGATAGCTCCCCATCTGATATGACTTGTATACACTGATTATGCATGATTTGATCGAACAAAAGAAAAATACTTATTTCTGATTCGACGCCTTTTCGTCATTAGCCCTCGGCTATTGGTCAAAAGTTTTCGTGCTGCACCCACTTCAACTGCCTGTGATGTCACAAAACCGTAAAAACTCACCGCGTCAAAGTGACGTACGCGCTAAAGATGAATTAATATGCCGAACAAAACTGAATTTCCTTCTGAATAGCCTCACGCTGCCTAGTTCCGGAAGGAATAAAAGATGGCTGCCACCGATTGCTCAGGCACTGGCTGCTGGCACCTGCCTGAGAGCATTTTTCAAGCAAACAAAAGTGACCTCCTATGAACGAGGAGAGCTTTTGATTGGTCTGTTGAGACAACCCTGCGGTGACCGCCCGTTGCTTGCGCCGGCGGTTAAGCAAATTTGACGTCAGGAGATTGGAATACAAACATGTTGGAATAATTTTACGTTGTAGGGCCCATAGTTCCAGCATAAAGCGAAAGTCTGCTGATGTTCCCGAGGACGTGCGGTGTGATCTTACTAATTTTATATCACTGTTGCCACCAGTCGCGAAAATGGCTGATGGGTGCATGGTAAAAAAACCTACGCAGGTGCCAATACACAGGCCAATGCATGCCGGAAGTTTCTGTTAAGGCACACGGATAAAGTACAAGAAGACGCGCAAATAAGCAAACTGATTCATTAGATTCCAACTCAGTGACCTATATACTGAATGCCCACAAATGTGAGGAAATAGTTTAAATTTTTCTTTTGGATTTAATATTACGAAATGTAACTTCAGTTAAAATATACTGACGTATAATATCCAATTGTTTAATAGCCGCTACCATGACACTCACACTTGCTGTAGCAAATTTTGGTCCATATTAAAGCAACAAAACATCTCGCGAACTTCGCTCTAGGAGACAGGCAGAAACAGCACGCACGTGCGGATAGCGCCACGTGAGCAGCAGCGAACACGAGCGCATGGTCCTACAACAAGCGATTAGTCAGCGATTGACAGTCAGTTAAGTGCCCTTACGTGATTTGAATGCGGAAACGTTCTGGCTTCTCTAATTGGTTACGTCCATGCTACGTGACGCCATGCATTGTCACGGGACCTTCGCAACAGTTCCTTAATTCACCTTGCTCCTCAGTCCACCTTTATCCATCTTAATCCACTTTATTCTACCTTAATCCATCTTGCTATAATTTGTACCAGCCTTGCACCCGTAAGTGGATTAACTTACATTCCTAAATTAGTTTCACTCAACAACAAAATGCACATCGGAATCTTGAACTGAGCGCACAACCATTCTGGACACAATATATATCGACAACGGGACACTAAAGACAGCGATGTATGGGAAACATTTTCACAAACAACAGTACCTACAATATACAAGCCACCATCCTAGGCGTTGCATACAAGGCATCTTTGAAGGGACCCTGAACCACTTTTTACCGAAGTGGAGAAATGCATTTGAAGTTTAAATAGGCTACTTCAGGCATACTTTATCGCAAGAAGTACTTCGATGCGTCTGCAGAAGGGCAGTTATTGACAATCAAACACGGCCTCCGCTGTGCTCCCGTTCCTTCTTCCATGCCTTGCACTGCGAAGACTACGGCTCAGGTGGGCGTGCCCCCAACGCGCCGCCTGCTATACGTCACCGTGGCGCGCAATTCAAATATCATTTTTGATGTTAACGTAGACGCCACGACTTTCGATTTTGGTGCCTACGGTGCGCTTAAACATAAGCGAAACTCTGTTACCCTCAGCTAGCCGCAGTGCGCTTAGCCAGTGGACTCGTGGCGGCACCCCGCGGCGGCCGCGGTATTACGCTGTGTAGCCGACCGCGGCTACCAATAGCAACCGCCTATGGGAATTCTCTTTATTACGAAATAAAATGTCCGGAAGAGAGTGAGGAGCAGGCTTCGGTTTGAAAAGAGAGCGTTTGAGAGAAGGGTGACTTCGCGCTGCGCTTGCGAGCTCCAAGCACCGAATACGACAGCAAAACTTGGCCGAGATGTGCACAGCATCGTGTGCTACCCGCGGACTTTGTTATTTCACCAAGCTCGAGGGGTGGATCAGGGCCCCTCTGAAGGACAAGCCACACGGCCATGTCACCTTTGCGTTGAGAACCACGAATACATGGATAGACTCGATCGCTATAAAGAAGCACTATCAAACAGGCATCACCCAAACAGTGCCCTTAAACAAGCCCACACCGTTGCAAGGAAACTTGATCTAGCTGAAGTCCGTGAAATTTCCGTTCACTTAGCGAGAGGAAATATACGGAATCATACCTCATAAACAAGTTTAAATGCCTTCGCCAAACGGGAATTATTTTGGTGTGTTGCAACTTAGAATCGCTAAAAGCTGTAACTTAAACTTTAAATTCTCATATAATTAACAAAGTCACAAAACGCGTTATGTCACCAGCTAATCTCGACTCTTAACCTCCCCCATTCCTCCATTTCCAATTTTTCCATGCCTCCTCCCTTACAGCTCAATTTATTTTCTTCCGCACATTTACGCATATATCAACTATGCGAGCCCTTTTCCCATGTACCTCTGGCCCTTCCCGCTTTTTCTCCTGTAACCCTCGTATCTGTTCTTCCCGGCTTTTTTCTTCCTTTTCCTTTTTTTTCTTTTAAGAACCCTCACCGAGCATTCGAAAGCCCCAGATGCCAGGACAACTCTTTCGGCGTCTCTATCACACAGAGTCGCGCCATTTCTGTATTTATTTAATTGTTTAGTTGAACAACTTCAGGGCCCATAGGGTTTTACAGAAGGGAGTGGTAACAATAAATATAAAAATACACAATACAGATAACAGGAAACATATTCAAGCGTATTTTAAACTCACTTGGGTCTGTAATAAATGCAATAGATGTGTGCATGTACAAGTGGTTGCAATCATTACGAGTTTGAGGAACGACAGAATTAAAGTGTTGGTTAGTGTGACAACAACGAAGAAACACTTTATGACGATGGCCGATACGAGATGATGTGAATGAAGGATGGGAAAGTAATTCTTGCTTAAGGCGAAGGTTATGGTATAGTAGATCTTATGAAATAAGGAGAGACGTGCTAATTTCCTGCGTAAGGAAAGGGACGAAAGCCGTAATGCTGTTTTCATAGATGAAACACTGGATAGACGGGAGTAGTTGGAAAAAAGAAGCATGCACTACCATTTTTTACTGCTTCAAGGTGACTAACAAGACTTCAGTAAATGGATCCCACACAGCTGACGCATAGTCTAGTTTAAAACGAACTAAAGTTTTATAGAGAACGAGTTTAAGAGAAGAAAGGGCCGCTGAAAAGTAACGGCGTAGGTATACCCACGCCGTATACTGCCGCCGTACTCAAGCATCCGGTTAGCATTATTGACAACATAGTTAATGTGTGGCTGCCAAGACTTGTTTGATTTAATGTGGGCCGATATAAAACACAGTGTTCAGCAAATAGCCGACCAGAAGAGTAAATCCAGTAAATCGTTTATGCAGATTAGAATAAGAAGGGGCCCAAGGATACAACACTGGGACACTCCTTATTGGACTGGACAAGGAGAAGAATCGTAGCCATTAGCAGTTAGAAATTTCTGTAGGTTTAACAAATTTTTTTTTCCACGCAAGAATGCTAGGGTCAAGATTTAGTTTACTGAGCTTAAAATAAAGTAGTTCATGGCAGACAAGGTCAAAAGCATTAGAGAAATCTAAGAATAGAGAATCAATCTAGAATCCCAAGTCTAGAGCTACTAAGAGTTCATTAATAAATGAAATTAATTCAGTCTCTCAGGAGAATGTCATCCTGATACCATACTGACGAGATGTGAAAAAAGAATTAGCTTCAAGAAAGTTAACCAGGTAAGAATAAATGACATGTTCAAAGATCTTACAAGGGACACTTGTCAATGATATTGGTCCGTAATTTGGCACAAAATGAATGTCACCAGATTTAAACAGCGGCAACACTTTGCCCAATCCCAAGGCAACAAACTAGAATTTTCAGTCTGAGTAAAAAGTGCGTACAAAAATGTGGACGAGTAATCAACCGTACTTTCAAAAATTTTGCGTTTACACCATCGAGGCCGCATGATGACGAAACCTTAAATTGTTAACAAAGCCGACGACACCGTCGTAATCAATCACTACAGGAACCACTGTTGGAAAGTTCGCGTCAAAAATTGTGGCAAACACTCAACACACTAATCTAAAGATGCTTTTGAAGATATATCGTTGAATACGTAACAGCATAACGAACGAGAAACGGTAACACCACTTTCATTAGTTATTGACAATACGTTTGCGCGTGCGCCTTTAACAACACCCCAGAACTTCTGGGGGTCGTCTTTTAACAAAGCAGGCAGAGTAGTGCCGAAGGAAGCGACCATGGCGTACTCGATTGCATCTTTATATTTGCGGTCAATCTGTCGATATGCGGTGCGGTCACCGCGACCATTCCTGAGCTTTGTTTTCCGGAAAAGCGTTTCCTTTATTATAAAGGCCATTTAAGGACACATTAACCAAGGTGATCTTCGCTTGCGATGGATGACACGGAGAGGTACATATTTGCGTGTTAGACAGTGAACTTTTATTTTTGAACATAGACCAATTTTCCTCGACAGTGCGCTCGTAAAAGCTGGCCATGCAGCCTTGCGAGAAGGCTGCTAGCTCACTGTTAATTCCTCAAAATTCGGCCTTTTTACAATCTCTCATGTATTTTGGTTCAATGGTGGGACGTTCAACGATTGCTTTAATTGAAAAGTTCATAACACAGTAGTCGCTCAGTCCTGGTAAAGAAACAAGTGAACGCACGAGATCAGGAGCTGCTGTTAGAATAAGAACAAGTACGTTACCGCTGGACGAAGCGTAGTAATATACCACCGTGACGATGCCTATATACCGAACTACTGCGGTTAACGTTCCTTCAAAGACCAAGCCGCTGCCTTCTAACTACCCCGTCCCTTCCCCCCGACTCCATGTCGGCATCTTAACACTTTCAAAATTACCCGACGTATTGCTGCCACGCTACTCGAGTCATCCTTTCAACTCACGTCTTTTTGTTACTCGTGCCCAGACCGGCTTCTTCTTCTAAAACCACAAACGCACTCCGCCAGCGACACCTCTAAAGGTTCCGTAACCTCTTGCTCCCCCATAACCAACATGTCTTTCTTTTCCTCTTGTTTTTTTTCTCTTGCTTTCTTTTCTTTTTTTTTCTTCTTTGACACCTTCTCGTTCTCTCGCTTTTGTCCCTTCGACTTAGACACAACGCTTGGAGACGCCAAGTGACAGCGCTCATTTTCTTTTCAGTCTCTCCCTTAACAGCCAGCCACCAGTGACAATGATCGTGTGTAACGTCACTCTGCTAACCCGTTAAAGCTAACCTGCCGAGGACGACAAGGCAGCCTTTGACGAAGGTAGGTCCTCCTATCGAAACGTTCGTCAGCGTTTCTGAGGCACCTTATCCCTGTTTATAACTTTTATACCACAATTTGCTTTTCCGTCTGTTAGCCCCAGTCTTGATTTTGGAAACGGTCGATTATGAGATTGGCTTAGAAGCGAGTAAATTTGATGCTATTCGCTGTGGTCTTGGAAGAAGCACATCTGCGTATGGAGACGTACGTAGTTGTAGTCCTCTATAAGGTAGGGGTGTTCTACGAAAACACGTTTCGATCTCAAAAGCAAGGCTGTATATTACTGCGTCGTCACACGTCCTGTACGAATAATGATGCAAGCAAGGTGATAGCTGAGGAATAAAAACTTATATAAAATAAACTGGGACAGCAAATACACGGGCACAGTAATACCGAGGCATATTATGGTGCGCGACTGCAAGTAATATGCAAAGCTAAATCGCTACCCCCTCCCCTCCCCCCCCCCACACACACTTTATGCTTTTCAAGTCCCCGGCGTTTGCAGTTTGACATTGCGTATTGCGGCAAAGCGATTTAAAAGAAGTATATTTTAAACTGCCGCCACTTGTGCAGGTTGTTCTACCTGGATCTCTCAGTGACAGCCTCGTTCGATTATACGGGTTTAAGAAATACTAGCAAATATTTCAAATTTTCTAATAGCTAGTTCTCGAATCGAGTACAAAATGAACATTGAGTACCAGACAATTAGGATTGAAATTTGGGAATTCGCACTGCAATATTCAAATTGCAAACACGTGCACCTTAACTGCAACCCCGCCACCTGCTGCCATTGGCAGCATTCATGGCACTTTGACAGTGCGTCCTATAACCCATAGATGTCGCGAGCAGTCCGGTACGTTCCCAACGCTCCCTCTCAAGGGTACACTAGGTGTCGCTTTAGAGCGCGCGTACTGGAAAGCCAAAACTCGAAGTGCGCGAATAGTCAAAATTTCGAACAGCGATGGATATCTTCTTCATCCATTCGAAAAAAACGGAACTTCACAATGCTATTCTCTTGCTAATGTTAGCTTTTTCAAGGGATCTGTATGGTGAATGCAAATCCTTCAACGTGTTTTACTGTAACGGGACCGCACTGAGTGCATAGCCTTCGAAGTGGTGACAAATTCAAATGCCCGATGCATTTTGAAAAACAAACGAGAAAGACTTTGTTATGGCATGTTCTTGTTTCTTTTGTTTCTTTTTCAGAATCAAAAGTTATCTTTTTGCCGAGACTTCCCTGCTACGATGTAACAGGAAATTTTTGTCACTAGACATGTGAAAATTTGTTTGTTTGTTTTTCTCGTCTTTTTTCTCTTTTTTTTTAAGTTGTATTGCTCCCGACAGAGACATCGCTGAGCAGGCTGTTTCTAATTTGATTGATCACAGGGTTTTGGTCACTTAGAGCAACATAGAGAGTGGTTAGGATCAGGAACCCATGCATCCTTGGCGTCGGTCAAAGTCGTGTGTACCTTACCTCGGCCAGGCGGCACGACCGCTCAAGATAGTGGCGCAGTTCATGATGAGTGATTTAGATAGATAGATAGATAGATAGATAGATAGATAGATAGATAGATAGATAGATAGATAGATAGATAGATAGATAGATAGATAGATAGATAGATAGATAGATAGATCCAACACTCAGAGAGGCGATGGAAAAGTGAACGAGAGAGATAAAGATAGGACATGAATTCCAATAATTCACACGTCGACTATGCGATGTGTAGGGTATCCACAGCCGGGCACACAATTATGTCACCTTCTTACGAAAGCTCTAGACAAGGTGGCTAACAACTTAATAACACAGGTGGTCTATTTTCCCATATTGAACAGCATCGAAACAGAAGTTCCCCAAAGTAGTAAAGAATGATTGTTTACATACTGTCATTTAATTAAGCCGAATTTAAATTATAGTAGATTTTTTCCGTAACTTTTTTGCGGGCGGAACGATGAGTACACAGTTAAAGCCAATTTAGCTTGAAGCAGCCACCATAGGCGGAGCATAATTGCCGCGCCAGCTGCTGAAACCACGCCAAGCCTAGAACGCGGAATTCACAATCTCGCTTTCAGAAGTGCGCAAACACAATATCTGGCTTCACTGTCCCTCTGTCCTTCGCAAGTGCGCCTTTGACTTGCTATAGCGCTAAGAACTGAAGGCTGCCGATCTCACAGCTGTTCGATATCCTGAATTATTCACAGTTTGGCTGTTGCAGATTACCGCATTGACGTCGCGAAGGTGATCGCAGTGTTGCATTATATTTTGCTGAACGATACAAACATGCACTCTGTGTCAGTCTTCTCTCTTAAAGGTATAGGAAAGGGATCGGTCGGTGATTCCCCCCCCCCCCTTTTTTTATTGTCGTTGTCGTAATACCGTAGATACGAGTATTTCTTAGTGCCTTACTTTCCTAATACATACATCAGATTACATACATACATCACACATACATCAGAATAATGCGTTGTACTTGCCCTAGGTATGGAGCATTGACATATGAAATGAATCTGAATAGTACCAGCACCCAAGAATTGTGGACGTTGCCGCTTCGGCATTCTGTTCAACCGTCACCACAACACACTAGCGTAACTCAACAAGCAGTACTGTTAATTATTTTTCAAGAGATTGACCTAGTTTCAACAAGTTTTCGAAAGGAACGTCTAGAGGGTACTTTTTTTTAATAAGATACGCATTGATGACACTTAGTCGGCCCTTCGCGCTGCGTTATTGAAATGGTTCGGCGCTGACTAAAAGATTGCCGTAACGCCGCACTGTTTGCGAATAAGTAGCGTAAGTGCATATGCATTAAAAGGAGGTACCTTCTCGACGTTCCTTTTATGAAAGTTCCTGAAACTCGGCCAATCGTTTGAAATGTAATATTTTGAAAATGTTGCGAATTGAGTTCCACCGGCGCATCGCTTTGAAGTTCAACGAATTGCCGAAGGTTCTATGTCCTAATCACTGGACATGATAAAATTTCAATAATCAGAGTGAGCGATTTCACAAATTTATATAGCTAAAGTGATTTGTATAATGTAAACTTGGCGTTATCTGCATATCCTACACTGAATCTTTTATAAGCTATGTGGCTCTTACTGTTTGGCAGTGAAGGTGGTTTCCGCATAGAAGTTGGCTAAAGCGTGGACGGTTGCTGAAAGCGTAGAAGTCGAAACCTCGCAACACATGGAGGCGAAAGAAGTCATCAAGGTGACCCGATTATTACACATTTAACAGGCCGCAGGATAGCTCTAACGACTTCTTCGCCCTGTGAACAAGTCTGTACCGTGCAATTATACTCACGCGCGCCCATCACCAAGAGAAAGCCGATTATGCCAAGGACAGCCACGACTCCGTTGACAGCCAGCTTGGTCCGTGTCGTCCACCTTCGAGAAACCGAAATAAAAAAAAACCAAAGAAACACATATATTTGTTTTGCGTCCACCGTTGAATAAATAAACATCCGTGGGCACCTAAGCACTTCTTATGAGTTGTGAATGCAGAAAGCATTAATGTCCTGTTGAACGTTCGTGAGCGGTCCTTCGAGCTTTGCGCTGCGAATAATGTACGATAGCGGCACGTGCTGCCCGAGCCAGCAAATAGCTGCCGCAGCAGCAGCAGCCTGCGGTGCCAACGCGGCCTGCTGCCGACGTTCCGTGCGGCGAGAGACCAAGCGAACAGCAGCGGCCACCACGGCCGGCAGGAGCGGGCACCAGCTAAGCCTGGATAGAGCGCCTAAATAAGCCCAGTGTGATTGAGAGAGAAATACGGACAGCGCGCAAGCTTGCGAGAACGAGGGCGAAGGTGAAGAGGCCTCGCGATGGTGCCCTCTCCCCTCACGGAACACCTGGCGCGCTAGTGCTATCGCAGGCCTTCGCCTGCTGCCGTGGTAGTGCCCTTTCGCCCGCTCTGTTCCGGAGAGGCGCGCTCGTGAATTGGCGCCGCAGCCAATGGGAATTCAAATGCCGTTTCCCTGCTACAGGCGCCGCCGGTTCTTTTTCGCTTTATGGGCCATTTAGCGTAAGAATTAGCGTAATTTAGCCACATGTACTTACCAACTGCATCTGTGACAGCAATTTCTTCCGTGATTACAGAGAAGAAATATCCAGTGAATCTTCTTTTGTTCGCATTGTTGTTATTAACTCTACACCGGAAGCACACAATAAACTGACCGTGGGCGACTATATATATATATATATATATATATATATATATATATATATATATATATATATATATATATATATATATATATATATATATATATATAAATTTCTAAGCAACAGCTTTGTTACAAAATCAAAAGGTATGCGCGAACGCGTGAAAGACGTTTCATCTGATCGATATATATATATTTATTCTGGTCTAGAGAGGAAGATATACTTACGCATTCACTACAAAAGAATACAAATAATATCTTAAGGTATAACGTTATGCGGCACATTAAATCGCTAGTGCTTGAGGGAAAATAACATATGAAACAGGACGCACTACTTTTATCCGTGCCTTCCAACACAGACGCCTCAGAAGTGGTAGATGTTGCTGCAAAAAAAAGAAATATTCGTATATTTACGCAACGGTCAGGGCTCTATTGACGAAGTCGAAAGCATGCAGTCATGAATAACGAATTAAGGCGCCCTTTGGCCCTCCCTGGCCTTTGGGCGAAAGAAACCCGTATGTTATCGTCATCAACAACGAATTAAGCAGTTAAGCAGATAATGGAGAAGAGAGTAGAAACATCAGCGAGAACGAGAGGTGTTGTTAACAGCAACGGGGCGAAATGCTGACTGCAAGGATCATTTTGGTCAGCGGCATTTATGTATTTCCAATGGCGGGAATGGCGAAATCTAATTGTTACCCTTCCGTCACGGGTACACGGAAGTGGACTGAGTCATTTGTGGACAAGACTACGGCAAACAGCGCAGACGGCACGACGCGAAAGAAAGAAAGCGCAGGTGTTCCATGTTTCTTTATTGACCCGTCTGTGCCGTTAGCCGCGCACCTACGACGCGAAAGTTATATGCGCCCGTTCTGATCGTGTGTAAAACTCGGTTAGCATATTTCAAGTACAAGCGAATGGACGGACATGATACTTCTTTTAATGAAAGTGAGAATGAATTGCAGAGATACAACGAAGTTGCTTGGATTCGGCCCCTATTCCGGGTGGCTGTACGCATTCTTCTCATCACTGTTCTTCGTAGCCAAATCTGGTGAGCCAAAACCATGCTTACTCTCATTTACAGTTTCGCTGTCTCCATCGAAGTCCTCGTCTTCAGCTGTGTGAAAAGGCAAACATTGATAAAATTACAGCACTGGCGTGATAGAGCGCTAAGACAACCCCAGCGCTTATTTTGAAGCTGTGGTGTATCTGAAATGAGCTAGACCATCAGGGAAGACTTGCATGCCAATGGTGTCTTCAAAGGTGACTTAAGACAACAATCAAATCTTTTGTACCATTATAAATGTCCTGCAGAGGAGATAAAAAGTCGTGATTATCGGTGTAACGCCAATTTAGGCACCTAATAATTCTAAAAGAGTGCTCTGGAATACAGTTGCCACCGAGAACGCCGCCAATTGACAGCTCATGTCCTTGTACTGAGTCATATGTTACGAGGATGTTGCAAGTATATAAAAACTATATTTAGAACATACATACAGGATGAGTCAGAATAGTTAAGATGGCTGACCACCAACAACACGCAGCAGCCAGCGTCTCCGATCTTCTTCCTCTCTCTTCTCTCATCCTTCCGTAACAGGACCCCCGGGTGACGAAGCGCCGTCTCGGCGCATGACAGGCGAAGAATTGCGAGCGATGTATAGCTTCAGGCGCGAAACGTGCACGGCGTCGCCAGGCGTCTGACTTGAGGTTGCATCAAAGTGGAGCGGCGAAATCTCGTAACTGACGTCGTTAACTCGGCGTAGGACTTCATAAGGCCCTGTGTAGCGAGAGAGAAGCTTCTGGGAGAGACCAACCCGACGATATCATGACCAGAGGAGCACCCAAGCACCTGGTGTGCACTTAACATCGCGATGGCAGCGGTCGTGACGCTCTTTCTGTATATGCTGTGAGGCTAATAAATGAGATTGGGCGTGTTGCGTTTCGCCTGCGACACGCGGTTTTGCCGGCGCGACTGCGGCGGGGCGGCAGACATTTTGGCCCGTTCGGCGTCGCCGCAACGCTCCCCGCCAGGCGTTTCCAGGCGTTTCCAGGCATGTTCCGATGCCACGTGTCTTCATGTGCGTGTGTGAGTGTATGTGTCATTGTGCCCGAACCAGGCGGTGCGACAGCAGGGGTCACCCTCTCCTTCCAGTCATTGTGCCTGAACCAGGCGGTGCGACAGCAGGGGTCACCCTCTCCTTCCAGTCTTTGTGCCCGACCGGCGGCAGTGTGCGTCACCTTAGCCCATTGTACAATCACGTGCTCGTCTATTGAGGGGTTCCTTCTTGCCCTCAACTGCGAGAGTATAAAAACAGCTGCCCCCGGACGCCAAAAAGGAGGGCTCCGATTTCTTCTGTTGAGTAAAGTGCTCTCCCGTCTCTCTACTTCGGTCAACCTGACCGCCAACTCTTTGCGATGTTAAAATAAACAAGTTGTTTTGTTGTTACCAGTCGACTCATGCTTTGCCGGGACCTTCGGATGCTTCCAGTTGTACCCCAGGCCGCCAGGCCAACGCTACCCTTGGGGCTTGCGACCCAGGTACAACCACGGGCGTCAGCGCCGAGTTCCCAACAACCGATGCCATCGGTGGGATCCAAACAACTGGTTGGCAGCGGTGAGATCGCCTCCGACTCCAAACATCTGGTTGGCAGCGGTGAGATCGCCTCCGACTTCAAACAACCGTCTGCCAGCGGTGAGATCGCGACAACGGAGGCCAGCAGCGAAGAGATGCAGTTGACTGTATGCTGAGCAGCTCAACGACGATCCGGGAGCAGTGCAACGAGCCCTGTGTGACGTCTGGTTGCCTGCAGCGGAACGACTGCGCGGAATTCCTGCCTGCGAGGTTTGGTGAGTGCGGGACTTTCTTCTTCTGAGCTTTGCCAGGCTTTTGTTAGTGTCAGAAACAGAGCTGGTAATTGTGGTTGTCGTTGCTGCCGGGTTAGTTTGCGGCAAGACAATAGTAAGCAGTAGAGAAAGCAGCATTCAGAGCTGCCATGGATTTGAAGTCGTTGCGCAAACCGAAATTGTTGGAGCTTGCAAGAGAGTTGGGTCTGGATGTCTCAGACAAACTAAGAAAACCTGAACTGCTAAAGGCTATTCTTGAGTTAGAAGCTGAGGATGACGAGCTGTCGGAATGCCTTGAGACCATTGAAGAGAGGGAGACTGCAAAAAGACAGGAGCGCGAACTTAAAGAGCAAAAAGAAAAAGAAGAGCGCGAAAGTAAAGAACAGAAAGAGCGAGAGCAACAAGAGAAAAAAGAAGAGCGTGACCGTCAACACGCTTTGGAAATGAAGCGTCTCGAAATAGAGATGGAACGCGCTCGTAATGGAAGTCAGGCACACGGTGCAGGAGAACGCGTATTGTTCAAAATGACTGACCTGATGCGGCCGTTTAAGCTTGGAGAGGACATTGGTTTGTTCCTGGTTAACTTTGAGCGAACGTGCGAGAAGCAGGGGTTCTCTCGGGAAACGTGGCCACAGCGCTTGCTCACTTTGTTACCCGGCGAGGCGGCCGACGTAGTCGCTCGCTTGGATAGAGAGGAGGCAGAGGATTTCGACACAGTGAAATCGAGTCTTCTAAAAAAGTACCGGCTGTCTGCGGAGGCGTTCCGTCGGAAGTTTCGGGAAAATGAGAAAGGCAGAAGTGAGTCATATAAAGAGTTTGCGTATAGGCTTATGTCGAACATGCAGGAGTGGCTCAAAGAAGAGAAAGCGTTTGGTGACCACGATAAAGTTCTGCAGTGCTTCGGGCTAGAACAGTTTTATAGTCGGTTACCGGAGAACGTGCGATACTGGGTCTTGGATAGGCCAGACGTTTGTACGGTGGCTAAAGCCGCTGAGCTAGCCGAGGAGTTTGTGACGCGTCGGGCTCGCGGAGCTAAGGACGGTCAAAAGGGTGAATTTGGCTCGAAGTTTGAGAGGCCGAAGTTCACACCCATGAGATTAAAGGGGGACACGCGTAGTGCGGATGCGAGTGAAAGCAGTCCGACCAAACGTAAAGAGACGGCGGCAGCCAAACGCAGAAAGCGGTTCGAGATGAGGCGAGCGGGCGTTTGTTATACGTGCCAGAAGCCGGGTCACTTTTCGGCGCAGTGTCCGGAAACAACACCAAAAGTTGTGTTTTTTTCAATAGGCAGCACTGACGAGAACATGAAGCTTCTCGAGCCTTACATGCGAGACCTCCTCGTGAACGGGAAAGAGTGCCGAGTGCTTCGCGATTCCGCAGCTACGATGGATGTAGTTCACCCGTCTTATGTAGAACCCCATATGTTCACGGGCGAGTGCGCATGGATCAAGCAAGCCGTGGAAGCTCATAGCGTGTGTCTGCCGGTAGCAAAAGTGCTTATTGAAGGACCTTTCGGAGCGCTTGAGACGGAGGCGGCAGTGTCATCTATGCTGCCCCCCCAGTACCCGTACCTATTTTCAAACAGGTCCGATCACCTCCTGCGCGAGAAGGGGCTTTTGTTTGGTGAAGCTAGTGTTCAGGCCTTAACCAGATCGAAGGTTCGGGAGCTCGCTGCAAAGGCGGTAGTTGCGGGGCCGACGTTATAAAACAACGAAAAAGGGTCAGAGGCGCAGCAAGCTGATATTCAGAGCACGCCCGAACTGAATAAACTTGAGTCTGTAACGTTAAAGGCGCCAGATACTGGAGAGGAAAATCCCGATGCGGGAAAGTTAGAAGAGCTATCTACTGATTTGCTCATCGCGCCTACGTCAGACGGACTTGATAGGTTGCTAAAAGTCAGCCGGTCGGCTTTGATAGCCGAGCAAAAGAAGGATGGTAGCCTAGAAAACATACGCTGCAATGTCAAGGAAGGTATCGCCAGGAAAAATGCGCGTTTTGTGGAAAGAGGTGGAGTCCTGTACCGGAAGTATCTAGACCGCAGAGGAGTGGAGTTCGATCAGCTGATCGTGCCTCAATGCTATCGTCAGGATCTGTTGCGCTTGACACACGGGGGTTCGTGGTCCGGACACCTAGGAGTTAAGAAAACTAAGGACCGTCTCTTGCAAGAGTACTGTTGGCCAAGGTGTTTTCGGGACGCAGACCACTTCGTGAGGTCATGTGACACCTGTCAGCGGGTGGGCAAACCAGGGGACAAATCGAGGGCGCCGTTGAAATTGGTACCTATCATTACGGAGCCTTTTAGACGGCTCGTTATTGATACAGTGGGACCTCTGCCGGTAACAGCCACGGGGTACAGACACATTTTGACTGTGATCTGCCCAGCGACAAAGTTCCCTGAAGCAGTGCCGCTTAAAGAACTCAGCTCAGTTGAGATAGTCAATGCACTACTGTCCATATTTGCGCGAGTTGGTTTTCCTGCGGAAATCCAATCAGATCAGGGCACAGTGTTTACTAGCGCTTTTACGACAACTTTTCTCGAAAGGTGTGGGGTAAAGCTGCTACACAGCTCAGTGTACCACCCACAGTCGAATTCCGTTGAGAAGCTCCACTCCGTCATGAAGCGCGTGTTGAGAGCCTTGTGTTTTGAACATCAAACTGACTGGGAGCTGTGTCTGCCTGGGGTGATGTTTGCGTTAAGAACCGCGCCGCATGCAGCTACGGGGTTTTCGCCAGCTGAACTGGTGTACGGTCGCTCGCTTCGATCTCCGCTTCGCATGCTTCGAGAATCGTGGGAAGGTAGGGGCGACGACCCAGTCGTGGTGGAGTACGTACTTAAGCTCCTCGAACGCTTAAGAAGGGCACAGGAGTTGTCAGGTGAAGCAATGGCAAAGGCCCAGCAGAGGGCCAAGGTTTATTATGATCGGACAGCCAGGGCCCGTCGTTTTGAGGTGGGCGATGAGGTCATGATATTGCGCACATCGCTAAACAACAAACTAGACGTGCAGTGGGAGGGCCCAGCACGAATTGTTCAGAAACTGTCGGACGTTAACTACGTGGTAAGTCTGCCAGGAAAGCGGAAAGCACAGCAAGTTTACCACTGTAATCTGCTCAAACCTTATAGACAAAGGGAAGCAGTGGTGTGCATGATGGTAAACGTTCCTGAAGAGCTTCCGGTCGAGCTTCCGGGACTAGGCTCAGTGACGAACAGGGAAGACACCGGTCAAGTCATTAGTGACCTTATCAGTAAAGCACCGCTGTCGCCCGAGCAGAAAACCGAACTACACCGGCTATTACAAGAGTTTCAAGGTCTGTTCTCTGAGAGGCCTGGTAGGACTTCTGTACTTACTCATGATATAGAACTTACCTCCCCAGAGCCAGTACGATCCAAGGCGTATCGGGTGTCACCCCGCCAGAGCGATATTATGGAGGCTGAGGTAAAGAAAATGCTACAGCTCGGTGTTATTGAGGCAGGTGAGAGTGATTATACCTCCCCTTTGATTTTAGTTGAGGTACCGGGCAAGGAACCTCGTCCTTGCGTCGACTACCGCAGGCTTAATTCCATCACTAAGGATCAAATTTATCCGATCCCTAACATCGAGGAGCGCCTTGAGAAAGTTAGTAGCGCTCAGTTTATTTCCACCCTAGATCTTGTCAGGGGTTATTGGCAGGTTCCACTTACAGAAGAGGCTAGTAGGTATGCGGCGTTAATTTCACCAATGGGAACATTCCGTCCTAAAGTGTTGAGTTTTGGTTTGAAGAACGCGCCATACTGTTTTTCAAGCCTCATGGATAAAGTGTTGCGGGGACAGCAAGAATTCGCTTTACCGTATCTAGACGACGTAGCGATATTCTCCGCATCCTGGTCTGAGCATATGGCACACTTGCGGGCAGTGCTAACCCGCCTGCTCGAAGCGGGCTTGACAGTAAAGGCTCCTAAGTGCCAGTTAGCACAGGCCGAGGTTGTCTACCTCGGTCACGTGATTGGTCAGGGTCGTCGCCGCCCCTCTGAAATAAAAGTGGCCGCTGTGCGAGACTTTCCGCAACCGCGCACGAAGACCGATATTCGGTCGTTCTTAGGTGTCGCCGGCTACTATCAGAGGTACATCCCCAGGTACTCTGATATCGCGGCTCCCCTGACGGATGCTCTAAGAAAGACAGAGCCTCAAACAGTCGTCTGGGACGAGACAAAGGAAAGAGCTTTTAGCGCCCTAAAGAGTGCCCTAACAAACCAGCCTGTGCTACGATCGCCAGACTATACAAAAGGGTTCATTGTTCAGTGCGATGCTAGTGAGCGAGGCATGGGCGTTGTACTGTGCCAACGGGAAAAGGGAGAAGTAGAACACCCCGTCCTGTATGCTAGTCGTAAGCTGACCAGTCGTGAGCAGGCGTATAGCGCCACCGAGAAAGAGTGTGCATGTCTCGTGTGGGCCGTTCAGAAATTGTCATGCTATCTAGCCGGCTCGAGGTTTATCATTGAGACGGATCACTGCCCTCTCCAATGGCTGCAGACCATCTCTCCCAAAAATGGCCGCCTCCTGCGCTGGAGCCTCGCTTTACAACAATATTCCTTTGAGGTGCGTTACAAAAAGGGGAGTCTCAACGGTAACGCCGATGGCTTAAGTCGAAGCCCCTAACGTAGGAATCAGCCTCAAAATTGTTTGTTACTGATGTTTTTCTTCCTGAGGCAGGATTTTTTTTAACATATTGCTTTTGTTTAGTGTTTCAAAGTGATGATATGCTTTCTAGTGCAATTTTCCAATTTGTGGACGCGTTCTGAGTGATGCTAGACTACTGTAAGGAACTAGGCAGTGGTATAAAAAGGGGAAAGAGCCTGGCAGGGCTTAGTGAGGGTTGTGCCGTGCTTGCTGACTGAGCGGTTGAGTTTCAGCGTAGTTCTAACGCTTGCCCGGAACGAGAACAAAAATGTGAACTCTCCCGAAGTCACTTTGCAGTGTCCCGTGCGAACCTGAACGAGAGAACGAGGCCTTCTCTGTGCGCTGCGCTCAAGAAACGTCGAGGGACGCCCGACTTCGGTTATGAGCATCATCGAGCGACATCCCTCCGGACAGCGGATGCAGTCCCCTGTCCATCGGGATCTCCTTCCCCCGGCGGGGCGGTCTGTTGCGTTTCGCCTGCGACACGCGGTTTTGCCGGCGCGACTGCGGCGGGGCGGCAGACATTTTGGCCCGTTCGGCGTCGCCGCAATGCTCCCCGCCAGGCGTTTCCAGGCGTTTCCAGGCATGTTCCGATGCCACGTGTCTTCATGTGCGTGTGTGAGTGTATGTGCCATTGTGCCCGAACCAGGCGGTGCGACAGCAGGGGTCACCCTCTCCTTCCAGTCATTGTGCCTGAACCAGGCGGTGCGACAGCAGGGGTCACCCTCTCCTTCCAGTCTTTGTGCCCGACCGGCGGCAGTGTGCGTCACCTTAGCCCATTGTACAATCACGTGCTCGTCTATTGAGGGGTTCCGTCTTGCCCTCAACTGCGAGAGTATAAAAACAGCTGCCCCCGGACGCCAAAAGGAGGGCTCCGTTTTTCTTCTGTTGAGTAAAGTGCTCTCCCGTCTCTCTACTTCGGTCAACCTGACCGCCAACTCTTTGCGATGTTAAAATAAACAAGTTGTTTTGTTGTTACCAGTCGACTCATGCTTTGCCGGGACCTTCGGATGCTTCCAGTTGTACCCCAGGCCGCCAGGCCAACGCTACCCTTGGGGCTTGCGACCCAGGTACAACCACGGGCGTCAGCGCCGAGTTCCCAACAACCGATGCCATCGGTGGGATCCAAACAGGCGACTCGACGTGCCATGCGAGCGCGATCGATGACTTCACGAGCGTACTCAGTTGCAACTCGTGGCACAGAATGGAGGATGGTGTCAAACGGTAGTGTGGGGTCGCGGCTATACAAAAGATAAAAGGGTGAATATGCTGCGGTGTCATGTCGAGACGAGTTATGCATGAACGTCACGCAAGCCAGCGTGGCATCTCAGTCGCGGTGATCGTTGGAGACGTACATCGACAGCATCTCTGTGATTGTTCGGTTGAAACCTTCAGTAAGTCCGTTCGTTTGTGGGTAGTAGGCGGTCGACAACTTGTGGTCAGGGGCACAAGAGCGGAGGGGGTCATCCACAACTCGAGACAAGGACGAGCGGCCACAGTGTGTAACTGTGGAGGTGCACCGTGGTGGAGAATGACGTCGTGAAGGAGAAAATCGGCGAGGCCAGTTGCGCAACTCGTCCGCAACGCCTTTATTATCGCGTAGCGTGTCGCGTAATCAGTAGCGACGATGATCCACTTGTTCGCTTATGTCGTTGTCGGAAAAGGGCCAAGCAGCTTAAGGCCTACGCAAAATAACGGTCGGAAGGGAACTTCGATGGGATGGAGTCGTTCGACAGGTGCCAGGGGAGGTTTCTTCCGACGCTGACACAATTCGTAAGTTGCGACATAACGACGCCAGAGCGGTAGAGACCCGGCCAGAAGAACCGGTGTCGTACGCGGTCGTATTTACCCAAAACTCCCAGGTGTCCCGCCGTTGGTGCATCCTGAAATTGTGCGAGAACGACGGGTCGCAGATGACGACGAAGGACAAGCAGCAACTCAGGGCAGCCAGGGTTGATATTGCGGCGGTAGAGGATGCCGTCACGCAGCACGAACATGCGGCACGTGCCGTCGGTGCAGCCACATTGCTCTCCGCCGATAATGGACTGTAAGGATGCGTGATGTTGTTGTTCGGCGCGCATGACGGTCATGTCAGTCAAAGCCATCACGGAGGTCACCGAATCATGCGCAACAGGATCGGGAGGATCCACGGGGTGACGCGAGAGGCAGTCAGCGTTCTTGTGGAGGCGTACAATCTTGTAATGGACACTAAATGAAAAGTACTGGAGCCGCAAAACACAGCGTCTAAGCCATCCAGTCGGGTACCGTAAGGAAGACAGCCAGCAGAGTGCGTGGTGGTCTGTGACGACCGAAAACATGCGGCCGTACAAATATGGCCGGAACATGGCGACAGCCCAAACTAAAGCCAAGCACTCCCGCTCGGTGATGAAGTAATTTCTCTCATCAGGCCAGCAGGCGGCTGGTGTAAGCTATTACGCACTCGGTACCATTCTTTGGTACCGAAAGGCCCGTTGCACGCCCGTTTCGATTATGCATGGGCCTCGGAAAAGCTGGTCGCTTGGCGCTCTTGGTGCATGGTGTAGAAAACAAGCCAAGGCAGCTATGGCCCCAGCAGGGGCAGCCGAGTTGGAACTGCTTCAGAGCTGTAGAGGCGCGGGGAGCGGCGAAAAATCCCGGGAAGAAAAGGCGGTCGGTGGGAAACGGCGAGAAAGCCGCTTCCCATATGACTCCCGGCGATAGCGGCCCGGGCAAGGGCGGTCAAGGGCGGTCGGTAAAGGTCACGTAGTCTCGGTGCTTGCGGAGCGCGCCGACGACACGTCCGTTCACTTCGGCCGACTGATTGGAACTCCCTGTGTTCCGAGCAGAGTTGGCGGCGCTGTTAGGCTCGGCGGTGGGTGAAACATTGCGGGTATTTCCATCAAAACGGCTGAGGTTGGTCGGTGTGCGAGGTGTTGAGGACCACGAGTTGCGACAGAATCGGGCGACATGACCAATGCGGCGACAGGTGAAACATATCGGTTGGTCGTCGGTAGCACTCCACTTAGTCGGGTTGCGATAACGTGGAGAGAAGCGTCGGGGTGGAGCGAAAATAGTAGAAGGGCGTTCGTTAGCTCTGGGATTGGCGACAGCAAACACAGACTATAAACCAATGTTTTCGAGTTGCTGGCGAATGATGGCTTGTACGAGGGGAACTGAAAATGTGTTAGCATCAGAGCTACGCGAACAGAAAGCTGCGGGCGCCATCTCATCCAGTTCACGTCTAACGATTCGCAAGACGTCCTCTGATGGTGACGCATGCTGCTGTGCGGGTTGACCTTCACACGTCGACGTCGTGGCAGTATTGGAAAGACGGGCGAATGGTTGCAAGACGCGCCGGATTTTGGCCTGCTTGAATTGTCGGCACTCTTTAATGATAGCTTCAGCTGTAGAACAACTCTTGCACATGAGCAGATTAAACGCGTCTTCAGCAATGCCCTTAAGCACGTGCGCGACCTTCTCAGCTTCTGTCATGCCGTGATCGGCTTTACAACAAAGTTCCAGCACGTCCTGGATGTAGGAGATATGGGACTCCGTAGGGAATTGGGCACGCGAGGCCAGTCCCTGCTTTGCGGCAATTTTACGGCCGGCTGGTTTGCGAAACAACTCTGTGAATTTTTTCTTTGCATTGGTCCCAGCTGGTTAGCTCCTCTTTGTGGTTTTCGTACCACACCTTTTCCGTGCCTCACACGTAGAACAACAGGTTAGCTAGCATAAGTGGAGGGTGCCATCTGTTGATTCCACTCACGCGTTCGTACATGGCCGCCCACTCTTCAACGTCGGCGCCATCGGTCCCGCAGAAAGCCCCAGGATCCTTGGGTTGCACAACGACAACCGAAGGTGACAATGACGTAGCTGGCGATGGTGACGTTGGAGGCGGCAGCGACGTTGATCCCGCGTGCTCACCGTCATTCACGGTGCGGACGGTGATGCGACGTCCCCTGCGGAGCTCCGTTTCCAGCGGTGGTACCCCGCACCTCTCACCAATATGTTGCGGGGATGATGCGAGTTCAAGTTTCATTGATAAATATAATTTATTTACACCTAATCAATTTGGTTTTCGGAAAAATAAATCAGTTGAACTGGCACTCCTGGAGCAAAAAGAGTATATTCTTAAACAATTTGAATATAAGGCGCTCGTTCTCGGTATCTTTATTGATTTTTCAAAGGCCTTTGATTTAGTAAACCATAAAATAGTGTTGAAGAAATTGCATTGCTATGGTATTCGTGGACAAGCCCTAACGCTTATTGACTCTTATTTATCGAACAGACAGCAGGTCGTTCAGATAAGCGACTCTATTTCCGGAGTGAAACCTTTGCTGTGTGGAGTACCACAGGGCAGTATTCTAGGCCTACTATTATTTAATATTTATCTTAGTGATATTGTAAATATTAATTGCGAGGCGAAATACATAATATATGTTGATGATACCAGCATACTTTTTTCAGGGCATGATATTCATGAGCTTATCAGAACTTGTAATCACACAATGAACACGCTAGGGAGATGGTCAGCGGCAAATGCTATGCCTATTAACGAAAGTGAAACAAAAGCTGTTATATTCCGACCAAAAAATAAAATTATTCCCCCTCATGAAGACATAGTACTGAGTACTCACACTATTGAAATAGTTGACCATTTTAAATGTCGGGCATATTTTTTTCCGCCAATATGAGTTGGGATTACCACGTGAGACACGTTCTGCAAAAATTAGCTCAGGTGACAGGTGTAATTGGTCGGCTTCGATACTTACTTCCTAAAGGAATCAAGCTTCCACTCTATCATTCGTTCTTTAGCTCTCGCTTAAATTATTGCCAACTAGTATGGGGTACCAACGACGGTCACAAATCTAAATCAAATATACTTGGTTCAGAAAAAATGCATTAGGCATATTTTCAACGCACCTTTTGCAGCATCTACTAATGTTTTATTCTGCACTTCAGGAATAGTTAAAAGACACCAGACATACAATTACACGTTAAGCAGAAGATTCAAATTAGAAACTTGTAAGAACATAACGAATTTGCGTGTTCTGGCCAATTTAAGAATTAGGCATTTAAATTATCCCACGCGTCATGGAGAAAAGTGGGAAGTAGACACAGTACGATTAAACTCCGGAAAAGAGCGCTTCTCGTACACTCTTCCGTCCCTCCTCAATCACTATGACCTTAACAATTTTGACTTATTTGTTTGTTCATATCAGGATATCCGCAAGTTATACACAGTGATGTATAGCTCTGATATTTCTACTACTTAACACTGGTTATACTACAAACTTTGTCTCGTTTATCATATCCATAACCGTACCGAATTGTGTCATGTGGTTGTATGTAACTATTTGTAACAAATTGATTTCTATATTGTTTTTTCCTGTACATTCAGTGTACTTATTCTAGACATCTGTAATTTGATCGCAGTTCAGATATTCATTTTTCTAAGAAACTATTCTGTATTTAATTTTTGACGACTGTAAAAATTGCCTTCTGTATTACCTTAGCATTTCCTTTACTTAGTGTGTGCCCTATAGTACTACGCTGTCTGTTAAGTTTCAATTCTTGATTTATTTTACGGTAGTGCTGTCACCGCTCCGAAATTTTTCCATGGCGCTGTGGCCTAGTCAAGCTGTACTGAAAAATAACTTTTTGTCACAGTCCTTCTTTCTGTATCATTGACAGAATGAAAATAAAGATTGACTGATATAAAAACTATTTTTACAATATATATACAGGATGAGTCAGAATAGATAAGATGGCTGACCAACAACAACGCGCAGCAGCCAGCGTCTCGGATCTTCTACTTCCTCTCTTCTCTCATCCTTCTGTAACAATATATAGGCTGGCTACGTCTGCACATATCTGCATTGAGTGAAGCCACGCGGTGTTTACCACAAGACAGCAGCTGCTTCTATGTAAAAAAAAAAAAATCTGCAAAGGCACTTAAGACTGCTTATGTGCGGGAATGCGAAAGCATTATACCGTTTGTGGGACTCGGGAACGCCATGAATGCGCTCATGTACACGCTGATGACGCTGCGCTACCTCCTCCCCACTGACACGTGCATGAAAATGAAGCGTGTCAATGACACGTGCACTCGTGTCATGGCCAATGACACGTTTGCTAGGCCATAAATTTCGTGAATCAGGTGGTTGCGGCGTGATGAGTGAAATGACCCACACACTAGGCATATCGTGAGTCAGCCAGAACCAGTGCCGCTGTGACGTCGGGGAACCGTGCTCACGTCGCCCTCCCCCCCCCCGCAGTGCGGGTACATTTCCTACCCAGACCAAAATTTACCATTTTTTTTTCAGAGCCATTAATTTACTTTGTTTACAGGAACCTTCATGAGAAATTTGACGTCAATTCGAGTATTTTCTTTCGTATATTTACTTATTTCGCCGTCAGCCCGTTTTGTTAGCAACTTTCAGTCACGCCGACGACGCCGATGGAGTTTAGTTCAATGGAGAATATAATGCTTTCGCATTGAAAAGTGACACTAGCAAGAAATCGAGAAGCGAAGCGACTAAATTAGCGTACATGGAAAATGAAGTCGCGTGAAACAGGTCTACACAAACATGCAATTTCTCGCTGCGCACATATTGCTCAGGAAGCGGATACGCTGGCTGCAGTATTGGTGGAATAAACGAAATCTAACCAGTGGATATAGAAAAAAAAATATTTATTAGTTCCGATGGCCGGCTGCCTTTAAAGAGAGGCGGGCTGAAACAGGCATGGTCCTTATATCGTTTATTCTTGCCAACAAATCAGTGTAGATAGTCCACAATAAGTGCTCAAAGGCGTTGCATTCCGAATGGACACCTGTTTCCAGATTCGCACGCGAGTGCGACTTCACAAAGGTAATGACACCGTGCTGGATCACGGTATCTTTGTTTGTTTATAAGACTGGTCAACGTCCGTCTGGCCATGTGATATCTTGGTTGTAGCTTCCGAATGGTAAGCACCATTCAGTGTTAAGACGAGGCACTGCAGCTCTATAAGAGTACTTCATAATCGTCTGTCGTTATCCACTATTTCGCTAGATAAAATAAATGGCGTTTGCGCAAATACTTACACATTCCTGAGCCGGCCTGAGATATCGGTTACTTTGGAGAGAGCGCTCCGACCCGACGAACGCAGGCAAGTTCACTTCTTTGCCCTTTTCATTGGCGAAAAGTACACAGTAGGCTGAGTGTTGCACGATCTATAACCAGCGTACCTTTTCAAGCTTTATGAATTCCATTCGTTAAACAGTGAAACAGTTTTGTAGTACATGCAGGATTTTCAAGCTGTGGATTAATGACAGTCATTAATATCGAGCCACCCACTATACAGTTTGTTTCTGTTAAAGAAAGAAAACAAAACTGGTTGCTCTGCTATACCGATTCTAGTAACGAAAAAGAAGTTTAATTAAAATGTGGCTCTGCATGCGCAAACCACGATCTGTCTCCGGAATAATTTGTATATATATATATATACATATATGGAACTTGATAACAAGGTACTTCGTTATTCTTTTTTTCACCCGAGCTGTGCGCGATTGGAACGCACTGCACATCTCACGATACGCTGGATGGATGGAATAATTTTAATGACAGGTCCTGCGAGCTACGGGGCGCAAGGTCCCATAGAGCAGGCTACTCCCACGTTGGGACCGGGAGTTGTAACTCCCTGGCCGTACCGTGGGCTCGCTGGACGGCCCAGAGCTGCTCCGCCAGGTCCGTGCTGCGTAATAATTCTTGTAGCCTGGCGGAGTCTTGATTCTTGTTTGCGTAGGTCCGACCACACGGCCAGAGCAAGTGATATAGGTCTAGTGTGCTATGGCAATTTTCGCAATATGATGTTGTGTATAGGCGAGGCATGTAGTGATGTAAAGCTTTGTTCAATTCGCAGGGGAGTCGGTGCCGTCTACAAGGTAAACTTCCTACCCTCTTTTAATTCGTCTTCACGGCCATTTCATTCTTTTATTTCTTGATGTTAAACCAATAGCAAAGCTTCTTTAATATGTATTCGTTTTACACATATTTTTAAAGAGAAAATTACATTGATTTTTTCTGATGTGCACGCCAAAACAGGTGTTTGCAATTTGTTTTCATTCTATGCCTCACTGAGTGTTTGTTCTTCACTGGAGAATGTACCTGTTTGAACTGAATTATATACCTCTAGTATGTGAGTCCACTCCTGTAACAGTCCTCAAGTGGGATTGACAGTATGTGCTAAATAAATAAATAAAATGTAGAACATCATTTACGACCGAGCCCGCATGAAGCGCTTTCGAGAATATTTATTTTTATTCGCTTAGCTTGCCACGCGATATAACGTCATGAATTTAAATATAAGTGCGTAGACCTGTTTCATGCACATACGGCCAAAGTGGCTTATACAATGTGTTTTCCATGAGCCATACTTTGTCGTCTCCAGCTTGGTCGTTTCTCAACTTCACACCTTGAAGTACACCTCAGCAGACAGTGTCTGGGAACGTCTACTACTTTGGGTACGTCCAAATTAGGTGGCGGGCATCCGCTGTAGGCGCAGGAGCAGTACAATTCAAGTACAAATGTTGGCTGGTGTAAGGACCGCCCCGGCTTGAAGTCTCCAAAGAAGCACTTCTTCCACCCAATGAATTTGCTACTACTGCTACTACTACTACTACTACTACTATTACTACTACTACTACTACTACTACTACTACTACTACTACTACTACTACTACTACTACTACTACTACTACTACACCCAATAAAGATTGTGGAGAAGGGAGCATATAGGCGGAGGGCACACGTACCCTTTCGGTAGCTACATTTTCGGGCAATAAGATTAGAGCGGGGGTCAGAGGGAAGTAGGAGGATTACAGGTGTTGAGAAACAGTCAGCATTCCGGTCTGCAAGGTTATTGTTGTGGTAATGACTGAACCTTGGCCCAATAGACAGTAATGTTACATGGCAGTAATGATGGACAGTAATGACCCATGACAATAATGGCCAGTAATGAAACATGACGACCGCTGAAGTTTGTGAGTCGGGTCTCAAATACGGCAGTGTTCTTTTTTTCTTGTTTGAGCTCTCTAACTGCCCTGACGCTCTCGGTATGTACATGGGCTTCGTTGACATTAGGAAAGTTGATGAGCGTTTCCATGACATCGTGTATTTCCTGTATCGCAAATAATAAGGCATCTGAAAATTCGTTGCATAGCAGTGGATAGCTCGGATCTCAGAATGTGTCGGACCTAAGAAAGTTATTTGTAGTAGTAGCATGTGACTTCTAAAGAAGCGAAGCTGATCAAAAAAGTGCAGTGTCATAGTTGTCTCTTGCTGTGAGTACACCCCAGCAACATTGCACAGGGGAAGGGCGAGGGAGAAAAAAGAGAGAAGAGGAAGGAAGCCTCCCCAGTCGAGCGGCAAGGCCGTCCGCCCGAAGAGCCTATTTGTCCTCTTCTTGGTTTAACAGCTGCATCCATATAGACCACTCAGGATTCGGTGGTCACGGTTGTTTGAATTGGAAACGGTTGAACATGGCGACGGAGCTTTGTCGTCTTGTTAGCCGTTATAGTTGTGAAATTTTACGGTAGAAGATTGTTCAAAGTCATAGTCATGGCAAGTTTTCGAGCGCTTGTTAAGCCATATTTTTACAAAGACGCACAATATACTTCTAGAGAACACTGGCCAATATGTTCTCCCACTTGTACCCGTCATTGTGACTACATTTGATCTTTGTGACATTCATGGTTCCTTCAGGGCAGCGGGTTAAATTCTGCGCCATTCCTAAAACACACTTCTAACGCTCCGGAGCGTATGCATACCTAATTTATTAAAATTACCTCAATTAAAACGCACACTTCGATCATTGCCTGCTCACTATCCATAACGTGGCGCTTATTTTCGCCAAATATAAATGAAATGCCTTATTCAGTATACACTAATGACAACGTGGAATCAAAGAACTTCGTAAACGCCTGGAAATCGAGAGAAAGTAAGAGTTCAGTAATTATTTGGCAACGAGTTTAATTAGATCATAACCTAAAGGTTTCGCAGCACATTGCAGCTAACGTGCTGCCCAATTCACTGAATGTGTAGCTGGTGTCATGTACAGTCTTTTAAGGATTCTGAGAAACATTGCAGAAAACGGCAGTATTCCATTTTAGAACGCTTGAACAAGTAAGTTTTTGCAAACGCTGTAATTAACACAAAATAATGAAACATTTATCGCGCACCACCCATAACATGCTTTGTACTTAAAGGAAACATAAACACTTTGCTTTGTGTAGTTAACTGAGGAAAGGGCTCAAACCAACTACATGCCTCATATGAAGCATAGAAATTGCGATAGAACGGGTATTAGGTATTTGTTTTAAAAGTACGTAATTGCCGTACACATACCAAACTCTCGGTACGCGCCATCCACAGCATGGCTCCCTTCTTCTTTTAATACGACATAGCTGTCATTTTTGTTCTTTCCAGAGCAGCAGAGAAACTTTGTAAGTGTTTCCTATATAACGCCCATCAACAGGCCGAAAACGAGAGTTCATCAATTTTCATTTGGCACGTAGTTAACCCACACCCTTGAAAATTTGCCTCATGTCGCCCTACGATTTCCCATTTCCCTCACAATATGTGCGCGATTGATGAGCGATCCAGTTACTATATTTTGTTAGAAAACGGTGACAACAGCCATATAAGGTTTTCAGCGCTCCGGGTCACACTAACGGCTTCACTGTAAAATTCGTGTCGCCTAGCCACTTATAACCACTTATAACGACCTCGTTAAGGCCTTTTGCTTCAGTCGCCGAACCTTCCCCCCACCTCACCCCAAGTTCCGCCGGGCGCAGGCTACAAACAAGCACGTACCCTTCAACCGCCCTCCTGTGCCTTATATTCCCAGACGTTTACACTACACCCAACTACCGGTGCTGTGGCACTCAGCCGGCTACGCTTTCGCATATGCAATGGGCGTGTCCAGCACAGTGCGGAGCTGCGTCCTGGATGACCAAACCAGGGCGACCCGACCCAGCACGCCCGTGAGGCGGCGGCGAGGCAAGCCCTCGACGTCCCCTCATGGGAGGCTTAGGCCCGGCCATATTAAAGTGCTGGTTCTATATTAAAGGTTTATCTCACCCCCTCTCCCCTAGCATAGTTAAAAAAATGTTGCGCTTTTACGTGCGAAAACGACTATCTGATTACGAGGCACAATGTAGTGGGGGACTCAGGAATAATTTGGACCACCTGGGCTTCTTTAACGTGCCTAGCGCACTTCAAACTTGCATTGAATTTCTCATGGGACCTTGACGGCTTTGGCTTGTCGTTAGAAAATGCCACATTTTGGCTTATGAGGAACCCATTTCGTCATGGGCATTATCGCACTCCCTCAATATTGCGGCTATAGCGGGATCAAGGGAAATAATCGCACATACAGAGCTGCCTGAAAGTCAAACCAAGAAGACCGCAACGTTCCCATTCCTGTTTGCGAGGCAGACGCTCCAAGGCAGCTTCACCACCTGGCACACACACTCACGTTATCAGAGTGCTTGTGCACCAATATTATTAACTATTAGGTGCACTAAGCTCACGAACTAAGCCCTTCGCTGAAGCTCCGACCCCCACTCGGGCGTCATCGACTGGAGGCATCACTTCTTTGCAGGTTGTGATTGGGCGTGGCCTCTGCTAAGGTTTACACTACATTAATTGTGTAGTGCTGCGTGCGAGAGTCTGCGGCAGCAAAGAGAATATCGAACATTTATTGTGCCGCTGTCGATTTCAGTCGCAAAGACACACTCTGTCGCATTGCGACGACTAGACCATCGCGCGTTGTTCGTGCAGGCGCTACTCGAACACCAGCCGAGTTTGCATGGATTGCATGGATATGGCAGAAGTATATCGCATTAATTTATCGCATTGACACCATGCAATGTTTTGCAACGTTTGCATGAACGCGCATATTCCTCTGAAGCAAATTAACGCCACCAAGTGCCACCAATTGTCAAAACGCCATCTTGCGTCCATAAGCCTGATTTTGCTGAAGCGTTGTCAAACGCAACGGATGTAAGGGTGTCGGATACATTACGTCAGGGTCTGCTTCGTTTGTCCCCGTGGAAAAAATTTTCCGACGTTTATGTTGTGGTAATTCAGCGTATTATTGCGATAGCAACTATATGGACACTTCAGATGCATTTCTGCCGTCGGCGTCCCCGTTACCGTGAGGTTCTGTATAAAGTCCAAGGGCAATAAAAAACCATCCCCGCGCGCCGTATGCTGTATGTGCGAGTGAAAGTGTGTGAGGGTTAGTCGGCGAACGCGGTTCAATCTCGCGTACGCGAGCGAGGAACGCGGGCCGGAAGCGTGCCCTCTCTAGTCGAGCGCGACGCTACCACCACCTTGGCGAGGCGCGGGGGTCAGGCGAGGGAGAGGGGGCGATCGGGTCCGGCGGCTGCTAAAGCTTTAGCGGCTGCTACGGTGCCTCGATCTCTTCCTCTCCCAATACTCCGTGCAGAATGGAGATATCCGCGGCGTCTGCTACGGCGTTGGGCACGCGAATTGCGGACACCGTAGCCGACGCCATTGGCGGACGTCGTAGGGACACGCTGCGACGTGGTGATCTGCGACGTGGCTAAGGTACGCGCCCGAGTGGGCCTCATCTTCAAAGCGTTCTGCGATGCTTGCAGAGTGCGTGTAGTGTCGGTAGCTTTGTATACGCTGTGCCTTTGACGTTTCGTTCCCACTGAAGCAAGATATGCACAAAGGTCAATTCGCGTGCTGCTGCCGGGATTCTTCGCTCCAGCATTCTGACAGCGAGTTTCCGCGTTCATCGAGCGAGAAGTATTCAAGTTTACCTGTGCGCGCGTGACACCGTGTCTGTTCATCATCATCATCAGCCTGGTTACGCCCACTGCAGGGCAAACGACTCTCCCATACTTCTCCAACAACCCCGGTCATGTACTAATTGTGGCCATGTCGTCCCTGCAGACTTCTTAATCGCATCCGCCCACCTAACTTTCTGCCACATTCTGCTACACTTCCCTTCCCTTGGAATCGAGTTCGTAACCCTTAATGACCATTGGTTATCTTCCCTCCTCATTACATGTCCTCTCCATGCCCCCATTTCTTTTTCTTGATTTCAACTAAGGTGTCATTAACTCGCGTTTCTTCCCTCACCAAATCTGCTCTTTGCTTATCCCTTAACGTTACACCTATCATTCTTCTTTCCATAGCTCGTTGCGTCGTCCTCAATTTGAGTAGAACCATTTTCGTAAGCCTCCAGGTTTCTGCCCCGTAGGTGAGTACTGGTAAGACACAGCTGTTATATATTTTTCTCTTGAGGGATAATGGCAACCTGCTGTTCATGATTTGAGAATGCCTGCCAAACGCACCCCAGCCCATTCTTATTCTTCTGATTATTTCCGTCTCATGATCCGGATCCCCCGTCACTACATGCCGCAAGTAGATATATTCCCTTACCACTTCCAATGCCTCGCTACCTATTGTAAATTGCTGTTCTCTTCCGAGACTGTTAAACATTACTTTAGTTTTCTGCAGATTGATTTTTAGACCCACTCTTCTGCCTTGCCTCTCCAGGTCAGTGAGCATGTATTGCAATTGTTCCCCTGAGTTACTAAGCAAGGCAATATCATCAGTGAATCGCAAGTTACTAAGGTATTCTCCATTAACTTTTATCCCTAATTCTTCCCAATCCAGGTCTCTGAAAACCTCCTGTAAACACGCTGTGAATAGCATTGGAGAGATCGTATCTCCCTGCCTGACGCCTTTCTTTATTGGGATTTTGTTGCTTTCTTTATGGAGGACTACGGTGGCTGTGGAGCCTCCATAGATATATTTCATTATTTTTACATACGGCTCTTCTACACTCTGGTTCCGTAATGCCTCCATGATTGCTGAGGTTTCGTTAATGCTATAGAATTCCTGTATGTTACCAGCTATATTCTTATTAATCAGGAACCCGACTGCTAGTTCTGGTCTCTCCACTAAGCCCCGGTACCACAGGACGTGCCCGCTTTTTACCACTGCATATGCTTCTTTTGGCCTGCTAACTTCACTGAGCCCTATTATATCCCATTTACTGCCCTCTAATTCCTCCAAGAGCACTGCTAGACTCGCCTCACTAGATAACGTTCTAGCGTTAAACGTTGCCAGGTTCATGTTCCAATGGCGGCCTGTCCGGAGCCAGGGATCTTAGCACCCTCTGCTGCGTCGCAGGTCTGACCGCCGCCGTGGTCAGTTGCTTCGCCGCTGCTGGGGACTAAGGGCCGGGGTTTGTTGTTTTCATATAGGAGGTTGTGGCCAAGTACTGCACCAGGGTGGCCAATCCTGCTCTGGTGAGGGAGTGCGTTACCGGTTCTGGTCACCGGGATCAGGCCACACTCCAGGCCTGTTTATGCAATTTTATCAACCCGCAGATTTTTTTTAGTCCCGTGGAAAATTGCCGGCACCGGGTTTCTAACCACGGACCTCTTGCACGCGAGGCGGGTGTTCTTCTTCTACGCCACCGCTGCATCTTTTCCCGTGTTTGTTAATTTAGTTAAAACACGTTGGTAGGCTCGTTGGTTTGAATACATGATAGAATGCCTAAGCGCGACTGAACAAAGAGGTTCAAAGAAGCAGACACACAAAGACAGCGCTGTCTCTGTGTGTGTTTCTTAACACGTCCTCATTCAGTGATGCTTACATAGCCTATTATTGTCAATTTAGTTAGTAAAGGAATACTTATTCACTTTTCAATATCACTGTTTCGCCTTTCAGGCAGAACAGTGATTTTTTTTTGAACACGACATTTAAATTTCCCAGCGTGTCTGCAAATGCTGCCATGTCCAGTACCATAGAGTCAAGCGCGGTCGTCTCGGCTTATATCTCCTCAATGCAGACTTGGCTATGTTAACGCCGCGAATAAATTAACTCACCTATGTTGACGTCATTGACTATTGTAAAAGAAGACAGTATTTGAAATGTGGGTAATGTACTGACGAGGGAAAAGAAATCGAGTGGGGCCTGCTTCATAAGCCATCATTATTGTTTTGATGCCCCGCAGTGCGGCAGAAGCCGCCCAGGGTTGTTTGGCCTGTTGTTACTGCGGAGGCAATGCTTTCACATAAATGCCGATACGACACGCTTCCGTTTCCATGCGCCGCTGAAAAGCGTATTATACATCTCAAACTACCTCTGTTTGGCGCATTGGATGCGATACGCCTTCCTAGAAATTTTCCCGTTTACGTTAGCAGCGATACGCTTGAAAGTTCATACGATACGTTTCTGTCGTATCGTATTTGGTCCATGTGACCATGTGGTCGCATCAAGCACGCGTCGAGGCAGAGGTGGCTAGCTAGATCGCGACTGCATGGGAGGACGCCCGGCTGCCGTTATCGTACGCGCGTTTAAGAAGTGTATTTCCAACGAGCTGGACGGCACAGAAGACACCGCATTTTGGGAATAGGAGGGCTACAGGGAATGCAGTCATCTCGACGTGGATGATTGGGAGGAGGGACTGGTTGCATGCAATAAGCGGCAGCTAATTCGCCGCTAGTGTAGCGCATTTTCGAAATAAATATTGTTTGAATCATGAAAATATTAGTGCTGTTGTTTAATTCGAATAGCATCCTTTGCCTACTTGAACCTACCTACCTATCTATCCATCCACCCCCACCCACCCACCCACACATCTATCTATCTATCTATCTATCTATCTATCTATCTATCTATCTATCTATCTATCTGTCTATCTATCTATCTATCTATCTATCTATCTATCTATCTATCTATCTATCTATCTATCTATCTATCTATCTATCTATCTATCTATCTATCTATCTATCTATCTATCTATCTATCTATCTATCTATCTATCTATCTATCCTGACCCAGTGACCCAAGCCCAAGTTACCTGCTTACTTGGGCGACTAGGGATGTGCTCCAGGACCTCATGCCATTTGTTCATTCCATCGTCGTCATTCCAGTATTGTGATCTTACGCTAGTCATGCCGTCGTTACACCTTCTGCCTCGACTCAGTGACCACAGTTGGCAAATACGAGGGGCAACTGAAACGTTCGCGGCCTGACTCGGACGAAATAACCGTGGGTCGAAATTCGGCAGTCAGTTCTCGACATAGTCTCCCTTGAGGGTCGCATATGTATGCCATCGCTCTTGGAGTTTCATTATTCCACTTTGGTGTAACGTTTCATCCGGCTCCTCTAAAAAGTCTTTTACGGCGTCCACGACGGCTTCATCAGAAGAAAAACAACTTCTACCAAGGTGCTTTTTCATCTGCGGGAATAGGTGGTAGTCCCAAGGAGCCAAATGAGGGGAATAGGGCGGGTGCTGAAGCAGTTGGAAACCACAGGAGTTGATTGCAGCCATCGCAACAGCCGGTATGTGAACCGGTGCGTTGTCCTGGTGCAACAGCGCCCCTTTCCGGAGCATCCCTTGCCGACCTCAGACGGTGAATTTGAGCGGCATAGTTCTCCTCGTTGATGGTTTGACCTTTCGAGAAGAATCCCATGAGAATGACACCCTTGCAGTCCCAGACCACTCATACCATAACCTTGTCAGTGGATAGAACCACCTTTGCCTTTTGGGGCTGGGGAGGTGGAATGTTTCCACCGACTCGAGGCTTCTTTTGACTCAGGACGAAAGTGATACACCCATGTTTCATCCATTCTAAAGAACCTCAGCAGAAAAATATTAATATCAGCTTCAAATAGTTGCAGATTTTCTGCAGAGTGAAGTTCTCTCAGACGTTTCTTCTCTAATGTTGAAAGTCTGGGCACCCATCGGGCCAAAACTTCGGGCATGTTCATGAGCTGTGTTAGGATGTGGCCAACCTTCTCCACTGATATGCCCACACAATCTGAAATGTGCTGCTGTGTGACACGTGGATCAGCCATTGTTATGTCCTAAACTTTTGTCTGTTTTTATCTGTTAACATTTTTATCTATTGAAGGACAGCCACTGCGTGCAGTATCTTCAACATGATGTCTGGCCTCGCTTGATATCGGCAACCCACTTATCCTCTATAGCATAAGAAAGAGCATTGCCCCTAATCTCTCCAGCATGTCCTTGTGAATCTCTTGTGGTGTCAGTCATATTTTTAAAAGGTATTGAATGACTGCTCCCTTTGCGAATTCCTTTATTTTCATGTTTCAGCTTCATGACCTTGCTCTCAACAGCTGTACCCGAGGCCACTAATGTCAAAATAAATCCAGATTGGCCATGTCTGCTCTTGCAAAGCAAGACACGCGAAAAAGATTTCACTATTGGGCTGCAAACTTTTCAGGTACCCCTCGTAGCTGGGGCCCCAAGGTATGGGGTCGTCGTCAGTGCATCACCATCATTCCGGCTTTGTCATCCGAATCTCGTGATACCGTCATCCCCACGCCATCATCGGCATACAATCGTAATGCATTTCTTGTCACACCGCGGTCGCGGTGCCGTCGAGGTCGTTCAGTCGTCGTCATTGCAGCTTCGGAATTTGACACTCCTCGTGCTGTCTTCGTCATCACAGATTTGTCATCGCACACTCGTCACGCCATGATCATCTCGCTATCGTCAGCCCACAGTCGTCGTCATGCCGTCGTCGTGATGCTGTTGTTTTATCATTGTCATCATTTCAGCCAGTTCATGCCATTTTCGTCATGCCATCATCGTCATATTGTATTCGTCGTTCGATCGACGTCACTATTTCTTTGTCGTTATATTGTAAACATACTTTCGTCATTAAATCATGATTATATTGCCGCTGTCATGCCGTCCTCATAAGACAGCCGCTATCATGCATCCGTTGTCAGACCATCGTCTTCATGACGTCGTGGTCGTGCCATCATCGTCACACCAGCTTCATCAGTCGATTCTCGTCATGCCGCCGTCATGATTCCATTGTCGTCACTCAGGTTTCATAATACATTCATCGTACGGCATTTTGATCATACACTCGTCATACCATTGTCTTCATGCCGTTGCCACGCCATCGTCTTCATTCTCGACGCCATTGTCTCCATCCTTTCGTGCTCATCATGTCATAGTCGTGATGTTTTCGTCGTTATACCATCTTAATTTAAAGATCGTCATCTCATCATCCTCATGCCATCGTCGTCATACAGTTGTCACCTAACTGCCATACCGTCGTCGTCACTTTCTCGCTGTTATGCCTTCGTCATCATTCTTGTATCGACATCTCATTGTGGTCATGCCGTCGTCGTTATATGCGGTTATCGTTCCATTCATATCATTCCTTCGTTATTCTATCGTCGTTGCGTCGGCTTCATACTGTCATGGTCATGGGTCTGTGCGAGGTGGTGCGACGAGGTAGCCGCTGTATACACGGTTTATTTAGGCCGGCCAGCCATGGTGCCGCGGGATCTCTGGAGCGACTGATACCACAGTCGCTCAGGTCGAGCGCGTCGGCGCGTTCTATTCTCACGTTGCCTGCACGTAAGCCGTCTTCTTCTTCACCGGCTCTGTAGGCGATAGTCGCAACGCTACAGGGCCACTCTCCTAGTGCGAATCTTGACTGAAATATTTGTAAAAGGCGTGCTTATAGAAAAGAGAGTCTGTAAGCCCATATACGTGAGTGGCAATTCGTTGCGTCCATTAAGATGTCAAGGTAAAATTTGTGTTGTGGCGAAGGGCACTAATTCCTCTCTGGTAGTCGTGGCTGAGAGTGTCTGGACACACGGCATATTGTGTTGTGCGTTGATGACGTCGTCTTGTGTTGTCGTGCTTTTGCCGTTGCCGTGCCTGCGAGAGTGAAATTTGGGCCTAGTGGAGCCGGTGACCAAACCTCTGAATCGCTGATGAATTAGGTGCCCCCAAACGGGCAGCGAATAGCTTGCGGGAACGTCCAAGGACGGAAAGCAGTGGGCCGTAGTGTAGCCGAAAGCGCTTGCGTTTGGCCCAATGAATTCCTTGGATGAAGTCGTCGCGCAGCTGCCTTTGAAATGGGGAGGAGGCTGACGGACCGAGTAGAGGTTTGATGCTGGGGCGGGCGCGTGCTGACGATTGTCACAGGCATTTGATGTGGGTTGACAAGGCGCGGAATGACGCGACGTTTAGTGAGCGCTCGAGGTAGCGTAGTGCGCAAGGATGGCTGCCCGCAAGTTCTCGTAGAAATCGCAGCCGGAGCCTGAAACCTTGTTGATATGGAAGCGGTTGTGCAGCTGGATGAGCCAGATGTCCGGCTTGTCGATGGCGAACGCCCTACAACCACGGGGCGTCTACCGAATCACGTGAGGTCACGTCACTCTCGCATTGGTAGAGTAGGTGCGTTGACGCTGTCATAGCTGGGCTCGGTCGTCCGGCGTCACCAGTTTATAGCCGTATCCACGGTTTATTTAGGCCCAGCAGTCAAGGCGCCGTGGTGTCTCTGAGGCGGCCGATACCACGGCCGCTCAGGTCAAGCGCGTCAGCGTGTTCTATTCTCGCGCTACGTGCACGTGAGCTATCTTTTTATTCACCGGTTCTAGAGGGGATAGTCGTGCTGCTACACCTCCATGCTCAATGATGACCTCGGCAAGGGAGTGCCATAGCAAAGTGGAACAATATCTGACTACGTGACGTACAGCCGACGCTGTATGAACAATACACGTGTTAAATAGACCTGATTTCAGGAATGTGGTCTGTCACTACATTGCTTGGTTGCTCTTTGCATTACCGTCGACAATATTCCTGAGATGATTTGTGCCGTAACTTATTTTGCTCGGCTTAGATTGGTCTATGTTTTGTTTCTGCGATTTCGATTTTCAGGTGTCAAATTGGAATCGGGGCCGGCTTAGATGCGAGCATACACCGTAGGTCATTCAGGCATATAATGAAAAGACAGCAGCGTTTTAATATTTTCTGCCGCAAAGTAAGACAATTGCTCTTTTCTTATTTTTGCGGGGTGGTAGATTTCCTGCGTCGGTTCATAAATTCATCGAGGATCCGACAACAGCATAAAGGAGAGACAGCTGCTTTCTGCGGTAAATTAACTGTCATCATGGAGTGAGCGTGATGGCGGGTGCAGTTCCTAAGGCTCTCGCTCCGCGCATTTCGAGAAGCGTGCGAAGATGTTGTTTATGTGATTTTGTTGTGAACAGTTCTAATGCAATAATGTCATCTTGCTGTCTGACATGTTATTTCTTGTACCTTTGTTTTGTTCAGTGACAGTCGATAATTGTTAGTTATCATTGTTTTTGTTCTATGAGAATAGGCGCTGGCGGCACTGCCTAAAGGCGCGAGCATCTTTTAAATGTCACGTAATAAGAAACGTAAATGCCCATGAGCTCTCCATGTCCTGCATACACTACTGTTAAACAATATCTGAGCCCGTGAATTTAACAAACAAAAATGATTGACGTGAACCCGAGTGGGCGCCCACGGGGAGCGGGGACTGTATGCGCGATCTTCAGTGTTGTGTACACGCTCCAATAAATTTTAACATTGCCAACATTATCAGCGTGACCTTCGCGAACGGAAACAAAATAACGGCATTATGCAATCGCCAATAATTTCACCTGCCTCTAGTCAACCTCTTTTCACCCCACCGAATATTAACAAAAATCTTATTCCTCAGCGCCTCTTACACAGAACACAAGAACTTTGTGCAGTGTAATGAAACCGTTGTGCTTTCGCGTTAGCACCAGGAAAAAAATTGCAGCCTTGAGCGCCGTGTGTTTATAGGGCTCTCATAAGCGAACGCGCAGTTGTTCGCACTTGCTTGACAAGTACCCGAACATTCTGATATCACTAAGACATTATTGGTTGGTCGATAACTACACTAACGTTGATGAACTAAGGCACATTCTTTCCGTTTCCGTTTGACGTTGTTTCTTTGCCTAAAAGAAAGGAGGTCACAAGCTTTATGCAAAATGAAAAAAAATGTGCCAGCCCAAGCACTCCGTACAGATGGTTGACCAGCGAAGCTGAAACGTGTGGCCCTGGTGTTTATCACGGGGCAAATCCCGATGGTTCATTACAGTCTTTCTCAATTATTGGTTAGGTCATTGTGTTCCTTAATTAGTTACTGAGGACGACAAACGCGGGAGCAGTGGCACGATCGCGATCGCGCGGTAGCGCCTAGGGGCCCCACGAGCCAGCTGTGGAAGAAGACGACGACACTCGAGCCATTGCTGGCTGATGATTGTTTTTCTCTACACACGGACACAATCGTGTTGCAAGTAGCCCTTAACAGCTTCGCTGCAAAAATCAGATCCAACCCACTTGTTGGAATCTATGTGAAGTGAAGTTTCTTGAAATGGTAAATATATGCTTGAAAACTGAATGCGACTCATGCGATTGTCTTTACTGACATCCTCTGCATTGTTAATCGCAGACGATGCCTATCCGCAGTACACGTCCCAACTTTATTACCATGTTATGTTTGTCGCTTATGAACTACACCGTTCATGGGTTATTCAGAAATGTGAGCAGCAGTTCGTACGAATGTACACGCTAAGAGAACGTCGACACAGTAGGCGCACGGGGCCGAAGGCGATGTTTGATGTTTGTCGAGGGAATACTGGTGAGGCGAGGTGCATGGAGAGATAAACACGGTGCGAAAGACAGTGACATGGTTGACTAATTGCCCCGCATTTCATTCCAGTGTTTGTGGCCAAATGGAAGCTGGCACGCACGCACTTTGCGCTTTTGTACGCTCGTGCTCCTGGGCACACGTTGCTGCGCGAAGACACACGCGCTTGACGTTTGCGTACTGGAGAAGTGTGCGCGCTATTGCGGCCGGTTAGAACGTCTGGCCCTTCTGCTGCGAGACTACAGTTCCATCCCACTATGAGGAACGCACTTTTCTTTAAAGATATTTGGCAAGCTCGAGCAACCATGGTCACCAATGCCTGGTAGTGTTCACTAACAACGGAAGCTTCACTTTATGCAAGTTCCCTTCGCGCTGCTGAAACCAAAGGAAAGTAACCTCAATGGTTAGAGTTACTGAAAGTGCGTATCAATGATGTAAAACTGTACAGTTACATCTGCATCGGGCGCTATTATTGCGATAACATTATAGGCGGGCATCACCCGCTTTGGAGGTATCACGTGTTTTTTGACGATTCCAGGGACAAGAAAGTCCAACACAGCGTCTCGAAGCGCTAGCTGTCGCAAGGTAACCATGCAAGACACTGGCACGAAAACGCACGCGCCAGATGCTTCAGAGAGCGACTTTGGCACGAGGGAAACGTGCGTGCGATCGTTACGTACTGGTTAGAGCGTTGGATAGCTGTGATGGAAAGCACAGATCCGATCCGACGATGGGTCACGCATTTATTTGCAATATTTAGGCCGACTTCACCCACTTTTCAGGCATGTAGCGAAAGATGCGAGGCGTGCTGGTCGTAGTCGAGCATGTGACAGTGAGCACGAAAATATAAAAACGTCGCTTTCATAACTCAGTGCGCATGGTCGTCCGTGACGCACGCGCGCGCAGCTGATCGGGACAACATAATCGTCGTATTCTGAGTATGCGATGGCATACTTGGAAAGTTAGTGTAGTTAAGTTGTTGCTGGATATTCTTTTCAGCAATAATCGTTTACGCGCAAGTTTCATCGTATGCTGTGCTAGTATTAAACTTTCAGGCAGTGAGCACCTTTTTGCCCGAAAGTATATCAGTCCAACAATGTAAGGGCACGCGCTTTCAAGAGACCATTATACTCCGCTTTACCAATTCGCTAGCGGTGCTTTGCGGTGAGCTGCTACATAGAAGTATTGCGACAAACAACAAAACTGATAGTTTACAAGAAGTCATCACTCTAAATCAGCGTTCAGTAGACGAATGCAATTTTTAGCAACATTTTATTGAAAAATAACCGTTCGTGTTCCTAGAGATTAACCGATGTATTGCCATTAGTCATGATGGCACATAATTTGCGATGACCTGGCGCCCTTTTTTGTAGGGTAAGCGAAGTTGGTACCAACAAACGATTTAAACAGGGCCGTAAACAGTACTAAAACATAATGGTAATGACAACAGACAACCTCTTTGAAAGCGGGCAGGTAATGACGAAGTTGTGCTGACTGGAGGACCTCAAGACTTGGTAAAGAAATACATTGAGCAAATTGAGTAAAACTAAAACGCAAGTGCAGTAGAAACATCACATGGCTTCGGAAGCGACACAAAAGCACACACAAATACAAATTATTTGTCAACAAAAGTGTTGCACAGAACACTACAACATTCTGGACAGGTCAATAAATAACCTATATATTCATGGATTGAGGAACATTGTTTCACTTTCCACAAGACATTCCCGCGTTGGGCGACACAACTTAAAAGCAGCACAATTTGTTATCTGAAGCGAAGCAGTATGTAGCCGCTTATTTTTTTCAGCCGCAATACAATATTACGTCTGAAACAGGTACAAACGCGTTGCATTGACCGTAATGGGACGCAGCCGTAGAACCATTTAGCTGGACCATATTTCTGGTTGAAGTCAATTGTACCGGTAAAATCAAAGTGATTGTGGCAAGTATGAAACAATGCCTTCTGACCTGTACCAAGCTACATTAACTCGCGAGCTTCACACGGCCCTTGTTATTTTAGGATGGGATTGAATTTTTTATTTGTGATGCCGTGTGCAAAAAATCTTCGTATTGGTGTTATAAAGAAATATAATTTCCTGTTCTGATGGGGGCAACCTTGACGTTGCTGCTTAGAACACCCTTATGGGTATTTACATTGGTGTATACCTAAATTACTGGAGTTCATGGTGTTATAGACTTGGAGCATTCCCATTCCTTTTGGGAACGTGATCTGCTTCTCGGGTCCATACGGCGAAGGGAAAGTGTTAAAGAGCGCCCGAAATTGAACACCATGAGCAGTGTATAAGAAGCTCATTTCTGGAATGATTCGCCTGGTCAATTGATTATTTCACGTTTATTATTTCGTGTTAATCCTATCTTATGATCAATAATAAGATGCTGCAGCCTTGTGCTCTGATGAACTCAAAACATTAAACATGCATGGCTCTGTCTTTCGTTCTTGCTTGAAAGCGTTTCATGTAGTTACACTTTCACACCAGTTACATGAATGCATTAGACGTCCGCATGTCCTTACTTCACTGACTACGCCTCATGTTGGAGCTCCTGCCACCCAGTGCTATTTACAGAAACAACAAAAAAGGAAACTATTGTTTTTGTTTTCGGACAACCGTACTATATAGCTCATTGTGATTTCAATTGTTACTACCCGATGTCACAGCATACTTGCTGCTGTTCACGAAGCAATATGTTTTCTGTGTGCCTAGTGCACTTTATTGTTCAATCACCGAAGCTATACAAGTTTACCCTAAGTCTTTTATTTTACCGAGAGATTTGCCGTTGTACTTGTACCCTTTTCAATATTGCACGTTTGCTTTGCTAAACAAACTTCACTATCCTTCTCTGATATGTACATCACACGAAGGATGAAGAAATGATTGTGAAAATTTGACAACAAAAATATAATGAAATGCATTATTCACAACATATACCATTAAAACTATATATATGGTATCAATATGAGATGCCGGCGAAGTGCAGTAGCATTATGTGCTAGCAAGAATTTCATTTAAGAAAAACCAAGATACTTCATCTACGCCGGCAAATATATCTAAAGGCGAGCTTAAGCACCACTACAATAATGTACATGACGATCATTCACTCCTTGGAAACATTCGAACTTAAAATGCAACGAAACTATACACGTGTTTCGACACTTTGCAAAACAACGAGTCCATAGATTGTCACGGAGGCATCCTACACTGCGGCGTGGTCCTGTAGCGGAGTTTGACGGGTCTGTGAACTAGCACTTGACTCGAGGAACAATTTTCAGTTGAATCGGCGGGTCGGGCTCCAGGAGGACCTTGCCTTTGGCGAAAGAAAGGGGCACCTGTGAGAAATAAGTGCATTCTTTACACGGATGAAAAGAAGCTCTCGATCTCGTTCAACATGAGGGGCGAACGAAAGTACGAATGTGAAAGTTGCTGGAAGGAATAACATTTATGAGGCATTTTTTGTTATCTGATCGAAACCTCAGAAGTTATCCGCAAATGAGGGATCTTTAGTTTCGAAATAAATTCGAGTTAACTGACAACTAAGTGCTTTGCGGCGCCAAACAAAAGAGGATGAATTGTATTTGTATAGAAACAGAGAGGTCGGTCCGAGCTTATTCGCTCTGACATACTACTCTAGGCTGAGAACAGAAAAAAAGGGAAAGAAGGGGGAACGGAAGATGATGATGACAAGAATAGGGGTTCGATGAATGCTGGTCAACAGAGCGGCGTAGTCCAAGTTGTCTTGCGTGCAGTCCTATGTCTTCAGTAATTTACATCGCGGCTCGTACATTTAGTTTGTCACATCTCAGGTGAGGCCAAGGACACATGAAGGAATCCGATAATGGTCTTACCAAGACACATGACAGAGACGAAGCTAACACTGTCACTTGATCGTGTATGCTGGGCAGAGGTAGACTGTGAGCGCTAGTGTCTCTCGTACACGACACTGGTCTCAATTTGCGCCGCTCTCATCGCCGATTAATTGCGCGTAGAGTCGTTTGAATGCGACAAGCCTCATTTTGTGCACCAAAGTTACGTCATAGAGTTCGAGCTTAGCGGCAAGCAAAACTTCATTTTGGTGTCGAAGTTGTGCAGACGCCGGTGGTGATGGTCTTGTTGGGCTCATTGGTTGGAATCAAAACTCTGTTCAAATGAGCAAACAGAGTTTGTGTCGGGCTTAGAAAAAGCAATGCGTGCTATGTTGCATCGCGCACGGCCGATAGTCTCCATGCCTTGCAGATCACAGTGCCCAGGTAAGCACCGGAATTAACCTGAAGTAACACAGCAAACTGGGCGAGCTGGTGACTGAACAGATTCCTAGGGGCAGGCAGCGCAACCCAGACGAAGGACAAAAGGAAGTGCACGATACGATATGATTCGATTCTGGAATTAAATTTTGTGTTTTTTTCAAGGTGCAATGTCCATATGTTTAGGAATATCGTGGGCCAAAATGTTATAACGGTCTCTTCTGAGAGAGCATGTAATGATTTTCAACGCGAGCATACAATCGCAAATAATTGTACAGGCACGAGGCAGCTGGTAGCAAATGAATCTGACCGCCTCCAGCATAGCGACAAGTGTGGCAGCAGCGGACGTAGGTTTATGGTCCAGCTTGAACAGCCACGTAGTAAATAGTTATGACAGCGCGTCAGCTGCTGTTGCGGCAGACGATGTAATTGAGCCGCAGTATAGACGTTAAGAGCGCCACCTTGAGTTGTCACTATGTGGCACAAAGTGGGCTGACGTGGGCCGGAAGATGTAACACGCAATTTCTTCGTAATGATGGGTATTTGTGGATGTACATGGGGCCTCAGCGACATCCATAGATACATGGCTTTTGGCCGGGGCAACGCCTGAACGTGTGATCCTCTCATGATATATAACAGCTGATAATAACTGCACTCAGAATTCTGATTAGGTTGTGAAGCAGAGATTGGCACTCATTGCACTTGCCCACAAAAGATTCCTGAAGGAGAATGTACAATAAACGTATCGCGCCTGAGCACGTGAATCGAAAACTCTGAGTTTTACATTTATTTCAAAGGGAAATGAAGTGTTGGAACTTGATCATTTGGGATTTTTATGGCGCAGCAGCCGTGCAGGCTATAATGCGACAAGCACCTGTTGGAACTTCGAGTTTCCTCTTAAAAGGAGACTAAATTTAATGTTGCGTCATTGTTTTATGCCGTACGCGTCGTGCTATAGGGCAGTAATGCTCGCCAATGAAGCTGCTCGAAAAGCATATGAAAGACAGACTGTTTAACTATATTTTCATCAATAACTGACGCAGAGTGGAGTTTAAGCTAGGTAGAATATAATGTGACATCCCACAAGTAGCATATATCTGGTTTCACTGAACATCATTTTCACTCGCTCGACCCTGCTTTGCAACTGTGCCTATTGCCCGGTCTTCCTCAAAGTGGGCAAACACTGCTACGCCGTTTATGCTTGAGTAGGACGTTCTTGCGGGCTAGTTGGTTTATACTTTAAAGAAGGCTAAAACTCACGAGGCCAAGCGGGAGGAATACACAGTACACCACGAGCTCAGTGTTGTATTGTATCTATCTATCTATCTATCTATCTATCTATCTATCTATCTATCTATCTATCTATCTATCTATCTATCTATCTATCTATCTATCTATCTATCTATCTATCTATCTATCTATCTATCTATCTATCTATCTATCTATCTATCTATCTATCTATGTTTGTATCTGTATATGTTCGTATGGAACCGTTTTACTGTCTGCTTGTATCACTGTGTAGTCACTGGTCGAATGAATTACTGTGCTGAGGTAACAGGGTTCGAAAGCAACCATCGGACAATCTTGAGTCAGTGATTATGTGACAGTGTGCAAAAACGTGCCGCTCTTCACCGAACCTCTTTCATGCCGACATGGGTCACTGTAGAAGCGGGGCTGGGTAGGTACAGATTTTCAAAGAAACTCTCCGACGCCAACTTAGAGCACTTCGTATGTGTCACTCGGTCTGTGCTGGTCTTCAATGAACCTCTTTGATGCCAACTTGAGTCACTGCATATGTCTGGGCCGCTTTTCAATTAACGCCTTTTGAGCCAACTTGCTTAACTAGGCATGTGCCACTCTATAATGATGAGAAATATCCAGTAAATCTATCCGATGTTGAGCGGAATTGAACCCACGTCACAAGGTTTCCTCAAGGAAACAATAAGGCGCGTTAGCAGGCTGCGCCACAAATGTAGTGGGGATGTCTTCAATGAACCTTTCGCCAACTTACGTCGCTGAGTATGTGCCACTGTGCGTACGCCAAGCCAGGGAACAATTCTTAGCGTTCGAACTCACCGGCGTGCCACGCTTCTCGTCGCGGAGGCCGCGCGTGGTCTTCCCTATAGTGTCACCAGATGGCGCAGCGCCTCCAGAAAGAAGCGCGTGAGAGGAGCCCGGTTGCCGCATGACGCGTTTCTCAGCGTTCGCATGTACAAGCGCACCATTCATTTCGGAGACTACTCGCAGGCTTCGTGGTGGCCACGCTAGATGGCACCGAGTGCTGTTAGGGAAACGCGAAAGCGGAGTCCCGCTGCAGTACGCGCCACATAGAAGGGAGAATCAGGAAATATTTGCCCCTATTTTCTCCCCCCCAATTACGGCTGTAAATGCGAAGTCAAGATATCCATTCCCAGTTGGACCGGCCTCACTTATCTGCCGGTAGTTCCGCAGCAGGGTGCTGCTCTCAGTTGTTGAAGACGACGGTTGTGCTTCACACGTCCACGGCGTACGAGCAACGAAGTGTGATTCGTTTTCTATGGAGCAAGGGACGAGCACGTATTGAAATCCACAGGGAAATTCTGTCCACATAACGGGAAAGGCGTTTCGCCTTCAGAAGTGTGACGGGGGATGTTGTTAATTCGCAAACGGCCGTGGAGACTTGCATGGCAATGAGCGTTCGGGGAGGCCGTGTGCGTCCCTGACTAACGATAGGGACATCTCAAGTTTAGTGCTCTGATGGCTGAGCCGGTGTGGGGACTATGGGGAAAATAGTCAAAGGTAGGTAATATAGTACACATCTATGCAATTACCTGTATGTGCTTTATTTCGGCTAATAAAAGAATAGGAGCAAATACTTTCTGATTCGCCCTCGTACATAGCTCGTTCTTATTCTGGCAATTCGCTGTGTTGCAATATTGATTCAATGCTAGCACATTACCGTAGATACTCACCATGAGATGGGTTCTGCCGCAATTTTTCTCTTAGAAAACGCTGATAAAGGACGAGCAATTGACTCCGTACTTTCATAAGAAGCTTATTTTTTTTTTGCCACAACTGTAACCGAGGTGCTCGAAAAGAATTTACATGAATGAACAAATATTGGGACCGTAGAGCTTTCAAGTGGCATACCGACGCACAGATTTATGCGAACGCTGGCTTGTGCTCCTTTCGGCAGAATCTGCTATGGCAAACAGTTCACGCCAAAAATGGCACCGTGAGTCCGCAGATATAAAATTAGAAACAATGTGATGAGCCCAAACATGAAAGGATGTACACGAAAATCTGAGTTCGTACGCCCGACACAATGAAAGGGTCTCCGAGCGGCCGTCTTCCGTGTTATGTAGTGATGACAGTTAATATGATATGGCAGACATTATGTACACTGTGGAAATGGTTCGCTTATAGAAAGATGCGTGTCCCGAATAGTTAGCGTGCAGGTGCCCTTTTGTCCATCCATAACTCAGTCTCGGTAAATTGACACGTAGAGCTTGAGTTCACAACACCACTGAAGTTATGTCTATGCGGTCAACGCTGAATAAAAGCTTGCATAACATGATGTGGGGAGGCTCGACTCCCTCTCGGCCCCCGATGTTTTCGCCGCACGCTTCCCGTCTTCTGGCACCCTGCTTCTCCGCATAGCACACGTGGTGGAGGAAGGCGGTGTCGTAGTTACGCAATACGATGCAGTCCGTCGGTACGCTCTGCAGAACATGCGCAGGGCTTCCCCGTCTCTTGAATTCGCCCCCATTTTCGAGACTGCACCCAGTTATGTAGCGAACTTATTCGCTCGGTGT